>NC_052151.1:183846731-184184796 GCF_902713615.1 Scyliorhinus canicula
AAGAGAAAAGCCCTCGCTCCCTCAACCTTTCCTCATAAGAACTATCCTGCAAACCAGCAGTCGATACGTTGTTAACATCGGTTGTTCCAACGTTTCGACTTTAACTCATTTGGTGCGCAACGGGGCTAGTTTGGGGGCTAGCTGGATAACAGTAGGGCTGACACTAGGAGTAGGCATGACATTAGGAAGGTCATTTCCGTTGTCACTAGATGTGTCACTTCCGTCACTATCCTCATCAGAGCTAACGTGCTGCTTTTGCTCAGTGCCTCGTGTATTGATAACAATCTTGGGGCCTGGTGAAGCTACAGCAACCATCATCAGTCAGCTCTCCCCACTCAAAGGGGAAAGCAGCCTATGGTCATCTGGGACTATGGTGACTTATGTAAATTCTTTTTAAAACAGTAAAACAAATGACATGATCATTTGCACTTTACCCAATTCTTTGATAGATTCAAGGAAATTGCTGGAAACTTGGAGGCGTCTATGTCTGAAGGTTTGAAGGAAGCGCCAGGTAGGAGCTTTGTACACTAGAGCTAGTTCTAAAAGGAGGAACAAACAGCCTCTTTAAGCATAACAAATCCCATGTGAACAGACAGGACTAACACTCATTTTTTTTTTTTATGCAGCTGGAAGTGAGTTCAGGCTTCTGGTTACCCAAGTTCTGTGGCAGAACCTTCTGAAATGCTGGGCCGATCACATCTACCTGCCCCCACTCGCTCACCGCTTCTGGAAACTGACTCTGCAGTTACTAGCACGTTACTCTAAGTGGGTAAATGAGGTGAGTGACCCTTTTCTCTGCCTCGGATAAAAATACACTTGGAATCTTACAAGCAGGAGGTCATTCAGCCCATCGTGCATATGCTATCTCTCCGAAAGAACGAACCAGTTAGTTCCACTCTTCCCTTGCTCTTTTCCCTGTAGCCCTGCTGTTGTCTTACCTTTCCACTATTCTCTGTTTGAAAGCTACTTCTGTGTTGGTTTCCACCACTTGTTCAGTAGTGTAATCCAGATTAACTTAATTTAACGCGTTGTTAAACATTTTCCCTCCTTGACTTTTTTTGCTCGATGAGGAAGACCAGCTAGCTGCTAGCGATGCTTGTGGTGAGTGTTGATCGGTTAATGGTTTTAACCAGACTGAGTTGGACCAGTAGCCTTGGGTGAAGTGTGCTGAATGTACCACTGGTGTTGTACGTGATCTGCCACTTCCTTAGTAGATCAGCCTAAACTGCCTCTGATAAATGGGTAACAGGCACATTGGTGCAGTTGGTTATTGGGCTTCAGTAAAAAGCTATCACACCTTCAATATTTTGTTGGAAAACGTATATCCCTTTTTAAAAACAAAAGCATCAACACCTGCATATAAAAGAACTGTGGAAATCTGAGTTTCTCTCCACCAAAACAGCTGTTCGGGTTGTGAGTCAGGTGGAAATTTCAGTACTGAGATTGATAGATTTTTGTTGATGTTACCATTCACTCAAGGAGTCAGAGTTGCTGTGGCAACATGTACTTTTGCATACATGTTGTAGACTGGAGCTACGAACAGTGAGGCTTCAACTTTCTTTCCATTATATGCTGACTGGGAACCTCTCCCACTGTTATCACCAGCCGTTGGGGTGTATTGGAAGGATCGATACTCAACCGGCCTAGCTACGCTCCGAACGCAGCTTCCTTGACCATCAAATCCTGGGGTGGGCCCTGAAGCCCTGAGCTGCTGGCTCAGAAGCAGGGGCACTACCCTGAATCACAAGACCTGCTGATTTGTGTTAGGTAGGTTAAGGAGTCAAAGGCGGGTAGATGGAGTTAAGAGACAGATCATCCACAACAGGCTGAAGGGACTGAATGTCTTGTTGCTGTCCTTGTTATGTTCCTGACAATGAGAGAGTTAATTCAGCTAAAATTTTCTCTGCTGATGACCACTTCTCCATACCTATCCCTGCCACACCTTAAGCATTTTCTATCATTGTTTACCATAGTGACGTAGTTAATTCTCTACCAGTACTAACGGAGTTTTACAAAAAATCTCTCGCAGAAACACCTTGATAAAAGATGTTGATTAATTTAAACTGGCCAATATACTTGAGGGAGGAGACGATCAACGGAATTAAAATATAGTAGAACATCAAAAGCCGATTTGCAAGGAGTCCGATCTTTAACTCGTTCTGAAATTAAGCAGAAAGTCTCTGTGGTTAGTAAGGAAAGGATTACAACACTAAGTAATTAGCATAGCTTTAGCGCAAGAATTCGACTTTTCACTTGATGTTATATAAACGTTCCACTGCAAACATACATTGTTGTAACAGCACAAAAAGTTAGAGGATGTAGTGGGCAACGATGCCACCTAGTGGCCTCAGCATAATCAACGCATTAGCTTGAATCTGTATCGCACCTTTTAATGCAGAAACATTCCAGGGTGCTGCATAGGGAGGTTTTTTCATAAAATATGACACTGAGTTACTCAAGTTATTGGGAAATCTGGGTTGGAAATATAAGGCTTTGGAAGGCAAAAGAGATGAAGAGGTTTCTGAAGGAAATTCCAAGGTTGGGGCCCAGGCAGCTGCAGGCAGTCAGCAATAGAGAACCGGGACCCGATTATGGAGGACATTCTCACTATAATGGATTACCTAGGCATTTTAACGTTAAACGTTGGCATTAAAAGTGTGACAACAGAAGAAAAGATTGTGGGCGAGAAAATGAGATTTCTCACTATTAACCTATTGCTCTTTAATGATGTTGCTCAGTAGTTACACGAGATGTAATATAATGTTATTTGCAGATAAGGATGATCCCAAGGAGGCACAAGTATCAATAGTTGTGGAATCTGAAAAAAAAGTTTTGCAACTGTGTCATTAACAGAAGGAATGTCGAAGAACAGGTGGGTCCACTACACTGAAGGATAAATTGTGTAAAACTATTCAGAATATGGGTCGATTTCTTAAATAGATTCTTCAGTACAGTTTCCATGGAGGAGATTGTGGGCAAATTATACACAGTTACAGGGGTAAAGGACCCGTAAGACATTGAAGTCAGAAGCTCAAAAAGGTTAAAATAGCTTCAAGCGTTTTTTGGGTCAATTGGGATATAGTCGGAATCTCAAGGAATTGAAGGGGACAATTTGTGGGTACTTTTTTGGTACATATTTTTCAGAGCTTCACAAATACTGAAATGCAGGAGAGTAACTAATGCAGAACCAATGTTCAAAAAACAATGTGACAGCACTCTGAACATGGTGACACGACCGTTGAAGCAATATACATAGTCAAGGGGATGTGGTGGGCAATCTTGGGAACAATTGGTGGAAGGTTACGAATGAAAATAGCAGGGAAATATCATGGGGACTAGCATAGTTATAGAGGAAGCAGGTCATACTTTAGAATTTTACTGAAACACTTTGCAAGAGTAACCAGCCTAATGGACAGGAGCAATCGAGTGGCATTCAAGCTTGGGTTTTAAACCCCTTTTTATCTTGTCAGGTAGCATTTTTATTCTCAATGGCCCCTAGAAGAATCAGAAAGGAGGCTTTCTCTTGTGTGTGGAGTGTATAGGACAGGTTATGCCTATGTCCGTGGGTGGCATTTTAAATCTATCCCCAACCCAGTTGGCAACTGATACTTTTTGTGATTAACAGTTTTATTTACAGAATGCAGCCTTGTATATGTCCACTATACCTACTACCCCATGTTCCAGCAGTGTCTCTTCATAATCTTTTGAGCAAAACAAATGATCAAATTAAGTCAAAATGATAGTCCCTTAAAGGGGCACTGTAACAGAAACAAAACTCCAATTTTATCTAATCCAAAATTTATCTAACAAACTTGGTGCCGATTGAAGCCCCTGTCATGCCCACTGGTCTCGGAAGGCCTGTCTTGCTTTATATTTTTTTTGAATATATGATTTAAACAAATTGGCAAATAAATAAATTAACTAATTTAAACAAATTAACAGCAACTAAAAAGGGCACTGTAACCAAAGGTGGTGGGGGAAATGAAGGGACCTTTTCCAGATAAATCTAATTAAAATATTGTTTTGTGGGCCAAGGTGCATTCCAGCCCCGCGGTTGTCCACCAACTCACAGAAGGCCTCAAGCCCTCACCGCGTGCTCCCTCTCCAAGGACACCCAACCACGAACGTAGTGACTGAAGTCTCTCCTTATATACTCTTAGAGTAAACTAATTATCCAATTCAAAGGTGTCTTTAGAAGTGCTCCAAGCACGTAATTAAGCAATACCCTTCACCTGTGTGCCTAACGATATAATTAGCATACATTAACATTGCACAGGGTGTGTACTCCATTCTCCCAAGAACCGTATGAGGGGAGATCGAAATTCACTGAATTTATCTCTATTGACTAGGAGGGAAAAGACACCCAGTGCCACCATTTATTTCATGCCTCATCAATGTGTTGGAAGACATTGCAGAGGATGGCCGTTGGGGTCATTTTCGAAGTGTTTATGAAGTGTCTATCATTAGATAAACACTTGAGGTAGTGTTGGGGATCAAGGATATGGGGAATGCGGGATTAGACTATTGAGTTGGCTGATCAGCCATGGTCATAATGAATACGGAACAGGCTCAAAGGGGTGAATGGCCTCCTCCTGCTTCTATTTTCTATATTCTGTAGTATTGTGGGACTCTTCACAGACGTTGTGAAATTGGGTTCATCTGAGGATCTGCTGCACTCTACCTGTCATGTTTACTGGGAGGATGATCGTAATAACCTACAAATTGCAGCACTGTGGTTTGGGTATCTAAAGAAAGCGTTGGTAGAAGATGCATAGGTTTGGTTGTTGATTGATGTTGAGGTGGGTGGGGAATGGGCACGTTCATGGTGGATTCCAGCTTCAGACTGAATATCATTCTGAGAAAGGACAATGGGCATTTTAATCTTTCTCCATGCAAGTTACTATCAGAGCATGACCTTATAGCGGCACAGGCTCAAAGGCTGAATTGCCTTCTCCTGCTCCTTTTTTATATCATAGAATTTACAGTGCAGAAGAAGGCCATTCGGCCCATCAAGTCTGCACCGGCTTTTGGAAAGAGCACCCTACCCAAGCCTACCCAACACCCCCACCCTATCCCCATAACCCAGTAACCCCACCCAACACTAAGGGCAATTTTAGACACTAAGGGCAATTTATCATGGCCAATCCACCTAACCCGCACATCTTTGGACTGTGGGAGGGAAAACCAGAGCACCCGGAGGAAACCCACGCACACAAGGGAGAACGTGCAGACTACGCACAGACAGTGAGCCAAACCGGGAATCGAACCTGGGACCCTGGAGCTGTGAAGCAATTGTGCTAACCCCAATGCTTACCGTTACTGACCATGTAGGTTTGTAAGAAGAGGATATTTTCCCCATTCAGCAGGAGGGGCGCATTGGGCATGTGAAGTTGCCAAAAGTGCAAACAAAGATAATCAACAACCCTAGTGGTAAGGCAGGGGAATAAAAGAGTAACCTGTGACAAGGGAACAATTTGGACAAACATTCATTGTCACCACACCTACCCATCCATTCTTGTCCTCCGATGTTGTGTGTGAGATTTAACAATAAGAGTATTTTCTCTCTTTACTCCATATATTGTGGGTTGCAAATGTAAAAAGTGAACCAGACTTCGGTGGCGTGGGCGAGCAGGGCGGCCACAGCGAAAGAGCTCCCGCCGGTGGCCATGATCTCTGCAATTTCGGGGAATCCCCGAGTTTTAACGCACCCCCCGCTATCGTCGGCATTTTGGGGGCGTTGCGAGCAGCCAGCGGGGCCGGTTTAAAAACTGGTGAAGAGCCCGCGCGGGGGCTAGGCGCTGGGCCCAGCGCGGCGTCGAGGTGAGAGTAGCGGGGCGGAGCTATGAGGAGACCGAGGCGGCAGGCCCGAGTCCAAGGCACAATGTAAGTGGGGTTGTCCCACATCGGATGGCTCCCACCTAGGAGGAGGAAGAAAGAAGGCTGAAGCCTGGTCCCAGGGAGCTCTGGGTGAACGCCTAGGAGGAAAGAAGATTTAAGGAAGTTGGTGAAGGTTTTTTTTTTTTCTCTTTTTTCCCCCCCCCCTTTTTTGTTTTCAAAAGAAAAAGAATAATCAGATTGATGAAGGACAGGAGGGTGGAGGGGGAGAGAGGAGAAGAGAAAGAAACTGAAAAACAATAAGCCACTACAGGATGCGAAAGCTGCGTCGAAGAAAGGAGGAAACGCGGGTTCGCCGCTGAAGGAGAAGACGAATAAAAGTGTTGACAGGATGGCGGAAGCCGAACTGCAAAGCGGGGCCGCACTACTTACGGTGGAGAAGATGACCGAGGTGATGGCGGTGGAGCTGGAAAAACAGTTTGCGAGGCACATGGAGGCCTTGAGGAAGGAGACGGCGGTCGTATTGAAGTAATTGGTGGAGGAGGCAATCGTCCCGGTGGAGGTGGCGGTGGCAAAGGCATTGGCCGAGGTGAGAGATCAGGGCAAGAAGATGAAGGAAGTGGAGGAAGCCGTGTTACGACACAGCGACCAGGTCACCTCGATGGGGGATGAGCTGCGGAGGGTTGTGGAGGTTAACAGAGGACTCCGAGCAAAGCTTGAAGACTTGGAAAACCGCTCAAGGCGACGCAATTTGAGAATTGTGGGCTTGCCTGAAGGGACAGTGGCCCAAGGCCAACACAATACTTTGCTAAGAAGTTGGCAGAGCTGATGGGGGAGGGTGAGAACACCTCCCGGTATGAGCTAGACCAAGCTCATCGGTCATTAAAGCCGAATCCTAAAGTGAACGAGCCGCCAAGGGCAGTAATTATCTGCTTCCATAAGTTTTGCATGAAGGAGAAGGTGTTAAGCTGGGCGAAGCAGAAGCGGGTGGTGCTATGGGATGGTACTACGGTCCGGATCTACCAGGACCTGACGGTGGAGTTGGCAAAAAGACGAGCAGCGTTTAGGCGAGTGAGGGCGACGTTGTGCAAGAAGGGGGGTGCGATTTGGTATGGGTACCGGCGAAGTGAGGATAACGTTATAACGGGCAAGACTTTTATTTTGAGGACAGCGGATGCGGCTGAGGGTTCGTGAGGCAGAAGGCTTGGAACAGACACGAAGAGCGGAACTGGAAGAGAGACTGTGGACTGTTTGAACAGCCGGAAAATGTATAAATGTTATAACTTCTTTTTACTGATGTGTATTGTAATTTACTTCTCTTTGCATTGTTACAGAGTTCAAGTTAATGGTGGGTTGATTGGCGTTCTGTGTTGTGATGGTTAATGTTATGTTAGTGAATTGTAGGGGTTGGATTGTTGGGTTTGTTTTGTTCTTTCTCTGGGACTGGGTGGAAGGGGATGATATGTCTTGGCGGGGGGGAGCCACCGCACTAGCTAACTAAAGTCAGCTAGTGAACGGAGGGTGAGGGGAGAGGAGGGCTGCGGACGTTGGAGCCTGGATGCAGGCTTCAATGGGCCTACGAGGTGAGCGAGAGGGGGGGAAGGGATAGATGTTGGGGGATGTTGTTTCAAGGGGAAATGTAGGGGGGGGGAAGCGGTTCGATGTTAACAATGGGCAGGTCAGGCTTATGGGGCAGGGCCCGGGGGTATGATGGTGGATAAGAAAGGTGGGGGGGGGGGGGGGGGGGGGGAGAGAGACCCCCAGTAAGGATAGTCCCGTGGAACGTTCGAGAGCGCTAGGAGGTCCGGTCAAGGGTGTTTTGCGCATCTTAAAAGTTTGAAAACCGATCTGGCAATGCTGCAGGAGACTCACATGAGGGTGAAGGACCAGGTGAGACTTAAAAAGGGCTGGGTTAGCCAAGTGTTTCACTCTGGATTGATGGAAGGGCTCGGGGGGAGGGGGGGGGGGGGGTAGCGGTGTGGTCAGCAAAAGGGTACGCTTCCAGATGGAGAAGGTGGTGGCAGATCAGGGGGGTAGATATGTGATTGTGGCCGGGGCACTGGACGGAGATTAGTGGCGCTGGTAAGTGTATACGGTCCCAACTGGGACGATGTGGGGTTTGCGAGGATGGTGTTTGGGGCCATTCCCGACTTGGACACACACGAGCTGATTGTGGGGGGGGGGACTGGAACTTGGTGCAGGAGCCAAGGTTGGACAGATCACGGCCGCGCTCGCTGGTCCCATCAGGGGGGGCGAAGGCGCTAGCTGGGCTAATGGTGGAAATGGGAGGGGTGGACCCTTGGAGGTTCATGCACCCAGGAACAGGAGTACTCATTTTTCTCAGCAGTCCATAAGGTATACTCGCGGATCGACTTTTTTGTGGTGGGAAAGGCTTTGCTGGCTGGAGTCAAGGGGTCGGAATACTCTGCAATTGCAGTGTCAGATCACTGTGGATATGGTGCTGGAGAAGGGGGTAGTGCAGAGGCCGGGGTGGAAACTGGATGTGGGGCTTTTGGGGAACCAAGTATTCTGTGAGAAAATTGAAAAGGTAATTAAGGAATATGTAAGTTTCAACTGTACGGGTGAGGTGTAGAAGGCAGTCATCTGGGAGGCTCTAAAGGCGGTGGTGAGGGGTGAGGTAATTTCGTTCAAGGCCAGGGTGGACAAAGAGGAGAGGTTGGAGCGGCAGAGGGCAATAGATTAGATGTTGGAGGTGTATAGGAGTTATGAAGAGGATGGGGACCCAGCGAAGCTGGAAAAGAGGGAGGAACTACAGGCGATCTTCGACCGACTGTCCACCAGTAAGGCGGTGCGCCAACTGAGACGAGCGAAGGGTGCAGTTTATGAACATGGAGATAAGGGGCGTATGTTAGCAGGTCAGCTCCGGAGGGAGACAGCGGCAGGGAAATTCTTCAGGTAAGGGATGGGGCCGGGAAGTTGGTGGTGGCTCCGGAGCTGATTAACAAGGTTTTTGAGAAGTTTTACGAGAGGTTGTACAGGTCCGAGCCACCCCGGGGGAGACCGTGAGATGCTGGAATTTCTAGATGGGTTGGAGTACCCGAGGCTAGGGGAGGGGGACAGGCTACATTAGAAGGAGCAATAGTGGAGCAGGAGATAAAGGATGTGATTGGGAGGATGCAGTCGGGGAAGGTAGCAGGGCCGGATGGGTTTCCGGTGGAATATTATAAAAATTTAAGGATAAGTTGGCACCCCTGATGGTGGGGATGTTTGAAGAGGTGATAGGGAAGGGGGGTGCTGCCACAACCTTGGGGCAGGCATCGATTTCACTGTTGCTTAAAAAAGATAAGGATCCGACGGAGCGTGGGTCGTATAGGCCCATATCACTTCTGAATGTGGGCGCAAAAGTATTGGTGAAGGTACTGGCGGGTAGGCTGGAGGAGTGCCTCCCGAAGGAGATGGGTTCATGAAAGGGAGGTAGCTGTTTTCGAATATTAGGAAGGTTTTTGAACGTCATTATGGCACCGGCGGAAGGGAAGGAAACAGGTGGTTGTGGCATTGGATTCCGAGAAGGCGTTTGATTGGGTAGATTGGGGGTACTTAATGGCAGTTCTGGAGCGGTTTGGGATTGGACTAAGATTTGTGAACTGGGTAAAGCTATTATATAAGGAGTCGAAGGCGAGTGTCTGCACGAACAATATCAGTTCGAGATACTGAAAATGAAAATGAAAATCGCTTATTGTCACGAGTAGGCTTCAATGAAGTTACTGTGAAAAGCCCCTAGTCGCCACATTCCGGCGCCTGTCCGGGGAGGCTGGTACGAGAATCGAACCGTGCTGCTGGCCTGCTTGGTCAGCTTTAAAAGCCAGCGATTTAGCCGATACTTTTCTCTCCACCGTGGGACGAGGCAGGAATGTCCTGTGTCCCCCCCCCTGCTGTTTGCGCTTACGATTGAGCCGTTGGCCATCGCATTAAGAAGTTCGGGAGCATGGAAAGGAATAGTGCGGGTGGGGGGGATAGAGCATAGGGTGTCCTTGTATGCCGACGACTTGCTGCTGTATGTGTCGGAACCGAGTGCGTCGATAGGAGGAATATTGGAGTTACTGCGGGTATTTGGGTCTTGGGTACGAGCTGAACCTGGACAAGAGTGAGTATTTTGTGGTGTCTCGGCCGGGAGTGGGGGGGGGGGGGGGGGGGGGGGGGGGGGCTACCATTCCGTAGGGCAGGGACTCACTTTAGGTATTTGGGGGTGCAGATTGCCCGGGAGTGGGGAAGGCTTTGCAGGCACAACATCGCTAGTTAAGTGGGGAGAGTGAAACTGATCTGGGAAGGTGGGATGGTCTTCCTTTGTCACTGCCGGGTCAGGTACAGGCGGTTAAAATGCATGTGTTGCCGCGATTTCTGTTTATTTTTCAATGCCTACCGATTTTCCTGCCAAAGTCTTTTTTCGGAGAGATTGAGGGAAGGATTACCTCGTTCATATGGGGAGGGAAGGTGGTCAGAGTGAGAAAGGTGCTGCTACAGAGCAGAAGGCAGGCAGGGGGTTTTGGGTCTCCCGAACCTGATGTACTACTATTGGGCGGTGAATGTGGAGAAGGTGCAGAGCTGGGTCAGAGGGGTTCATTCCCAGTGGGTCAGAATGGAGGAAAATCTGTGCAGGGGTTCAGGGCTGAAAGCGTAACAACCGCGCCGCTCCCGATAGCTCTGGGGAAATACTCCGGGAGTCCGGTAATAATAGCTTCATTGAAAATCTGGAGGCAGTTTCGCCAACTCTTCGGGTTGGGGGCAGGGTCAAGGGAAATGCCAATTCAGGAGAACCACAGATTTGAGCCAGGGAGGTGGGATGGAAGCTTTCGGAAATGGGAAGAGAAGGGGATTAAGACGCTAAAAGATTTGTTTCTTCGGGGTCGATTTGCAGCATTGAGGGAGCTGGAAGCGAAGTATGGGCTGGAGCAGGGAGAAGTGTTTAGATATATGCAGGTTCGGGACTTTGCAGGAAGGAGATACAGAGCTTCCCTGAGGAACCGGCCTCCACATTGCTGGAGGAGGTGCTGACGACAAGAGGAATGGAGAAGGGGGCAGTGTTAGCGGTGTACGGAGCTATGTTGGAAAAGGATAAGGCACCACTGGAGGGGATTAAAACGAAGTGGGAGGAAGAGTTGGGAGAGGATATGGAGGAGGGGTTCTGGTGTGAGGTGCTCCGGAGAGTGAATGCCTCCACCTCGTGTGCGAGGTAGTGGCTGATACAGCTGAAGGTGGTGTACAGAGCACACCTCACGAGGGCGAGGATGAGCCGATTCTTTGAAGGACTGGAAGATGTGTGTGAGCGTTGCAGGGAGCAGCCCCGCTAATCACGTTCATATGTTTTGGTCCTGTCCAAAGCTAGAGGATTACTGGAAGGAGGTGTTTAGGGTAATTTCCAAGGTGGTGCGTGAAACTAGACCCGGGTCCCCGGGAGGCCATATTCGGTGTGTCGGACCAGCCAGGGTTGGAAACGGGTGCGAAGACATATTATAGCCTTCGCCTCATTGATCGCCTGAAGGTGGATCCTGCTGGGATGGAGAGCAGCCTCTCCACCCTGTGCCCTGGCGTGGCGAGGGGACCTGTTGGAATACTTGACCCTTGAGAAGGTTAAGTTCGTACTGAGGGGAAGGACGGAGGGGCTCTACAAGTCATGGACACTATTTATTATGCACTTACAAGAACTGGACAACATCAAACATTAGTTGGGGAGGGATGGGTGGGTTGGGGAAGGGGGGGGCTGTGTTTATTAAAGATGGCTATGGGTAATCCCTGATTCCTTTTTTGTCATTTGTTTATGTAAACATACGGGCTGATGTTTGTGGGTTGGTGGGAGGATGGGATCGTTGTTATTGTTATGGAGTTTGACACATTTATTGTTGGTGGGTGTAAATTCGGGAGAAAATGTGAAAAAGGAGAATAAAAATATTTATTTTTTAAGAAGTGACCCAAAGAAGGTGGCTCATGACCCATTGCCTCGCATCCCTTCCTGTGATCTGCACAGGACTGATCCTTCCCTCTGCTCTTGGCCACCACATCCCTTCTCTGTCCTTGGTAGCGTTGATAGATGTGATCAAAGATTCCCTGATCATTCAGGAAGCTTTAGGAGTAAGAGTTAATAAAAGCAACTGACTAAAATGAGTTTAAGTAGAATATGGGTTAACGTGGGTGGTCTCGGTTGGGCTCTGAGCTCGTGGGTATATTCAGAACATTCTTATAGTTAAAGCAAGGTTATGATTTTAGAAGAATTCAGTTCACCTCTCCCACAGTGGAAACGGTGAGGAGGAAGGAGTTAGTTAGTTCTGGGTCAAATAATACTTTTTAATCAGGATCTGAATCAATAACTATTGATTAAGGGATTAAGGCCGAAATGTACCTGATTTATTTATATTGGAATTAGAAAACGAGTTTTGAGTCTTTGTCAGTGGTGGGGAGAAGGTGTACCTTGAATAAGTCGGTCTTGTACGGTTGGGAATGGAGATTTGATTGGCCAAACAGTCCTTTCTTAGTCCTAGGCTTCCCAATTGCGGAGAATGTTGATATCTCAGGCATAGGTCAGTGGACCAGGGGCACAAGCATTAAAGTCATCCTAGAGTTGAATGTTACATTAGATTAATAGAGTCTCGGCGCTCTGCATGAAACGCAACTGGAGTATCATTGTCAAAATTGCCGTATTGACTGTTTCTGTGCTGTAGTTTCAATGTAATTCTACTGGAAATTATTAATAAGCTTGGCAAATTAGGTTTTGGTTGTGAAAATAGACCAAGTTATAATCTTAACCATGCAATATTTTTGAGGGGCTCTCAGGAGATTTATTGAAGGTTTTGAATGCGAGAATACCTTGAATTATTCATTCATGGGATATGGACCTTGCTGGCAAAGACAACATTCATTGACCACCCCTGGTGGTCCTTGAGGAGGTGGTACGGAGGGGACATCATCTTGAACCGCTGCAGTCCATACTGCGGCAGTGTTGCCACAGTGCAGGTGGTTGGGGAGTTCTAGAAATTGGACCCAGCTGCAGTCGGAGAATCCTTACAGTGCAGAAGGAGGCCATTCGACCCATCGAGTCTACACCGACCCTTGGCCTACTTAAGCTTAAGCCCACGCCTCCACCCTATCTCCGTAAACCAGTAACCCCACCTACTCTTTTTGGACACTAAGGGGCAATTTAGCATCCCCAGTCCACCTAACCTACACATCTATTTCCTGTGGGAGGAAACTCAGAGCACCCGGAAGAAATCCGCACAGACACGGGTGAAATAGCAAACTCCACACAGACAGTCACCCGAATCCGGAATTGAACCCTGGTCCCTGGAGCTGTGAAGCAACAGTGCTTACCACTGTACCACTGTGAAGACATGGTGACTATATATTTATATTGCCAAGAGAGTATTGAGCTAATCCCTTTGAATTATGTCTGCAGGATTCTATTACCATCTCACGTTGTCCTGGCCAAATGTGGTTGATAGCAGGTTGAGCTCTATATACAGCGGATGGTCACACCTGGTGCATAGTGACTTAAGGTGTTGCTGCACTTACCCCTTTAGGTGCCGCTGAGCCATTTGTGAGGGATAACATGATTTGAAGGATGAGATGAGAAGGCTCTGGCGAAGTACATAGGACAGAAGGAAGGTAGAGAACCAGAGAAGTTCCAGGAGTGTCAAATAAAAACAAATGCTGAAAATACTCAGCAGGCAAAGCAGCATCTGTGGAGAGAGAACCAGAGTGAACATTTCAGGCAGATAATCTTTTATCAGAACTGTAGCAGTTTTTTAACAGGTGCAGCAGGGGACCAGAGGAGAGTGGGAAGGGACAAAGGGGAAGGTCTGATTCGGGTGGAAGGCATGAGAGGTTAAAGACAAAAACGACTAGTGAAGATCTGTAATCATGGGTCAATTTGTAAATCTAAACATGTTGGCGTTTCAGTTCAAAACAGAATGACACGAACATGACACGTTGTTCAGCTATTCCTCAAAACCAATAACTCTTCGTGACTGGCATTCTCAAGTAGCTGCTGGAATCTCCCAGATATGTTGCCACATTGTCTGTTTCCTGGACAGCCCATTCCACACATTCAGCACCATCTGTATAAAGTAGCTAAATCTAATCATCCCTCCTTTAGCTCAGTAAAATTGTGACAACCGTCAAGGCATTATAAGGGTTTGATTTATCTGTTTCCTTCATGGCCTTGGGACAATCTTTCCCGTTAATCTTCACTTCTCCAGTACCAGCATTCCCAGGCTGTCTATCCTTATTTCCTCATTCAGATGCTTGTCTTTAGTCTCAGTTTTGTTGCCCTTTTCTACATGGTTCCCAATGCCTGGATATCTTGTGGAACGATGGCTAGAATTGTACACAGTACAGCAGGAGCAGATATTCTGGTCATTGTATAAGGTCATCATCTCTGAGATTTGTGCAATATTTCATTGCCTGTCAATCCCCAGATGCTGTCTGAGCTACTGCAGCACAGTGGACAGGGTTGTTTCAGTGTGCTATTGATTATTCCCCCTCTTACGCTGTATCTGTAACCATACAGCATTTAGTTTATCTTCACTATTTTATTTTCCTTCCCGAGTCGCATTTATCAATATTAAATGTAATTTGCCAGCCATCAGCCCAGCTTCCCAGCCTATCCTGATTCCTTTGGATTGGTTTGCCTGTTCCTACTGTTTGGGCACTTCCTTTTCCCCTCAGCTTGTGGCAACTGCAAATTTAAACAGTTTTGCTTCTGTCACAGGTCCAACTCATTTATACACCGTGTAAACAGCACTGAGCCAAATGGTGTTCTGCTCGTGACCTCTTGCCACGTCAATACAGCTGCATTCTCGCCCTACCATTGTATTCTCTGCTTCAACCCGTTTTGCGTCTGCCTCAGAGGCTTGTCTCCTATCCTATGTCTTCAGATCTTGATGACTAATTGCCCACGTGACACCCTATCAGTAGCCTTACTGAAATCTAAACATGTTGCATGCAATGTCAACAAGGTCTGTCATTTCCTCCAGAACTCCAGGAATTTGGTTAGGCAAGCACTCCCTCCCGTAAACGCAGGCTGGAACCATCACGTGCCTATCTTGGCGTTACGTTATTTGCCTCTGATGCCATGCACACCGGCCTGTGCCCAGAGTGGCTTTTTAAAAGTGGCTGTTATGTTGGCTGTTTCCCAAAAAACTTCACTCAACTGTAATTTGTTTATCTTCATTTGAGAATCAGAGATTCAGACGATTCGGGGGAAATTTGCATCAAAGCAAATCAGACAGGTTTTTGGAAGCTCCCTGCTTGTAGCAACCAAAGTATAAGAAAAACTTTCTCTTTTTTTTAACAGTGACAGTGAATTGAAAAACTGCAGAGCTGCAAGAGTTATGTCAATCTCCAGGATGCTTTAATGCCTAATCCACAATCTAGGTCAACCACCTCTGGCATCTTGCCAAAACCATTCTGAGTTGCCTTTTAAACTTCTAATAACTCCATTAATATAAAATAATCTTGTTTAATTTAATGATTCACCCTTAAAACCACTCCTCGAGCAACCGTGATTTTTTAGTTAACCTCTGCCTCCATTGTATTGCCCAAAAGTTGGTAGGAGTGGGGCATGGTGAGGGTGGTGGGAACCAAACATTATGGGCGCGATTCTCCAAAATGGAGACAAAGTCCCTACGCCGGAGTGAAAACTGGAGTGTTTCACTCCGGCGTCGGAGCCCGCTCCCAGCCCCCTATTCTCCCGCCCCTGGGGGCTATGGGCGGCGTTGCATATTTTACGCGCACTGGGCCTTGGCGCCGCGTAAATGACGGGGCCGGCGTCGTGTAAATGAAATCACCCGCGCATGTGCGGTTGCCGTCCTCCCTGAGGCCGACCTGCACGAAGATGGCGGATGGATTTTGCGGGGCGGCAGAGGAAAGGAGGTCCTCCTTTAGAGAGGTCGGCCCCCTGATCGGTGGGCCCTGATCGCAGACCAGACCCCATCGGAGGGCCTCTCCTCCCCCCCCCCCCCCCCGGTGAAGGAACCCCTGCCACAGGCCGCGCGCCCCCCTCAGCGTTCCCGCACAGTTCCCGCTGGCAGCGACCAGGTGTGGACGGCGCCGGCGGGAACCTGTCGGGTCGGAGCGGCCGTTCGGGCCGGAGAGTGGCGGGGGTACCATTTCCATTTATCATCGCACAAAAGATGCCATTGCATTGTTGGGAGAAAGGACAGTCTCTGATCACTGCAAATTACAACTCACGCGTAGCTCATTATCATCCTACGGCAGTGGAAGCTGCATACACCTCTGAGGAGACTGGTCAACAGCAAGATTCGGTGCAACTTTAAAATGCCCAACACTCCGGGCGGGATTTACCGGCTGTTCACGCCGACGGGATATTCCAGTTCCACGCCGGCTCACTGGCTTCCTGTCAACGAGAATGCAGTCACTGGAAAATCCCATTGATGACAACGGGGTCGGTAAATCCCTCTGGCAGACCGTCTCCAGCGCCGAAAAACACAGCGGGGTGGTTGGTAAATCCTGCACTCCATCTCCCTCAGGACATTGGGTGGTGTCAGCAGTTACATCGCTGGTTCCACCATTTGCAAAATACACTTAGGTGAATTATTGAACCATTGATCACAGATAACAACAACATTGTAATATAACATTGTAACTAAACCAAAGATAAGTATAATCGGTGGCACAGTGGTTAGCACTGCTGCCTCACCACTCCAGGGTCCTGGGTTCAATTCCGGCACGTTTTTCCCGTGTCTTCGTGGGTTTCCTCCGGGTGCTCCTGTTTTCTCCCACAGTCCAAAGATGTGCAGTTTTGGTGGATTGGCTGTGCTAAATTGCCCCTTAGTGTCTAAAAGATTAGGCTGCATTACGGGGATGGAGGTATGGGCTTTAGTAGGGTGCTTGTTGCTTGTTCCAAGGCCCGGTGCAGACTCGATAGGCTGAATGGCTTCCTTCGGCACTGTAAATTCTATGATCTAAAAGAACTTTTTTTTTTAGAAAACATTTTATTAGGGTATTTGTAGTTTTTCTAATAATAACAATAACAGCAACATAAACATGGTACATAAAACATTTCCATCCTTATCACGTTCTTTGCACCCCCAACAACGAAACAGTAACCTAACCCTCCCCTAGATATCTGCCTCTGCTGACATTGTAATTTCATCCGAGAAAGTTGACGAATGGCTGCCACCTCCGGACGAACCCTAACATTAAAGAGAACTTTAAGAGAAAAAAGAGAACTTTATTTTCTCGAGACTGAGAAACCCAGCCATGTCACTAACCCAGGTCTCTAATTTCGGGGACTTCGAGCCCCTCCACATTAACAGAATCCGTCTCCAGGCTACCAGGGAGGCAAAGGCCAAAACATCAGCGTCTTTCGCCCACTGGACTCCCGGCTCTTCCGACACTCCAAAGATCGCCACCTCTGGACTCAGCACAACCCGTGTTTTAAGTACTGTGGACATTGCCTCAGCCAAACCCTGCCAAAACACTGAGCCTTGGGCATCCCCAAAACATGTGGATATGATATGCTGGAGAAGAACTTTTGTCTTGAATGTACATTTTTTTTTTTTTGCAGTGATTTGAAAGGCAAACATTCATTCTGGCAAACAGGTATATGCCAAGCTCAGCCCCTGTAACTGGGCATGGCTGATGTTTACTGACTAATATTTGCACACATGAGCTTCATCCTTGAACACAGGAGGAAAGCAACTTGTAACACAACCTCAGCAAAGCAACATACCAGGATTGTTTTTACATCCTCCACTAAAACACGTTAGGGACACTCCCATCTCCCACTGTAACACATTATAGGGTCACTTATACTGAATTTTGAGTAAGGAAGCAGTCCAAGAAAATAGGAGGTGTGGCTTAACATAGTGTGTTTCTGTGGGAGTGAGTGTGTCCTTTATAGTGTGTTAGTTAGAGGTGTGCCATGCCTTATAGAAAGCTGTGATCCACTGCTCTAGGGACACACTCACTCCCACAGTAACGCACTATAGGGATACACTCACTCCCACAGTAACGCGCTATAGGGACACACTCACTCCCACAGTAACACACTATAGGGACACACTCACTCCCACAGTAACACACTATAGGGACACACTCACTCCCACAGTAACACACTATAGGGACACACTCACTCCCACAGTAACACACTATAGGGACACACTCACTCCCACAGTAACACACTATAGGGACACACTCACTCCCACAGTAACACACTATAGGGACACACTCACTCCCACAGTAACACACTATAGGGACACACTCACTCCCACAGTAACACACTATAGGGACACACTCACTCTAACACTACAGATACACACACTCTCTCACAGTAACGAACTATAGGGACACACTCCCACAGTAACACACTATAGAGACACACTCACTCCCACAGTAACGCACTATTGGGACACACTCACTCCCACAGTAACACACTATAGGGACACACTCACTCCCACAGTAACACACTATAGGGACATACTCACTCCCACAGTAACACACAATAGGGATACACTCACTCTCACAGTACGCACTACAGTGACACACTCACTCCCACAGTAACACACTATAGGGACACACTCACTCCCACAGTAACGCACTATAGGGACACACTCACTCCCACAGTAACACACAATAGGGATACACTCACTCTCACAGTACGCACTACAGTGACACACTCACTCCCACAGTAACACACTATAGGGACACACTCACTCCCACAGTAACGCACTATAGGGACACACTCACTCCCACAGTAACACACAATAGGGACACACTCGCTCTAACACTACAGATACACACACTCTCTCACAGTAACACACTATAGGGACATACTCACTCCCACAGTAACACACTATAGAAACACAGTAATTCCCACAGTAACACACTATAGGGACACATTCACTCCCACAGTAACACACTATAGGGACACATTCACTCCCATAGTGACACACTCACTCTCACAGTAACACACTATAGGGACGCACTCACTCCCACAGTAACACACTATAGTGACACTCACACTCGCAGTAACACACTATAGAGAGACACTCACTCTCACAGTAACACACTATAGGGACACTCACTCCCACAGTAACACACTATAGAGACACACTCACTCCCACAGTAACACACTATAGGGATGCATTCACTCCCACAGTAACGCACTATAGGGACACACTCACTCCCACAGTAACACACTATAGGGACACTCACTCCCACAGTAACACACAATAGGGATACACTCACTCCCACAGTACGCACTACAGTGACACACTCACTCCCACAGTAACACACTATAGGGACACACTCACTCCCACAGTAACGCACTATAGAGACACACTCACTCCCACAGTAACGCGCTATAGGGACACACTCACTCCCACAGTAACACACTATAGGGACACACTCACTCCCACAGTAACACACTATAGGGACACACTCACTCCCACAGTAACACACTATAGGGACACACTCACTCCCACAGTAACACACTATAGGGACACACTCACTCCCACAGTAACACACTATAGGGACACACTCACTCCCACAGTAACACACTATAGGGACACACTCACTCCCACAGTAACACACTATAGGGACACACTCACTCCCACAGTAACACACTATAGGGACACACTCACTCTAACACTACAGATACACACACTCTCTCACAGTAACGAACTATAGGGACACACTCCCACAGTAACACACTATAGAGACACACTCACTCCCACAGTAACGCACTATTGGGACACACTCACTCCCACAGTAACACACTATAGGGACACACTCACTCCCACAGTAACACACTATAGGGACATACTCACTCCCACAGTAACACACAATAGGGATACACTCACTCCCACAGTAACACACTATAGAGACACACTCACTCCTACAGTAACGCACTATAGGGACACACTCACTCCCACAGTAACACACTATAGGGACACACTCACTCCCACAGTAACACACTATGGATACACTCACTCCCACAGTAACACACTATAGAGACACACTCACTCCCACAGTAACACACTATAGAGACACACTCACTCCCACAGTAACACACTGTAGTTACACTCACTCCCACAGTAACACACTGTAGGGACACCCTCACTCCCACAGTAACACACTATAGGGACACATTCACTCCCACAGTAACACACTATACGGACACACTCACTCCCACAGTAACACACTATAGGGGACACATTCACTCCCATAGTGACACACTCACTCCCACAGTAACACACTGTAGTGACACTCACTCCCACAGTAACACACTATACGGACACCCTCACTCCTGCAGTAACACACTATAGAGACACACTCACTCCCGCAGTAACACACTATAGGGACACACTCACTCCCACAGTAACACACTATAGGGACACATTCACACCCACAGTAACACACTGTAGTGACACTCACTCCCACAGTAACACGCTATAGAGACACACTCACTCCCACAGTAACACACTATAGGGACACCCTCACTCCCACAGTAATGCACTATAGGGACACACTCACTCCCACACTAACTATAGATACACAGTCACTCTCACAGTAACACACTGTAGTGACACACTCACTCCCACAGTAACACACTATAGGGACACATTCACTCCCATAGTGACGCACTCACACTCACAGTAACACACTATAGTGACACTCACTCTCACAGTAACACACCATAGTGACACACTCACTCTCACAGTAACACACTTTCGGGACACACTCACTCCCACAGTAACACACTATAGGGACACACTCACTCCCACAGTAACACACTATAGGGACACACTCACTCCCACAGTAACACACTATAGAGACACGCTCACTCCCACAGTAACACACTATAGAGACACACTCACTCCCACAGTAACACACTATAGAGACACACTCACTTCCGCAGTAACACACTATAGGGACACACTCACTCCCGCAGTAACACACTATAGAGACACACTCACTCCCACAGTAGCACACTATAGGGACACACTCACACCCACAGTAACACACCATAAATCCTACTTATAGTGCTTGGGTCATTAAACTTTAGTTACTGAGGAAGGTGTGTTTCTCTCATTGTGCCAGCTTTTTTTTCTATTGCTCCAATCCATCTGCTTTCAGCAAATCTATTAAAATGTTAATTGGATTCAGAATGGAAGATCCAAGTCATCTCTTTCCTTCAGTTAAAATTTCTGGTTAAGTAATGCCTTGATTTTAAATTTGTCATCTTTGTTTTCAAATCTCTTTTTTATTAAAATTCAGAGTGCCCAATTAATTTTTTCCAATTAAGGGGCAATTTAGCGTGGCCAATCCACCTAACCTGCACATCTTTGGGTTGTGGGGGTGAAACCCCCGCAGACTTGGGGGGAATGTGCAAACTCCACATGGAAACAGTGACCCAGGCCGGGATTCAAACCCGGATCCTCAGTGCCGCAGTCTCAGTGCTATCCACTGCGTCACACGATGCCCTCAAATCCCTGTTTAGTACATAGAACATTACAGCGCAGTACAGGCCCTTCGGCCCTCGATGTTGCGCCGACCTGTGAAACCCCTCTAAAGCCTATCTACACTATTCCCTTATCGTCCATATGCCTATCCAATGACCATTTGAATGCGTTTAGTGTTGGTGAGTCCACTATTGTTGCAGGCAGGGCATTCCACGCCCCTTCTACTCTCTGAGTAAAGAATCTACCTCTTGACATCTGTCCTATATCTGTCTCCCTTCAATTTAAAGCTATGTCCCCTCGTACTGGACATCAGCATCCGAGGAAAAAGGCTCTTGATGTCCACCCTATCTAATCCTCTGATCATCTTGTATGCCTCAATTAAGTCACCTCTTAACCACCTTCTCTTTAACGAAAACAGCCTCAAGTCCTTCAGTTTAAGTCCTCATGTTTAAGCTTAAAAAATCATCCCTGATTTTTAAACGCTCCAATGTTGATTGTAATTCCTTAAACTAATAGGCCCCAAGCTCTGACAATCCTTCCCTTAACCTCTCCGCCTCTCTCTCTTTCCTCCTTTTAGATATCCTTCGCAACGCGCCTCTTTTATGAAGCTTATGCTTATTTGCTTCAATATCTCTTATGTGGCTCAGTGTCAAATTGTCTTCTTTAATGCTCCTGTGAATAACCTTAGTGGTGTTTTATTATGGAACATAGAACATACAGTGCAGAGGGAGGCATTCAACCCATCGAGTCTGCACCAGCCCACTTAAGCCCTCATTTCCACCCTAACCCCGTAACCCAATAGCCCCTCCTAACCTTTTTGGTCACTAAGGGCAAATTAGCATGGTCAATCCACCTAACCTGCACATCTTTGGACTCTGGGAGGGAACCGGAGCACCCGGAGGAAACCCACGCAGACACGGGGAGAACGTGCAGAGTCCGCACAGACAGTGGCCCAGCGGGGAATCAAAGCTGGGACCCTAGCGTTGTGAAGCCACAGTGCTAATCACTTGTGCCGCCCTATGTTAAAAGTGCTATATAAATGCAAGTTGTTGGTGAGGAAATCAAGAACAATTGGACATAACAAAACTTGGATAAAGAAGGCAAATTAAGAGGGAAATCAGGAAACCTTTTTTTTTTGTAGGTCAGTTAGTTTAAATTCGGAATTCTCTCCCTCCAAAGACTGGTTGTTGGGAGACAATTGGAGTTTTAAGACAAGAATGACCATATTTCTGCAGGGTGAACTTAATGCCTCATGTTCTAAAACCAGGATAAATGGAGTTAAGGCACAGTTCAGCCATAAGCTAATTGAATTTCAGTGCTGGTTCGAGCGGCAGAACGGCTTCCTCCTATCCCTATATTCCCATCCAACTGACCACTCTTTCAGGCACAGACATTGTTCCCTATCCAACTCCTTACCTATGCGCACAAGACACACTGCACCTCATCCAACTCTCCACCGTTTCACAGAGATATTTACAATCCAATTCTTCACCATGCCTTTCAGCCAAGTCAAGCTTATTAATCTCTGAGATTTCGGAGCTCTGTAATGTAGAGGGATCTGGATGTTTTGTGCTTGAATTGAAAAGGTTAATATTCAGGTACAGCAAGTAATTAGGAAAGCCCGGTGGTGCAGTCCACAATGAAGATATGGAATCAGTTGAAGAGGCATTTTAGGGTGGAAGGGATGTTGTTGCTAACGCCGCTGTGCGAGAACCTTGGGCGAAATTCTCCCAAAACGGGAGAAATCGTCAAACTGCCGTAAAACCCGGGCGGGTTTTACGGCATCGCGCCCCTTCCCGACGGGGGACCGATTCTGGTCCCCCGTCGGGGCTAGCAGCCCGACGTCGGAGGCTCCGACAAGTCGGGTTTAACGAAAATCGTTAAGCCCGCTTGTCGGACTTAGCGCCGGCTGACGCGTCATATGACGTCAGCCGCGCATGCGCAGGTGGGAAGACTCCACCCGCGCATGCGCGGGTGACGTCATCGCGTTTTTGCGCGAAACTCGCGCATGCGCGGTCCGGGTTGCCCCTCAGCCGCCCCGCGTATTGATACTGCGGGGCGGCGGAAGGACAAATAGTGCGCGGGCATCGGGCCCGCTGCCCGCGATCGGTGGGCACCGATCGCGGGCCCATGGCACCCTTGGCACGGCCGTGGTACTGCCGTGCCAATCGGTGCCATGGTTATTTTTTCCAGGTGGTCACGACGTTTTTACGAACGGCAGGACCAGGTGTGTTTGCCGTTCGTAAAAAGGTCGTAAAGGGCTGGGACTTCGGCCCTTCTAACAGCTGTGAATCGCTGCCGGCCGTAAAAAAACGGCGGCAGCGATTCGTGTCGGGATTTCGGCGGGGGGGTGGGAGAATAGCGGGAGGGCGTCAAAAAGTCGGGCAGGCCCTCCCGCTATTCTCCCACCCGTCGTGGGGGGGGGAGAATTTCGCCCCATGGCTTTGAGCCGGTGGGGGGGGGGGGGGGGGGATGGATAGTGTATACAGGAGGTGGAGGGAAGTGGGGCTGGTCAAGGTGAGGCATCTGTATTTGGAGGCAGGGTTCCCCAGTCTGGAGGAGCTAAGGGAGAGGGTAGAGCTGCCAAGGGGGAGTGAGTTCAGGTATCTGCAGCTTGGGGACTTTGCGTGAAAGGTCTGGAGGGGGTTCCCTTGGTTGCCGGGATACATCCTGCTGGAGCGACTGCAGCTTCTGGATGTGGAAAGGGAGGGAAGAATTGGGTAATATGCAAGTGGCTGGAGAAGCAGAGAGGCGAGCGGGTGATGAAGATCAAGGAGAAATGGGAAGCGGAGTTGAGAGGAAAGATCAGTTGGGGAGTATGGAGTGAAGAACTGTGTAAGGTAAACAGGACCTCCTCTTGTGCAAGGATGAGCCTGATACAGTTTAAGGTGGTGCTCAGAGTGCATATGACTCGGGCAAGAACGAATGGGTTCTTTCAGGGAGTAGCAGGCAAGTGTGGGCGGGGGCCAGCGAATCACGCGCACATGTTTTGGGGTTGTGAAAAATTGGAAAGATTCTGGGCGGGAGTGTTCGCGGTCTTAGCCAGGATAGTGGAGGAGGAGATGGACCCGGACCCTTTGGTGCTGATATTTGGGGTTTCAGAGAAGCCGGAGGTCATGGAGAGGAGGACGGCCGATGTCTTGGCCTTCGCCTCTCTGATTGCATGGTGGCGGGTTTTGCTGGAGTGGCGCTCGGCATCGCCATTGGGGTAGTAGCTTGGTTGGGTGACCTGTACGACTTCCTGCAATTAGAGAAGATAAAGTATGAGTTAACGGGCTCAGCAAGGGAGTTTGAGGAAAGATGGGGGATGTTTGAGGGGCTGTTCGTCGCGGGGAAGGGGGGGTGAAAAAGGGGAAAAACCTATACAGACTGTATAATTGATTGTTGGGAAGTATGTTTCCCGGGGTGTTTGTTCGCTGTAACCTGTTTTGATACATGTTTGTAATAAAAATACATTTTTTTAAAAAAGGAAAGCTAATAGAATGTGACCATTTATTTGTGAGTGTAATTCCATACAGAAGTAGAGGTTATGCTACAGTTAAAGAGGGTGGATTGTCTTATGAGGAAAGGTTGGATAGGCTGGAGTTTGGAAGTGTAAGAGGCGACTTGATTGAAACCTTTAAGATGCTGAGGGTTATTGGCAGGGTGGATCCGGAGAAGATGTTTCCTCTTTTTGGAGAATCTAGAACTAACGGTCACCATTTAAGAATAAGGGCTCATCCATTTAAGACAGAGATGAGGAGAATTTCTTTATACGAGGGTCATCGGTCTTTGGATCTCTTCCTGTAAAGACAGTGGCAGCAGAGTCTTTAAAGCAGAGTTAGATAGATTCTTGATGAGCAAGAGGGTGAAAAGTTATCGGGGATGGGTGGGAATGTGGAGTTTAGGTCAAAACTAGATGAGCCACAATCATAGCGAATGGTGGAGCAGGCTTGAGGGGGCCCCCTCCCACCCTGTTTCCTCTCTATCACTATCAGTACACCATTCTATTCCTTCCTCCCTCATTCACATGTATTCGCCTTAATTGCCAGTGGACCCACATCATGCATGCCTTCCTCACGTAGCAAGTTTCCAGACTCTCCTTTCTTTATGGAGCAAGGTCTTGGCCCCTAATCCCTCTTTTCCCCTCAAACATATATTTTGTGCAGCATGCATTCGTCCTACATATGTATCATTATACATCCCACTTTGACACAAGCTGTTTGTATCATAATTGTAACAGAACGATTCCAACATCATACACACAGAAAAATACAACTGAATTATTTTTTTAATGTGTTGTATTCTGCTAGTTTCTTCTAACCTTTGGTAAGATGCCCATTTTTCAAGACCACAGCTGAAGATTTCAGATTAACTGCCAAACAATAAACTTCCCTCTGCAACATCTCCAGTAAGAGAAAACCTAACCATCTCCCCTTGACATTCAGTGGCATTACCACGGCTGAATACCCCACTGTCAACATCCTCCGGGTTACCATTGACCAGAAACTGAACTGGCCCAGTCATATAAATACTGTGGCTGCAAGAGCAGAATAGAGACTGATAGAGGATAGACATAAATTCTTCAGTGAGTCGCTCACCTGACGTCCAAAAGCCTGTTCACCAGCTATAAGGCAGAAGCCAGAGGTGTGATGGAATACTCGACACTTGCCTGGATCAGTGTAACTCCAACAACACTCCAGCTCAACACCATCCAAGACAAAGCAGCCCACTCAAATGGCACCCCAGCCATCGCCTTATACATGCACTCCCTCCACCAGCGTAAAGTGGCAACCGTGTGTACCATCTACAAGATGCACTGCCGCAACTCATCAAGGTTCCTTCAGCAGCATCTTCCAAACCTGTGACCTCTACTACTTTGGGGCAGCACGGTAGCATTGTGGATAGCACAATTGCTTCACAGCTCCAGGGTCCCAGGTTCGATTCCGCTTGAGTCACTGTCTGTGTGGAGTCTGCACATCCTTCCCGTGTGTGCGTGGGTTTCCTCCCACAGTCCAAAGATGTGCAGGTTAGGTGGATTGGCCGTGCTAAATTGCCCTTAGTGTCCAAAATTGCCCTTCGTGTTGGGTGGGGTTACTGGGTTATGGGGATAGGGTGGAGGTGTTGACCTTGGGTAGGGTGCTCTTTCCAAGAGCCGGTGCAGACTCGCTGGGCCGAATGGCCTCCTTCTGCACTGTAAATTCTATATTTAAAAAAAAAGATGGGTAGCAGATTTGTGGGAACACCACTTGCAAATTGTGGGTGTACCTGCACCACATGGACTGCAGCAGTTCAGAAAGGTAACACACCACCATCATCTTGAGGGCAGTTAGGGATGGGCAACAAATCCTAGCCTTGCCAGCAACAGATCCCAAGAACGAAAAAAAACAGCAGTTATCCTCCATCTGAGCCCAGGATGTGTCCATTTAGTCCACTCCTTCCACAAGGACACTTGAGAAGCAGCCTTAAAGGGACAGGCTGGGTGAAACATTATTACTATGTTCCAGCATCCCCAGGTGAGCCACCCCAGGGTGGAACACCTCATCATTTATCAAAATGTGAACCTCTTGCCTGTAAGGCGAAATGCACTTCAAGATCTGTGCATGTGTTTCGGTCACTTTTTCAAAATCATTTGTGTTCTTTAACTACCTGACCCATGACGTCCTTTTCGCCTCCCTGTTGAACTCCTTCAGTAGGAGGGAACTTGGAACCTTTGCAAACTCACTAAATCTTTGTGCTAAAGCTAGAAGGTGTGGAGAGGGATAAAAAAAAATGTCCATTGTTGATATGAAAGGAAAACATAACCTGTTATATTGGGGGAGAGACTGGGGAAACTGGAATTGATCTCCTTCGAGTAGAGCAGGCTAAAGGGAGATTTAATAGTTGTTTGGTAGAATAAATCGGGAGAATCCGCTGGCATGAACATCGGTAACCAAAGGATACATTGAAGCTAATTTGTTTTTTGCAAAAAGTAACACAAGAACCCGTTTACACAACCTTTTACTGCAATCTCAAATCTACGGCCTGAGAAAGTAGTGCAAATAGATTTAGTATTAACTTTCAAAAGGGGATGGGACACAACTTGAAAAGATAAAATTTGTAGAGCTTGGGAGAGAGCTGAGAGAGTGGAGCTCATTGGATAGTTCTTTCAGAGAGCTGCCACAAGCACAATGTGCTGAATGGCCTCCTTTTGTGCTGAAAGGGCTGTGCGTTTGTGCATCGTGTTGGTATAAAAGCAGTGACTAGATCTGTAGTTGGTCACTTGTCGTCTTCCTTTTCGCAGTTGCAAATTGCAGCACCAAGGAAGGATCTTACTCAGGATGGGTTAAAGCCTTCGCCTGCCAGCAGCCACACGGTGTTGCCTTCTCCAAATGGAAGTCACGAGGACCAGGGAAACGGACTGACTTCAGATGTGAAAGTTGTACCACAGCTTTCCATTAGCCAGCTTGTGTACGTCGTTTCAGATCTGGACAAGATCCAGGAGCAGGTTTGAGTTGATTTCTTCCTTTCAAGGCTAATTTAATAGAGGGGGCACGCATTTCAGTATACGGTACAAATCTGGAAACATTGACCTTTCAGCATTTGAATTGATTGGTGTGCCTTTCTTTTTTGCAGCTTGCTTGTTTTGGCTGAGGGATTAGAAAGCTCCGTCCCCACTATCCCCCTATCATTACAAGCAGGATGAGTTGGCCTTTGGCTAATCCCAGTTTCCCCAGATCCCCAATGTATCTAACAGACCCTTTGAACTTGGTAAATTCACCATAACTGAGGCAGTTAGGTCTAAGGCCTGAACTCCAACCACTGCCTTCTATCTGGTATAATGGAGGGCTGAGGGGACTGTATCCTATGTATTCATACATATCAGTGATGCATAATTAAAGCCAGTGGATTCACAGGTAAAAATGCCACTCTTTGACCTCAGTGCCATTGGAGCAAATGAGTCCCTGGGTTCCCACGCCTGGTTGTATTTCTGAATGCTTGCTTGTGATGCCTTTCATGGTGAATGACATTCAAAACTTTACTCTCTTTGATTTGATTTATTATTGTCACATGCATTAGTATACAGTGAAAAGCATTGTTACCTGCATGCTGCGCAAACAATGCATACCGTACAGGACCTCTACAAGAGGAATGGTCACCGGAACAGTGTACCTTTAGGCCTCAGAACGCTGGGAACTGTATCCCAGCACAAGTCAGTACCCTCTGGGAAGAAAGAAACGGGATACAAACTATCACAAATACAGGTTGTTCCCTTTCATCATTAAACCTTCTTCTTTGCAGCTTCCACACCTTTTGGAGATAATCAAACTTCGGCTGGAGAAAATTGGGTTTGCAAATTTCTCTCTCATTTCAGGTAAGATGCTGTAAAAAGTTTTTTTGTGAGATATATTTGTGCTTTGCAGCTTTTCCACCTTCTAGTATGTTGGAGATTCTCCAGCAAGGAAAATTATCTCTGTGGGTTGGCTTTTTTGTGCGCAGTAATCTGCCTCTCCCTCTAACTGTCTGTTAAGGAATTTGCCTCGTTGTTTAAATAAATATCAGAGGTAATGACAACTAGATGTACAGCTGCGCAATAAGATTTCAAATTGCTGTTCTAGGTTAAAGGAAGTTCAACTGTAACATAACAGGGCGGCACGGTGGCGCAATGGTTAGCACTGCTGCCGCACGGAACCGAGGACCCGGGTTCGATCCCAGTCCCGGGTCGCTGTTCGTGTGGAGTTTGCACATTCTTCCCTGTGTCTGCGTGGGTCTCACCCCCACAGCCAAAAGATGTGCAGGGTAGGTGGATTGGCCATGCTAAATTGCCCCTTAATTGGAAAACATAATTGAGTACTCCAAATATTTTTTAAAAACAAACTGTAACATAAAATCAGTCTTGCATTAAGTAACCCCTTTCATGACACAAGTGTCGACACGGTTGTAGGAAACGCAGCCGCCATTTGAACACACTATTGTCCTGCAGACAGCTTCGGGATAAATATTTATCTAGAAGACTGGGAAGAATTCCCCTGTTCTTTACAACAGTGCAATGGGATATTTTCCACCCACCTGAGAAGGCAGTCAGACCCTCGGTTTAATGTCACACTAAAAGGCAGAACCTCCGACAGTCCAGCATTTCCTCAATATTGCAGTAGGAGTATGAACCAAACTGGGCCTTGAACCAGCTACCTGCTGAGGCACAGCTGACCTGTCCATAATTTATGTATCACTTGGAGGAAACCATAACATTCCTACTTATTGATAAAAGACTGGGGTTGACATTAAGCACGTCATTATGATGTCTCAGGAACATTTCAAACACTTTAGTGAGGTATGTAGGCAAAGTATGGTAATTTTGCGCACAGCCAACATTTCTTGGGACAGTGAGCTGAATGAGCAACTCATCGATTTATTTAATTGAGGAAAGAATGTACCAGGACAGCAGGAGATCTCCCTGCTCCTGTTCAAATAGTGCGATTTAACATTCAGCTACAGCATTAAAACTGGAAGAGGTGAGAGCACTGTTTTATCTCCCATTGTAAAAATGACACCAGCATCAATCAGTGTTCCCTCAGTACTGCACTGAACTCACTGACAAGGTTATGTGCCAATCCTGGGTTCATCTTTTTTTAAATAAATTTAGAATACCCAATTATTTTTTTTTTCCAATTGAGGGGCAATTTAGAGTTTCCAATCCATCTAACCAGCACATCTTTGGGTTGTGGGGATGAAACCCACGCAGACTTGGGGAGAATGTGCAAACTCCATATGGACAGTGACCCAGAGCCGGGATTCGAACCCAGGTCCTCAGCGCTGCAGTCCCATTGCTATCCACTGGGCCACATGCCGCCCATTCTAGGTTCATCTTGAATGGAGGAGGGCAATCCTACTACTGCTTTTCTGTAACTAAACTGTAAGTAACTGCTTAACTGTGTCCCCATCACTTTTGTTTCTACTTCAAAAACCAATGCTTGGAAACTCTGTCCCACTGGCTAATGCACAGACTACTGTGTGTGTACTGTGTATCAGTGTGTCACATTCATTTTCAATACAGTGTAAAGCAATACTTGAGTTGAGGAAAACGAGGCTAAAATCAGTTAGCTAAAGAATTCCTTGCTAATCGTATATTCCGACTGTAAACTTAAATGTATAATTCTTATTTACTTTTTCTTTTCCCCCAACAGAAGCTCTTGCAGACTCTCGGACATCAATGGTCAGTAGTCTACCTGCATTAAGTGACAGAATTATCGAGGAACTAAGTGAAGCCTGTTTCAGTTATCTTAAAAATGCTTCGGAAGTGCCCAGGCTGTATCGGAGGACAAACAAGGCGAGGCTAATAATTGTTTCAGCTTGTCCCCCTCCGTGTTTCTGTAACTATGTGTAGAAAAGAGAACAGCAACAAATGAATACCATATCGTAAGGAATGATCCCAGCACTGATGCAATGGGCCGAAATGCCTCCTTCTGTGCTGTATGATTAGTTAGCAGATAATCACGAGCGTAAAATATACCCGAAGAATGCCAAGTAATGCAATGCACCAAATTATATTTCAGGAAATTGCTCCAATGGCCTCTTATTTTTTAGCATTGATTGGGATAGTACCTGAAGACTTCAGAAGGTAAAATGTGAAGACTGACTTGTTTTTAAAAAAGTGAGGGAAAAGATAATCCTGGGAGCAGAAAACCAGAGAATCTGGCTAGAACATTATGGGGCATCCTGGAGGAAGGAAGGAATGTTGAAATATTTAGAGAAATGTAGACCGTAACGAGGGAGAGACGATAGCGTTTATGGTGTGAGGTCATTGCGGACACATTATCTTTTGAGTAGACAATGGGGCGGCATGTTCTGTGGTGGCGGAGGCAGCCCGCCATTGGCCGACAGCGGGATCTTCCCATGCATGGCGAAGGGTCGCCATTGGTGGGACCAGCTGAAAAATCCCAACAATGGGTTCTGTATCATTGGCTCTCAGTAGTTTTTCAGACTATGCTGCATTGGCCCACAAGGCTGGAAAAACAGAATAGGAGTGAAGATGAAATTGGCTCAGTCATCGAAGGTGAAAGTAGTGAGACATGGACCTGGATTAGAATGAGTGACAGGTGAGCAAAGGTAATGTGTTGGGGACTTTATGTTCCACTGTTTAGGGATCAGCTATGGCTCAGTGGGTGACACTGTAACCCTTGAGTCAGAATGTTGTGGGTTCAAGTTGCACTCCAGAGACTGGAGCACAGAATCTAGGCTGACCGTCCAGTGCCCTGTGCTGCAGTGTTGCTGGCACTATCTATCGAATGAAACATTAAAACAAGGTCTCATCTGTGCTCTTAGATGGTCGTAAAAGATTCCATGTTACCACCTCAAAGAAGAGGAGCTCCTCCAGTGTCCTGGTCAATAATTATCCCTCGGCCAACAGGGTGGCACAGTGATTAGCACTGTTGCCTCCCAGCGCCAGGGACCGTGTTCAATTCCGGCCTTGGGTGACTGTCTGTGTAGGGTTTGCACTTCCTCCCAGTGTCTGCGTGGGTTTCCTCCGGGTGCTCTGGCTTCCTCCCACAGTTCAAACTTGTGCAGGTTAGGCGGATTGGCTGTGCTAAATTGCCCCATAGTGTCCAAAAGATGTGCAAGGTAGGTGGGTTACAGGATTATGGGGATAGGCCAGGGGAGTGGGCCTAGGTAGGGTGCTCTTTCAGAGGGTCGGTGCAGACTCAATGGACTGAATGGCCGCCTTCTGCACTGGAGTGATTCTCACAAAGAAAGAGATTATCTGGCCATCACCTTGCTGCTTGCCTGGCCTGAACCCACATCTTCTCAAATTGACATGACCAATGTGGGATAAAATTGTGTGTCATTCAACATGGTCTTCTCGCATCCGATTACATCCTTTTTGATATACAATGTTGTATTTTATTCACATCAGGAGGTCCCTGTCAAGGCTTCCTTGTATGTTGAAAATGCCTTGAAACCCCTGCACCACCTTCAAAATCAATATAACGGTGTTGTGAAAGAAAACAGGATACAGGAATGGCTGTCGGGTGCTGTCAGAATCAGCACCGAGAGGTAAGCATTCCATAATATAAAGCAGTCACTGAATAATCTCCGAGGTAGTTCTCATCACAATTGTTCTCCCACATGAATATATTTAATACTGCATTTAACCATTTTGATTCATGCAGGGTGCAGTACTGAGGCCTGCAATTTTGAAAGTGGTGTTCTTTGCATCTGATGTTTTGTGGTGTTCTCGTTCTGGTGACAGAAGTGAATATTGGAGGATCTCACGGAATTAATTGAGAGCACTCATTTTCCAAGTGTTACAGCCAAATTTGCTTTCTCGAGCAACAGCAACGGCATTGTCTCTCCATTTATTTCATTGCTGCTTGTAAACATTAACTGTGTACAGACTGACAAAAACAGCCACTTCACTAGATAGCAATTAATTGCGTATGAATTTGTGTGAAATATTTCTGGAGAAATGCAGTAGGATACTGTGCAGGATCCGGGATGTTCTGCTCAAGTCATGGCCAATATCTGTCGCTCAGTCAACATCACTACAACAGAAGGGTGGCACAGTGGTTAGCACTGCTGCCTCACAGCACGAGACCCAGGTTCCATCCCGGCCCCGGGTCACTGGTGGCGTTTGCACATTCTCTCCGAGTCTGCAGGAGTCTCACCCCCACAACTCAAAGATGTGCAGGGTAGGGCAGCACGATGGCGCAGTGATTTAGCCCTGCTGCCTCACGGTGCCGAGGTCCCAGGGTCGATCCCGGCTCTGGGTCACTGTCCATCTGGAGTTTGCACATTCTCCCCGTGTTTGCGTGGATTTTGCCCCCACAACCCAAAGATGTACAGGCTAGGTGGATTGGCCACACTAAATTGCCCTTTAATTGGAAAAAATGAATTGGGAACTCTAAATTTATTTTTTTATTTTTTAAAATTAAAATGAAGATGTGCAGGGTAGGTGGATTGGCCACGCTGAATAGCCCCTTAATTGGGAATAAAAAGAATTGGGTACTCTAAAATGTATTTTTTTAAAACACCACTACAGCAGATTATCTTATTATCACATTGTCCATATCGTTAGACCAACACCTTGATTTTCGATTTTCAATTCTGTGTTGTTTTCATAGCCTCTTCCCTCCTATCTCTGTCCAGCCCTCTAACCCCCTGAGACCTGTACATCCGTCCAATTTTGAATGCCCGATTTTCATCTCTGCATCACACCTTGCTGTGCTTAAACTCCGGAATTCCCTTTCTAATGGTCTATGGGTCGTAAAATCGGTTGTTTGAAAGTACTCCATTTCGTCTTTCCAGGTATTACGATACCATTTCAGATGTTCTTAGCTCGGTTAAAAAGATGGAGGAGAGTCTCAAGCGACTGAAACAAGCGCGGAAATCTGCAGCTGTGAGCACCGTGGGGACAAATAGCGGCATCAGTGATGACAACAAAATCAGGCTACAACTAGCTTTGGATGTTGAATACCTGTTGGATCAAGTAAGTTGGTGGTGGCTTCTGCCGGCTGAAGTGTTGAAGAAAAGGAAGTTTGATGGGCATTCATCGGGACCATTGCTATTCACAGTTTACATTTGTGATTTTGACAGGAGGGTTTGGAATTTCTAAATTTTGCTGATGACACCAAACGGAGGGGAGGGGGGTGTTATTGATACAGAATTATTATTTATTTAGTTATTGTGACAAAATGCAGAGGAATTATTAATAAATGTTTGATTGGTAAATATAATTCAATATGGATATGTGTGAGCTGGTGCATATTGGCAGGAGAATAGGAAGGTCACAGACAGCTGAGGTAATTGTCTAAATGGGGTTAGAGATGAAAGATGATCTGGCTGTACAGATACACCAATCTCTACAGCAACAGCGCAGGTTAATAAAGCCAGCCAAACACTGGAGTTCATTTCTATAGAGGGATGGAATTCAAAAGCTGGGAGCTTGTGTTAAACTTGGCCAGTGCACTCTGCTGATCTCCATGTTAAAAAAAGAATATGGAGGAGGTGCAAAGAAACACTGACAAGGATGATACCAGAACTGAAACTGTCAGGAAAGACTGAACAAGCTGCGGCTTTTTCATTAAGGAAGAGAAGACTGTGATGGGCAGAAATAGAGGTGTAGACCTTGGGAGGTTCCAAAGCACTTTACTGCCAATGAAGTACTTTTGAAGCATAAAGCCAGTTTGACAATGCAGGTCTTCAGGTTTCATAAAATCATAGAATTTACAATGCAGAAGGAGGCCATTCAGCCCATCGAGTCTGCACCCTGACCCTTGGAAAGAGCACCCTATCTAGGCCCAAGCCCCGTAACTCAGTAACCCCATCTAACCTTTTGGATACTAAGGGGCAATTTAGCATGGTCAATCCACCTAACCTGCACATCTGTGGAAAGAAACCGGAGCACCCGGAGGAAACGGTTTGATAGAGTAGATGTTAGAACATGTTCGCGCTTGTGGGGGAGACCAAAACTAAATTGCCTAAATCTGAGATAGTCACTACGAATTCAGGAACCAACTACTTTATCCAAAGAGTGGTGGAACTTGCTACACAGGATGTGGTTAGAATAGATACAATGGGAAGTCAGTGAGGGAGAAAATGGGGTGAGAAATATAGTGTAGGCAGGAAAATGAAAAAATGAAATGAAAATCGCTTATTGTCACGAGTAGGCTTCAAATGAAGTTACTGTGGAAAGCCCCTAGTCGCCACATTCCGGCGCCTGTTCGGGGAGGCTGTTACGGGAATTGAACCGTGCTGCTGGCTTGCCTTGGTCTGCTTTCAAAGCCAGCGATTTAGCCGAGTGAGCTAAACAGCTCCTGACCTCCAGGAGGGCCATGTTGAGCGTAGACCAGAATGGTCTGGCTCTGTGCTGTTAACTCTGTGTAGGCCAGAAAAGATTTAGATTTTAAAAGTCTAAGGGGAGGGGTTATGAATGCACTAACCATAACTTAAAATAATCTTTGGAAACAGGGACCATGCCAATGCATGAGAAGATAATATTATGTTTTTTTTTAAAGGTGAGTTAAATAGTGGGGATGCCTGTACCTAATTATAACCATCACCTTTGTCTGATGATGATTTGTCCCTTGATAGGCATTTGCCCTGTTTACACTTTCAAAAGTTTGAATCATTTTTGAAAATCTCTATATGATCCCCTTTAACCGTCTTATTTTCAGCAGAAAAATGTCCCAACTTTTCAAGCTTTCTTCATAACTGGAACCTGGTGTTGTTTCAGCGATAATTTAATGTTGTGAATAAATCAATTCTAGAGGTATGTGGCTAATTGTACTTGCATCATTGATGTTTGTCTGTTTCCCAGGTCCAGAGGCTGGGCCTGCAGATGTCGACCTTCACCCAGTTAGCAGCTCTACTGGAATTAACTCAAGCAGCAAAAGCTGTGGCAACAGTGTAGCTGGCCTGAGACATCGCTGGAGCCGGGTATCAATAGGTATCGACAGTCCCCTGCATTATACAGCTGCCAGCACAATAACACTATCGGAACTGTGCCATGGTTAACAGCACTGGGACCTGTACCACAGTTAATCCTGCCCTGTCTTCCTCAATTTGTCATTGTATGTAAAGATGTGGATCACCACTTGTAAATCCCTGAAAAATATCTGTGGAATATTGTTAGATAATATCGGATCTGTGCTTCCTATGGATTTTCGAATGCAGAGCTGGAGACATCATATGTTGGATATCCGTGGCTTCATTGCACAGGTGCAATTTTATTTTCCCATTCCTCGCAGGAATGTGGAATTGAAGACCGAAGAGAATTTTTTTCCCAGCTTGTAAAGTGTTATATTTTCTGCTGTGTCAGTGATTTACTCCCATATTTAAATAAATCCAACATGAAACTTCTCTACCCAGAGAGTGGTGGCGATGTGGAACTTGCTTACCAGAGAGAGAGTGTGGTTGAAGAAAGTAGCATAGATGCATTTAAAGGGAAGCTGGATAATCACGAGGGGCTACATTTTACACAGCATGTTTGAAGGTGAGGAGGCTTGTTAAATATAGTGAGTGGCCTCCTGGCCACTTGCTCTCCTGCCTCTTTACACAGACAGTCACCCACAGTGTGCCACCCATAAGTTGAGGCCCTTAAGTGTGCATGTAAATTCCCATTTAAAGGCATCACCCCAGCATTGCAGAATTTAACCAGCAGTGGCATAGGCTCACATCTTCACTCCCCATGTGTTTGAGTGCCGCTGGCCTCTGATAGCTAGCAAGGCTCTGAGGGAGTCCTCTTGTTTCTGAAGGGTGGAAGTCTCACCCCCAGCCTATTGCTGACCAATTGATGTTTCCCTTGGTGGGCACCTCATATAGTCCAACCCTCGAGGGAGAGAGGAATAGAATAATATGGTGATAGAATGAGATGAAAAGGGGAGGGAGGAGGATGAAGTGGAGCACAAACACCAGCATAGACATGTTGGTTGAATAGCCTGTTTCTGTGCTATACATTGTGTAACTCTATGCAAAAACTACAGGTACAATTCCCAAGTCTGGTGAATCAAAGATATTTTGAACTAGGTGGGACAGCATGTGAAACAATGCAGACTCCACCTGACACTGCTGCAGTTAGACTGAGATAATAGAAAATGATGGGAAAACTCAGCAGGTCTGGCAGCATCTGTGGGCGTGAGTTACTTGCTGCAGTGTGGCGCGAATGTAACTTGTCAGCTCAAGTCTGGATATTGTCCAGGTCTTGCTGCATTTGGACATGGGCTGCTTCAATATCTGAGGACTCATGAATGGTGAATATTGTGCAATCATGAACAAACACCCCACTCTTCTGATCTTATGATGGCAGGAAGGTCATTGATGAAACAACTGAAGATGGTTAGTTCTAGGGAACTAGCCTGAGGAACTCTTGCAGTGATGTCCTGGCAAACAGCTTGGATACATTCAATGGGAAGCTAGATAAGTATATAAAGGAGAGAGAAACATGATGATTATGTTGATAGGTGAGATGACATAAGGTGAGAGAATGGTTCATGTGGGGCATAAACACAGACAGGAGGGACCAGATGGACTGAGTGGCCATTTTCTGTGCTGTACATTCTATGTAATACAGCTCAGGCCTCTTAAAAACGCTGCTCATTAATTTCCTTTAATTGATGCCACTTGTGAAAGGGATTAATATTAATAGCTAAAGTTAAAAATGCCCCAGGAGCCAAAGTTATTTTTTATTTATTCATTCATGGGATGTAGTCATCTCTGACATTTATTGCCCATCCCTAATTGCCCTTAGAAAGATGGTGATACGCCGATTTCTTGAACTGCTGCTGCCCATGTGGTGTAGATGCAACCACAGTGCTGCCGGGTAAGCGGTTCCAAAATTCTGACCCGGGGCTGTGAGGGAATGGCGGTCCTGTTCCAGGTCAATGTAACTTGAGCATGCGTGTGCTGCCCATACCATGCTAGGTGGTAGAAGAGATCACGGGCCTGCGTGTTTCTGCCGTTTTATTATGACTTTATTCAGCATTTCTCCTCGCTGAGATCAATGTTGAACGGCCCTTCCCTGGCACTCGTAGAGTGGTAACATCCTCAAAATGTGGGCCAGTGGCCTTCCTGGCCTGTTTAACATCAGCTCCAATGAGAAAGAGGCCGCCTGCCAGGAGTCCAAAGTGGTGCTCTTTGGGTTCACAACAAGCAGGATCCTGCTACCCCACCTCCCTGATCGCACCCTCAAAACATACAGCTCTGGCCCCATTCTGCCACCTGAAGAACTTTGCTGAAATGCCACTTTGGCCCCCTGCAGCTAATCTGCCTGAATCCCCTTCCCTCATTTTTGAATGCACCGCTGAAACATCAGAATGGTTGGTTTTAAATATAATAAAACTTCCAGGATTTCTGTTCCTCTATCTAATATTGATAGGTGATGGTCTGAAAGCCCCCTAATGTTAACTTTTCACACACAAAGCGAGACTCGAGGATGGCCTTATTTCTGTGTTTTCTTAAGGCCTTGCACGTTTATGCCAATTTCGAATTGTTTTGAGCTGTTCTTGTGTTCCACTTTTTCCTGTAGGATATTCTCAGGAGATTCTGGTGTAACTGCCAATGGAAGGGTTGATTTAGCTTTCATAGAATCATAGAATTTACAGTGCAGAAGGAGGCCATTCAGCCCATCGAGTCTGCACCGGCTCTTGGAAAGAGCACCCTACCCAAGGTCAACAACTCCACCCTATCCCCATAACCCAGTAACCCCACCCAACACTAAGGGCAATTTTGGACACTAAGGGCAATTTATCATGGCCAATCCACCTAACCTGCACATCTTTGGACTGTGGGAGGAAACCGGAGCACCCGGAGGAAACCCACGCACACACGGGGAGGATGTGCAGACTCCGCACAGACAGTGACCCAAGCCGGAATCGAACCTGGGACCCTGAAGCTGTGAAGCGATTGTGCTATCCACAATGCTCTGTACCGGGGAATTTCAGCAAAACCTGCCATGGGACAATCTGTGTAGCTTTCAGATTATTCCATGTGAGGGAATTGTGGGAAATTTTAACACCCGGTCCTGGGGGCAAGGAAGCTGAAAAGGCTGTAAGAAGGCACAGGGAGGAAAAATGTCCAAGTTTGGGAGAAAAGCGGCTGTCAAAAGGGATTAATGAAAGTCCGTCGGTGAGTGGAAAGGTCAGCGCAGGAACTGTAAGGAAAGCGGAGACTGGAGCACCAGGGGAGGCCGCAACGCTCACAGCAGAAGAAATGACCAAGGTGATGGCTGTGGAACTTGAAAAACAGTTCACAAAATACATGGAAGCGATGAAGAAGGAGATGGGGGCGGTATTGAAAGTGCTGGTGGAGCAGGCGATTGCCCCGGTGAGGGCGGCGGTATCAAGCACAGCAGCGGAGGTGCGGGAGCAAGGTGAGACATTGAAGGAAGTGGAAGAGGCATTATCGCAGCACAGTGATCAACTCACCTTGATGGGGAAGGAGCTGCGGAAGGTGATTAGAGACCAACAAGGGGCTGCGAGCCAAAATGGAAGACCGGGAAAACAGATCCAGGCGACAGAATTTGAGGATTGTGGGTTGCCTGAAGGGGTGGAAGGCCCGAGGCCGACGGAGTATTTTGCCATGATGTTGGCGAAGCTATTGGGGGAGGGGGACGATCACTCCCGATATGAACTGGATTAGGCTCGTCGGTCGTGGAGACCTATACCAAATGGCCTATGCCAATGGAAGATTTAGCTTTCAAGTTAGTCTGTACCAGGGAATTTCAGCAAAACCTGCCATGGGACAATCCGTGTAGCTTTCAGATTATACCATATGAGGGAATTCTGGGGAGTTTTAACGACTGGGCCCGGGCTTATGAGCCACCAAGAGTAGTGACTGTGTTTTCGTAGGTGCAGCGTTAATGAGAAAGTCCAGTGCTGGGCAAAGCAGAAGTGGGTGGTGCATTGGGCTGGAGCTGGTATACGCATATACCAGGATTTTACGGTGGAGCTGGCAAGGAGGCGGGCTGCCTTCACCCGGGTGAAGAAGGCACTATACATCAACAAAGTGCATAGTATATCCAGCTAAGTTGAGGGTGACCTACAAATCCAAGGACTTTTATTTTGGGACGGCGGAAGCAGCGGAGGAGTTTGTGAAGGCAGAAGGAATGTGGCAGAATTGAGAAATGATCGTGTACCGATGTCACCTCGTGTAACTTTATTTTTTCACTGCATGTTGGTGTATGTACTAAACGAGTTGATGCTGTGTATATTTGGACAAGGGAAGAGATGGGACTTTCATTTGCAAAGATGATTCTTTGGGGCTTGGGTGTGTATGCTGGGGTTGTGTGCTAAAGGGGATTTCTTGGTTTTCCTGGGACCAGGCAAGCGGGAAGGAGACCCGAGCGGGGGCCTCCACGCTGGCTGGTTTAAGCCGGCCAGTGAACGGGAGTGAGGTGGGGGGAGGGGCTGCGGCCATTGGAGCCTGGTAGAATAGGTTTCATTGAGTCTAGCCGGGGTGAAACGTTGGGGGAAGGAACCGAGGTTGGGGGGAGGAGTTTAAAAGAGGAAGGGGAGGGGAGGAGTCTGGGGGGGGGATTCATGGGTGTCATTCACGGTATTCTTTCGGGGATTGGATGGCGTTGAATATTAGGGGAAGGGGTTTGAGGGTGGACTATATATGTCAATGTTGACCATAGGCGAATCCTGATTCCTTTTTCTTTTTTTCACCTTGGGAGGGTTTGTTTCATTTGATGCTTATGTTGTCAGGTGGGCCGTTGTTTGGAGGGTTGGTGGGAGGATGGGATCGTTGTTGTTAATAAGGGGATTGAGATTGTATTTGTTACCGTTTACTGTTTGTTGGTGGGGTGTAAATTCTGAAGAAAATGTGAAAATGGAGAATAAAAATATTTTAAAAGAAAAAATGAGGGAATTCTGGCGTTACTCACGGCTGGGAAGTTTTATGTAGTTTTCATGTTACACCGCGTGAGGAAATTGTGGTGTAACTCCCCACTGGGTGTTTGATGTAGTTTTCAGGTTGCATTGGGGCTGGTTTAGCACAGGGCTAAATCGCTGGCTTTTAAAGCAGACCAAGGCAGGCCAGCAGCACGGTTCAATTCCCGTACCAGCCTCCCCGAACAGGCGCCGGAATGTGGTGACTCGGGGCTTTTCACAGTAACTTCATTTGAAGCCTACTCGTGACAATAAGCAATTTTCATTTTTTATTTCATTTTCACATTGTATCAGGAGATTCTGGAATAACCTATCAATGAGGGGATCTGTGTAACTTTCTGGTTACACCATTTCAGGGAATTTCAGGCCATATGAAAGTAACAATTTCAGACAAGTGGAGACCTTTGGCCCATCTTTTTTCTTTTTTCTCGTGCAGCATTTATTGCCTATCCCTAATTGCCCTTAAACTGAGTGTTTCAGAGGGCATTTAAGAGTATACCGCATTGTTATGGATCTGGAGCCCTATGTAGGCCAGACCTGGTACGGATGTCAGGTTTCCTTCCCTAAGGGGCATTAGTGAACCAGACAGGATTTATACGACCATCCAAAATGGTTTCATAGTCACTGTTTGACTTCTAATTCCAGCTTCTTCTCAAACACCATCTACCATGGTGGGATTTGAACCCTCGTCCCCAGAGCACAACCCATGAGTCACAGTCCAGTGACAATACCACTACACCACCACCTTCACTATTCAACGTATATCCCTTGGTGCATTTATTTGTTATAGAATCCCTACAGTGCAGAATGGAGGCTATTCGGCCCATTGAGTCTGCACTAACCCTCTGAAAGTGCACGCTATATAGGCCCAGCCCCCCACTTATCCCCATAACTCTGTAACCCCACCTAACCACATCTTTTGGACACTAAGGGACAATTTAGCATGGCCAATCCACCTAACCTGCATGTGGGAGGAAACCCAGGCAGACACGGGGAGAAAGTGAAAACCACACAGTCACCCAAGGCGGCTTCTTTCCTTCTTGAAACTCTGTAGAGTTCTTGTCCCACCACCAATCTGTCCACCCACTTGTGGCAGCTTTTAACGAAAGTTCCTCCTGCATTTCCTTATTCTTCTGTTGTCCTTCATTTGGAAGTATGATCACTTGTGCATTAATACTGTACATGAAGGAAAAGATTAGATCCAATTTGTCCAAATCTTTCAAAGATTTTAATTTTTTAAATCTTTATTGTCACAAGTAGGCTTACAATAACACTGCAATGAAGTTATTGTGAAAATCCCCTAGTTGCCACACTCCGGTGCCTGTTCGGGTACACAGAGGAAGAATTCAGAATGTCCAATTCACCTACCAGCATGTGGTTACAGTGCAGAAGGAGGCCATTCGACCCATCGAGTCTGCACCGGCTCTTGGAAAGAGCACCCTACCCAAGGTAGGGAGGATTCAGAGGGAGAATTCAGAATGTCCAATTCACCTAATCAGCACGTCTTTCGGGACTTGTAGGAGGAAACCGGAGCACCCGGAGGAAACCCACGCAGACGGGGAGAACGTGCAGACTCTGCACAAATAGTGACCCATCCGGGAATTGACTCCGGGTCCCTGGCGCTGTGAAGCAACAGTGCTAACCACTGTGCCACCTTGCTGCTGAATAAAGTCAATATACTTGAACAAGATCACTGTTGGCCTTTGAAAGTAACATTTCCAACAGATTGTTTGTACACTAAAGAAGCCATTGTTGACTCTGAATGTTTCTGTTTGGATTGCAGTGATCTCAGGTGAAAGTCCTCAAGACCAGGTGGTGTTTACATATATGAGAGTGTTTTAAAGTGAGCTCAGCTGCAGTAACTCAAAGCGCGACAATGCTGCTCATCACAATAGGGTGAAACTCAAGTTTCTTTGAACGAACAAGACACGAGAATGTTGTAAAGTGCAAAATACCCAAACAAAGAAAATAGACAGTGGGTAACACTGTCGCCTTGTGTCAGAAGATTGAGAGTTTAATCTTCGCCAGATATTTGAGCACATACAGCAGGCTGACGCTCCATAGAATCCCTACAGTGCAGAAGGAGCCGTTCAGCCCATATCCTGAGCACTCTACATAGGCCCACACTCGCACCCTATCCCTGTAACCCCACATCTTTGGACATTTAGGGGCAATTTATCATGTCCAATCCAACCAACCTGCACATCTTGTAAGCAGCCTGCAGCGCGGTAGCATTGTGGTTAGCACAATTGCTTCACAGGTCCCAGGTTTGATTCCCAGCTTGGGTCACTGTGCGGAGTCTGCATATTCTCCCCGTGTCTGCGTGGGTTTCCTCCAGGTGCTCCGGTTTCCTCCCACAGTCCAAAGATATGCAGGTTAGGTGGATTGGCCATGCTAAATTGCCCTTATTGTCCAAAATTGCCCTTCGTGTTGGGTGGGGTTACTGGGTTATGGGGATAGAGTGGAGGTGTGGACCTTGGGTAGGGTGCTTTTTCCAAGAGCCGGTGCAGACTCGATTGGACGAATGGCCTCCTTCTGCACTGTAAATTCTATGATCTTTGAAATCTAGGAGGAAACGGGAGCACCTACACAGACATGGGGTTCGTATGCCACATTGCTATGGATCTGGAGCCCTATGTTGGCCAGACCTGGTTTGAATGGCAGATTTCCTTCCCTAAGGGGTATTAGTGAACTAGACAGGTTTTTTACGACAATCAAAAATGGTTTCATAGTTACTGTTAGACTTTTAATGCCAGCTTTTCTCAAACACCATCTACCATGGTGGGATTTGAACCCTGGTCCCCAGAACATGACCCATCGGTCTCAGTCCAGTGACAATACTGCTCATCACAATCACACCACCACCTTCACTATTCAATGTATATCCCTTGGTGCATTTATTTGTTATAGAATCCCTACAGTGGAGATGGGAGGCGTCCCATCAAGTCTGCACTGACCCTCTGAAAGAATGCCCCATGTAGACCCAGTCCCCTGCCTAGCCCCATAATCTTGTAATCTCACCAAACCACATCTTTTGGGCACTAAGGGGCAATTTAGCATGGTCAATCCACCTAACCTGCAGATCTTTGGCATCTGGGAGGAAACCCAGGCAGACACTGGGAGAAAGTGCAAACTCCACACAGTCACCCAAGCCAGAATCAAACAGAGGTCCCTGGCACTGTGATGCTAACTGGTGCTTCCAGGTGAAACATTAAACTTAGTATCAGTATACATTGCAGTATACTAACCCAGCAGAGTCAGAATCAGTATACATTGCGGTATACTAACCCAGCACATTCAGAATCAGTATACATTGCGGTATACTTCCCAGGAGAATGTCAAAGCTCTTAAAAACCTAGCATTGGTACAAGTGATCACAAAGCTGCCAGGTTGCCATTAAAATCTAACTGATCACTAATTTCCCTGAGGAAAGGAAACCTTCAGCCTTTATCCTGGCTGAGCCTATATGTGAATACAGTCCCACCCCAACATGGTTACCCCTTAAATGAGCTCGGAAATGTCCATGCAAGACACTTGTTAGATCGAGCCACTATCTATGATTCAATAAAGCAGCTCAACACCACCCTCCCCGGGCAGCCTCCTTCACTATAACTCCCTCCCTAAAACCACTGTGGATGTACCTCCACCACCAGGACTGAAACAGTTCAAGAAGGCAGTTCACCACCACCTTCTCGAGAGTAATTAGCAACAAAATTGGTGATGGGCAATGAAACTGGCCTGACTAACAACGTTCCCATTCCAAAAACAAATGAAAAAAATTCTCGAGGCAGTCAATAAATGAATGATGTTCACGTTCCAAAAATGATTTTTTTTTTTTTAAAATGTGTCCCATGTCCACTCATTGCAAGCTGACGAGCAATAATTGATTTGAAGAACTGAATCGATTAGTTCATCAAGCAGAATTATTCAGTGTGTCAACTCATTTGAAGATGGAAGATTAATTTTTCAGAACTCTCCCAAATTCTTTTTGAAAGAGTTGTGTGACTGGCAGCACATACGGCAGCACGGTAGCATGGTGGTTAGCACAATTGCTTCACAGCTCCATGGTCCCAGGTTCGATTCCGGCTTGGTTCACTGTCTGTGCGGAGTCTGCACATCCTCCCCGTGTGTGCGTGGATTTCCTCCGGGTGCTCCGGTTTCCTCCCACAGTCCAAAGATGTGTGGGTTAGGTGGATTGGCCATTCTAAATTGCCCTTAGTGTCCAAAATTGCCTTTAGTGTTGGGTGGGGTTACTGGGTTATGGGATAGGGTGGAGGTGTTGACCTTGGGTAGGGTGCTCTTTCCAAGAGCCGGTGCAGACTCGATGGGCCGAATGGCCTCCTTCTGCACTGTAAATTTTACAATTATGATACCGTTTACATCAGAACCGTTTATATCTGGACAAGCCTGGTATCATTTATTTTTGGCTATGTTCTTGGCCTATGGCGTCCATGGGGAAGATGATCTATATGCATCCCAACACAAGGTGCCGACACCAAATGGTTAAAGGGGCTACAATTCAATCAGGAGCAACCAGCAATACCAGGAAGTGCTGCTCCTGCCCAAGAGATGCAACCATAGAAAATGCCAACTTCACCTCACGGGACCTCTGCCACAAGTTAAGTTATGATGTGGAGATGCCGGCGTTGGACTGGGGTGAGCACAGTAAGAAGTCTTACAACACCAGGTTAAAGTCCAACAGGTTTGTTTCAAACACGAGCTTTCGGAGCACGGCTCCTTCTTCAGGTGAAGAAGGAGCCGTGCTCCGAAAGCTCGTGTTTGAAACAAACCTGTTGGACTTTAACCTGGTGTTGTAAGACTTCTTACAAGTTAAGTTGACACACTAGAGTAGAATGCGCGGCATGGCATACTGTTTCCGGCTGCACTGGGTTAGTACACTGCTGTATATGCTGATTCAGACTGCTGGGGGAGTATACTGCTATCTAAATAGATTCAGCCTGTGCTGGGTTAGTATTTGTTTTTTGTCTTTATTCATTTCCCAGATGTGAGCATCGCTGGCTGGGCTAGCAACTGTCCTCCATTTGAGAGTCAATCACATTGCTGTGGATCTGGAGTCACATGTAGGCCAGACCAGGTAATGTGAACCAGTTGGGTTTTTACGACAACCCCGATTCATGGTTATTTTCAGAGTTTTAATTCTAGATTTTTATTGAATTCTAATTTCACCATCTGCTGTGGGATTTGAACCCAGGTCCCCAGAGCTTGCTCTGAGTCTCTGGATTACTAGTCCAGTGATAATACCAGTGCCTCCTTTGCAATGTATACTGATTCAAGTATGCTGGGTTAGTATACCGCAATGTATACTGATTCTGAATGTGCTGGGTTAGTATACCGCAATGTATACTGATTCTGACTGTGCTGGGTTAGTATACTGCAATGTATACTGATTCTGACTATGCTGGGTTAGTATACTGCAATGTCTACTGATTCTAACTGTGCTGGGTTAGTATACAGCAATGTTTCCTGATTCTGACTGCTGGGTTAGTATACTGCAATGTTTACTGATTCTGACTGCTGGGTTAGTATACTGCAATGTTTACTGATTCTGACTGTGGGTTAGTATACTGCAATGTTTACTGATTCTGACTGTGCTGGGTTAGTATACTGCAATGTTTACTGATTCTGACTGTGCTGGGTTAGTATACTGCAATGTATACTGATTCTGACTGTGCTGGGTTAGTATACCGCAATGTATACTGATTCTGACTGTGCGGGGTTAGTATACCGCAATGTATACTGATTCTGACTGTGCTGGGTTAGTATACCGCAATGTATACTGATTCTGACTGTGCTGGGTTAGTATACCGCAATGTATACTGATTCTGACTGTGCTGAGTTAGTATACAGCAATGTATACTGATTCTGACTGCTGGGTTAGTATACCGCAATGTATACTGATTCTGACTGTGCTGGGTTAGTATACTGCAATGTATACTGATTCTGACTGTGCTGGGTTAGTATACTGCAATGTATACTGATTCTGACTGTGCTGGGTTAGTATACTGCAATGTATACTAATTCTGACTGTGCTGGGTTAGTATACTGCAACGTATACTGATTCTGACTGCGGGTTAGTGTACTGCAATGTTTACAGATTCTGACTGCTGGGTTAGTATACTGCAATGTTTACTGATTCTGACTGCGGGTTAGTATACTGCAACGTATACTGATTCTGACTGTGCTGGGTTAGTATACTGCAATGTTTACTGATTCTGACTGTGCTGGGTTAGTATACTGCAATATATACTGATTCTGACTGTGCTGGGTTAGTATACTGCAATGTATACTGGTTCTGACTGTGCTGGCTTAGTATACTGCAATGTATACTGATTCTGACTGTGCTGGGTTAGTATACTGCAATGTTTCCTGATTCTGACTGCTGGGTTAGTATACTGCAATGTTTACTGATTCTGACTGTGCTGGGTTAGTATACTGCAATGTATACTGAGTCTGACTGTGCTGGGTTAGTATACTGCAATGTTTACTGATTCTAACTGTGCTGGGTTAGTATACTACAATGTATACTGATTCTGACTGCTGGGTTAGTATACTGCAGTGTATACTGATTCTGACTGCTGGGTTAGTATACTGCAATGTATACTGATTCTGACTGTGCTGGGTTAGTATACCGCAATGTATACTGATTCTGACTGTGCTGGGTTAGTATACTGCAATGTATACTGATTCTGACTGTGCTGGGTTAGTATACAGCAATGTATACGGATTCTGACTGCTGGGTTAGTATACTGCAATGTATACTGGTTCTGACTGTGCTGGGTTAGTATACTGCAATGTATACTGATTCTGACTGTGCTGGGTTAGTATACTGCAATGTTTCCTGATTCTGACTGCTGGGTTAGTATACTGCAATGTTTACTGATTCTGACTGCTGGGTTAGTATACTGCAATGTTTACTGATTCTGACTGTGCTGGGTTAGTATACTGCAATGTATACTGGTTCTGACTGTGCTGGCTTAGTATACTGCAATGTATACTGATTCTGACTGTGCTGGGTTAGTATACTGCAATGTTTCCTGATTCTGACTGCTGGGTTAGTATACTGCAATGTTTACTGATTCTGACTGTGCTGGGTTAGTATACTGCAATGTATACTGAGTCTGACTGTGCTGGGTTAGTATACTGCAATGTTTACTGATTCTAACTGTGCTGGGTTAGTATACTACAATGTATACTGATTCTGACTGCTGGGTTAGTATACTGCAGTGTATACTGATTCTGACTGCTGGGTTAGTATACTGCAATGTATACTGATTCTGACTGTGCTGGGTTAGTATACCGCAATGTATACTGATTCTGACTGTGCTGGGTTAGTATACTGCAATGTATACTGATTCTGACTGTGCTGGGTTAGTATACAGCAATGTATACGGATTCTGACTGCTGGGTTAGTATACTGCAATGTATACTGGTTCTGACTGTGCTGGGTTAGTATACTGCAATGTATACTGATTCTGACTGTGCTGGGTTAGTATACTGCAATGTTTCCTGATTCTGACTGCTGGGTTAGTATACTGCAATGTTTACTGATTCTGACTGCTGGGTTAGTATACTGCAATGTTTGCTGATTCTGACTGTGGGTTAGTATACTGCAATGTTTACTGATTCTGACTGTGCTGGGTTAGTATACTGCAATGTTTACTGATTCTGACTGTGCTGGGTTAGTATACTGCAATGTATACTGATTCTGACTGTGCTGGGTTAGTATACTGCAATGTATACTGGTTCTGACTGTGCTGGCTTAGTATACTGCAATGTATACTGATTCTGACTGTGCTGGGTTAGTATACTGCAATGTTTCCTGATTCTGACTGCTGGGTTAGTATACTGCAATGTTTACTGATTCTGACTGTGCTGGGTTAGTATACTGCAATGTATACTGAGTCTGACTGTGCTGGGTTAGTATACTGCAATGTTTACTGATTCTAACTGTGCTGGGTTAGTATACTGCAATGTATACTGATTCTGACTGTGCTGGGTTAGTATACCGCAATGTATACTGATTCTGACTGTGCTGGGTTAGTATACCGCAATGTATACTGATTCTGACTGTGCTGGGTTAGTATACCGCAATGTATACTGATTCTGACTGTGCTGGGTTAGTATACCGCAATGTATACTGATTCTGACTGTGCTGGGTTAGTATACTACAATGTATACTGATTCTGACTGTGCTGGGTTAGTATACTGCAATGTATACTGATTCTGACTGCTGGGTTAGCATACCGCAATGTATACTGATTCTGACTGTGCTGGGTTAGTATACTGCAATGTATACTGATTCTGACTGTGCTGGGTTAGTATACTGCAATGTATACTGATTCTGACTGTGCTGGGTTAGTATACTGCAATGTATACTAATTCTGACTGTGCTGGGTTAGTATACTGCAACGTATACTGATTCTGACTGTGCGGGTTAGTGTACTGCAATGTTTACAGATTCTGACTGCTGGGTTAGTATACTGCAATGTTTACTGATTCTGACTGCGGGTTAGTATACTGCAACGTATACTGATTCTGACTGTGCTGGGTTAGTATACAGCAATGTATACTGATTTTGACTGTGCGGGTTAGTATACTGCAGTGTTTACTGATTCTGACTGCGGGTTAGTATACTGCAACGTATACTGATTCTGACTGTGCTGGGTTAGTATACAGCAATGTATACTGATTCTGACTGTGCGGGTTAGTATACTGCAGTGTTTACTGTTTCTGACTGTGCTGGGTTAGTATACAGCAATGTATACTGATTCTGACTGCTGGGTTAGTATACTGATTCTGACTGTGCGGGTTAGTATACTGCAATGTATACTGATTCTGACTGCTGGGTTAGTATACTGCAATGTATACTGATTCTGACTGTGCGGGTTAGTATACTGCAGTGTTTACTGTTTCTGACTGTGCTGGGTGAGTATACAGCGATGTATACTGATTCTGACTGTGCTGGGTTAGTATACCGCAATGTATATTGATTCTGACTGTGCTGGGTTAGTATACAGCAATGTATACTGATTCTGACTGTGCTGGGTTAGTATACAGCAATGTATACTGAGTCTGACTGTGCTGGGTTAGTATACTGCAATGTTTACTGATTCTGACTGCTGGGTTAGCAGACTACGTGGTATACTGATTCTGAATGTGCTGGGTTAGTATACTGCAATGTATACTGATTCTGACTGTGCTGGGTTAGTATACAGCAATGTATACGGATTCTGACTGTGCAGGGTTAGTATACAGCAATGTATACTGAGTCTGACTGTGCTGGGTTAGTATACTGCAATGTTTACTGATTCTGACTGCTGGGTTAGCAGACTACGTGGTATACTGATTCTGAATGTGCTGGGTTAGTATACTGCAATGTATACTGATTCTGACTGTGCTGGGTTAGTATACTGCAATGTATACTGATTCTGACTGTGCTGGGTTAGTATACAGCAATGTTTACTGATTCTGACTGTGCTGGGTTAGTATACAGCAATGTATACTGAGTCTGACTGTGCTGGGTTAGTATACTGCAATGTTTACTGATTCTGACTGTGCTGGGTTAGCAGACTACGTGGTATACTGATTCTGACTGCTTGTTGCAGGATATCCAAATGGTCGGCTGATTCAAACTGCACTATACTGTATACATGGTATACTGTTTCAGACTGTATGGTATACTGTTTCAGACTGTATGGTATACTATTTCAGACTGTATGGTATACTATTTCAGACTGTATGGTATACTGTTTCAGACTGTATGGTATACTATTTCAGACTGTATGGTATACTGTTTCAGACTGTATGGTATACTGTTTCAGACTGTATGGTATACTGTTTCAGACTGTATGGTATACTGTTTCAGACTGTATGGTATACTGTTTCAGACTGTATGGTATACTGTTTCAGACTGTATGGTATACTGTTTCAGACTGTATGGTATACTGTTTCAGACTGTATGGTATACTGTTTCAGACTGTATGGTATACTATTTCAGACTGTATGGTATACTATTTCAGACTGTATGGTATACTGTTTCAGACTGTATGGTATACTATTTCAGACTGTATGGTATACTGTTTCAGACTGTATGGTATACTGTTTCAGACTGTATGGTATACTGTTTCAGACTGTATGGTATACTGTTTCAGACTGTATGGTATACTGTTTCAGACTGTATGGTATACTGTTTCAGACTGTATGGTATACTGTTTCAGACTGTATGGTATACTATTTCAGACTGTATGGTATACTGTTTCAGACTGTATGGTATACTATTTCAGACTGTATGGTATACTATTTCAGACTGTATGGTATACTATTTCAGACTGTATGGTATACTGTTTCAGACTGTATGGTATACTGTTTCAGACTGTATGGTATACTGTTTCAGACTGTATGGTATACTGTTTCAGACTGTATGGTATACTATTTCAGACTGTATGGTATACTATTTCAGACTGTATGGTATACTGTTTCAGACTGTATGGTATACTGTTTCAGACTGTATGGTATACTGTTTCAGACTGTATGGTATACTGTTTCAGACTGTATGGTATACTATTTCAGACTGTATGGTATACTGTTTCAGACTGTATGGTATACTGTTTCAGACTGTATGGTATACTATTTCAGACTGTATGGTATACTGTTTCAGACTGTATGGTATACTGTTTCAGACTGTATGGTATACTGTTTCAGACTGTATGGTATACTATTTCAGACTGTATGGTATACTGTTTCAGACTGTATGGTATACTGTTTCAGACTGTATGGTATACTGTTTCAGACTGTATGGTATACTGTTTCAGACTGTATGGTATACTGTTTCAGACTGTATGGTATACTGTTTCAGACTGTATGGTATACTATTTCAGACTGTATGGTATACTGTTTCAGACTGTATGGTATACTGTTTCAGACTGTATGGTATACTGTTTCAGACTGTATGGTATACTATTTCAGACTGTATGGTATACTGTTTCAGACTGTATGGTATACTATTTCAGACTGTATGGTATACTATTTCAGACTGTATGGTATACTATTTCAGACTGTATGGCATACTGTTTCAGACTGTATGGTATACTATTTCAGACTGTATGGTATACTGTTTCAGACTGTATGGTATACTGTTTCAGACTGTATGGTATACTATTTCAGACTGTATGGTATACTGTTTCAGACTGTATGGTATACTGTTTCAGACTGTATGGTATACTGTTTCAGACTGTATGGTATACTATTTCAGACTGTATGGTATACTGTTTCAGACTGTATGGTATACTGTTTCAGACTGTATGGTATACTGTTTCAGACTGTTCCCAGGATTGTGCACTACATGATATTTATTTCATTCTGTTTTTGGTGCTGTAACTACAAATACTGTTTTACACTGTTCCAGGTACCGTATACATTGTATGCTGTTCAAAGTACGATATTCTCTACATGATGTACTGCTCTAAGTACTTATACTCTACATATTATACTGTTTTAGGCTGTTTGAGTTACAGTGTACTCAGCATGGTACACTGTTCGAGTTACTATATACTCTACATGGTACACTGTTTCCGACTGTTCTAGGTACTGTATATTTTATATGGTATCCAGTTTCAGACTGTATTCTACATGGTATACTGTTTCAGACATTTTGAGGGACTGTATACTATATGGTATATTGTTTCATACTGTTCTCGGTGCTGTAACTACATATACTGTTTTCGACTGTTCCAGGTACTGTATAAATGGTCTACTGTTCAAGGTACGATATTCTCTACATGATGTACTGCTCTAGGCACTATATACTCTACATGGTACACTGTTTCCGACTGTTCCAGGGACTGTATAAATGGTCTACTGTTCAAGGTACGATATTCTCTACATGATGTACTGCTCTAGGCACTATATACTCTACATGGTACACTGTTTCCGACTGTTCTAGGTACTGTATATTTTACTTGGTATATAGTTTCAGACTGATCCAGGTACTGTATACCAGTGTTCTTCAAAACTCGGGGGTGCGACCCACAGGTGGGTCGTGGCCGGGCGGGTGTCGGGAGGGTCACGGAGCCGTCCTTCGCGGCGCTCCCGATCGCGCAAATCCCCGCATAGCAGCCGGCTTTTCATAACGTGGCTGCAAGCGGCCTTTAAAATGGCCGCGAACATGTAAAATAAATTTGACCAAACGATCATCGGCGAGCATGCGCAAAACTATGTGCATGCGCGCCAATGATCAAGCGTGTATGCGTAGTGCGGCCGCTATTTTTTTTAACAGTCGCCGGTTTTTGTTTTACAAGTTCGGGGGGGGGGGGGTTATTCATTTTATTCATTCATTCATTTTTTTTTTTTTTAATTTATTTTATTCATTTTACTTTTTTTTACAAGTTTGGGGGGGTTTTATTCATTTATTTTATTCATTTAATTTTTTTTCATTTATTTTATTCATCTTATTTTTTTTTTACAAGTTCAGAGGGGTTTTTTTTATGGAAAAAAGATGCCGAACTTTGGACAGATGGAGACTCCATACTTTCTGACACCGGAAGGCTTCACCTTCATCCAACAGGTTCCATTGGAGGAGTGTGTACGAGGGCCAAAGGGACCCAAAACCATTTCCTCCTTTTTTATCAGCAGCAAACAAGGTAAGAGAAAATGGTGGGTCGCTCAGGTCGGCCGGCGTGGGTCGCGATGGTCGGCCGGATTGGGTCGCGAAGGTCGGCTGGATTGGGTCCCGAAAGTTGGCCGGTTGGTAAAAATCGGTCCCCGGAAAAGAGTTTGAAGAATACTGCTGTATACTCTATATGGTATACAGTTTCAGACTGATTCAGGTACTGTAATATTCCAGAACATTACAGCGCAGTCCAGGCCCTTCGGCCCTCAGTGTTGCGCCGACCTGTAATACTCTACATGGTATCCTGTTCTAGGTACTGTATACACTATATGGTATACTGATTCAGTCTGCTACTTAGTAAAATAGACATGCAGTACTTTTTCAGACTCTTGGGAAGGAACATTGGTCAGGAGTAGGTTACATTCAGCCTCTTGAGCATATTCCAGGATATTCAATTAGATTGTTATTTATTTGTGTTTTAACTCTACTTGCCCATCTTGGTTGTGTACTCCATTATGCCCGAATCTAACAAAAATCTAACACTCGGTTTAGAAAACATTCATTGTCTGCCCCACCCCCCAACCTCAAACAGCTTGTGGAGTGCGAGAGTCCCTGATTTCCACTACCCTTTAAAGAAGTGCTTCTTACTAGCGTCACCCCTGTGATCGTCCAGCTTTGTCCTGGATTAACTCTCCACCCTCCATAGGCAGTGTCTGGGGTTAGAGTTCTTTGTATCCGGGGCTATTTTCTCCATCGAAGTGTGGGGTTTTTTACACATTGGTTTGCGGTTGTGGTCCCTTAAAGCTGCATTAGATCAGCCAGGACAGCATGGTCAGCATCACAAAGCACCTTCACTGGAGGGAGGGTGCAATTGCAGCCTGATAACTTCATTATAATTGTGAACCACGATCGTTATAATGAAAAATGTTACAAAGAAGTACATGCTGCTGTGATACCTTTTAATGTACTATTGATGTTTAAAACTTTGAGAATTCCTTTACAAGTTTCTTACTTCCTGAATGGAACAATTTGGTGTCATTTATTTATATAATGACATGTTCCATATCTTTATCTGTTTTGGTCCAAAAATGCAGTAATGGAAAATAACTCCTAGGAAGAGGCCACTTGGCCCAATGTTGTGCTGCTTCTAGCCCTTCTACTGGAATGTCTGCTCCATTTCCATTTTCTCCTATCACCACCCTTTCCCAAGAACTTTCAACTAAGACTACATTTTTCCAGTAAGTCTTTACATGAATGTTCATTAAAATATTTTAATTAGTCGTTTGGTAATACAGAACTTGAGTATGGCTGATAAATACTGTCAAAGTTTTTCATCTTGCACTCATCAGGACAGATTTGCAAGAATGCCAGTTGTAAAGGGGGCGAGAATTTATGCTGGATGAGAAAAGTGCCGATTGGTTGGCAAATGGACTCTGATTTGTAGAAACATTGCCATGGAGAATGCACCAAGGAGCAGTTAACTGCCATACTTTTGTTTATATTCAAAACCAGGCAGGTCGACTGTGGTCAAGGCAATGCCGTGGGAATTGAACCAGGGAATGGCTGTTCCCCCAAATGTTTGTTGTGTTGAAAAAGGTGAAAAGCACGGACATTCTCTCTTCTGGTGGCAAAGGACGGGCCCTGAATGCTAATATGTGGCTTCTAGCACACACAAATGAGCCACACTGCTCATCTTAAATCGGTTGTCAGTGTAATTTTTTTAAAATTATAAATTTAGCGTACCCAATTCATTTTTTCCAATTAAGGGGCAATTTAGCATGGCCAATCCAACTACCCTGCACATATTTTGGGTTGTGGGGGCAAAGTCCAAGCAGACACTGGGAGAATGTGCAAACTCCACACGGACAGTGACCCAGAGCCAGGATCGAACCTGGGCCCTCAGTGCCGTGGGACTGCAGTGCTACCACTGTGCCACCGTGCTTCCCTTGTCAGTGCAATTCTTAGCACAGTCAGGATTGTTTAACAAGTGCTGTCCAGTCACAGAACCATGTCTAATGTTGGCACCTATGTGTTGCGTTTTGCAAGCATGGGCTGGTTAGAGCCTGAAATGGTGCAAACAGCCGAGGGGACATGCTGTTTGATATGACCTGCCAGTCGTTGGGATGAACGGCCTACACACTAATTCCTGTATCACGTTACTCTTTTCTGTGATAGACCTAACATCTTTTTGGCTTGATGGCAGCATTATGTTAATTACGCCGACAACCAATTTAGGATTATCAGCCAGGCGCGCAGTGTGGCTCACGTACAGGTGCTGGAAGCTATGTATATTGACACATTGGGTGCTGTTCTTTGCAGACTGAAGGAACACTCATTGCATCTTTTTTAACTAAACAAAAGCTTGGGGACAGCCAGGTTCATTCCTCATGGAAATGCCTTGACCAGTCATGAGTCAACCTGCATGGTTTGAATATAAACAAAAGCTTGGCAGTTAACTGTTCCCTGTTGCATTCTCCACGGCAATGCCTCTATGAATCAGAGTCCACTGCAACTGGTTTAATCCAGTTTCCAAAGCATTGTAATTTGAGGCCTATACAAACAGATGCTAATCAGTACCTACTTGTCTGCACCGAGAGTGCCTGCTTTGGCCGAGTCAGAGTGTTTTTGGAGTTGGGTGAGCACAGGGAGTTAGGTGAAACTGAAAAGACTGCGGGCGGAGCTCAGTCCAGGCAGGAGCGGAGCAGAGCCAAGTTTCATAAACACCAAGGTCTTATTCCTGCCCTCATTAATACAGTCATGAGTATAAAAAGTGTTTTCTTTGTTTTGAGGGGGCCACAACTGAGAAACAGGATGAATAAGTGTAAGCCAGGGGTCCCTATAATTAAGTAATATAAGTGAACAAAGTAGGGTAAGGGAAGTAAGGTTAACATAAAGGAGGTAAGTAAGTAGTCTGTCTGTCCAATCCTCACCTATGGTATGACCACCTTACTGAATGGCTATCCATGACCTGCTCAGCATCATGGATGCTCCACAGCTAACCCACCCTCAGCTCTGAAATGCAGCTCGCCAGTAGCTGCAGTTGGACACACTTCCTGCACACTTGGTCACGAGAGACAGCTGAAGCTTCTATGATTTGTCACTTAGTACAAGAGGAGCAAGCTCTCCTGCCATGGCAACTCTTAAGCCCTTTATTTACGCCCTTTTAACAGAACTTAATCTATATAAGACTATTTACTTACCTTCTGCACTGTAAATTCTATGGTGGGGTGGTAAATAGTGAGCAGAGTAGCCTTCGATTTCAGGAGGATATGGATGGGCTGGTCAGATGGGCTGATCAGTGGCAAATGGAATTCAATCAAAATAAGTGTGAGGTGATGCACTTGGGCAGGAGAAACAAGACAAGGGAATGCATGATAGACGGCAGGACCCTGGGAAACACCGAGGATCAGAGGGATCATGGTGGGCATGTACACAGGTACCTTAAGGTAGCAGAGCTGGTGAAATAAAATGAAAATCGCTTATTGTCATGAGTAGGCTTCAATGAAGTTACTGTGAAAAGCCCCTAGTCGCCACATTCCGGCGCCTGTCCGGGGAGGCTGGTACGGGAATCGAACCGCGCTGCTGGCCTGCTTGGTCTGCTTTAAAAGCCAGCGATTTAGCCCAGTGAGCTAAACCAGCCCCTACAGTGGATACAGTGATTAAGAAAGCATAAGATATACTTGCCTTTATTAGCTGAGACAGAATTTAAGAGCAGGAGGTGATGCTGGAGCTGTATAAATGTTGATTAGGCCACAGTTAAGAGTACTGTGTGCAGTTCTGGAATCTACATTACAGGAAGGATGTGATAGCACTGGAAAGGGTGCAGAGGAGATTTACCAGGATGCTGCCTGGGCTGGAGAGTGTTAGTTATGAAGAGAGAGTGGACGTGGATTGTTTTGCTTGGAGCAGAGGATATAATTGAGATGTATAAAATTATGAGGGGCATAGATGGAGTAGACATGAACAAACCTCTCCCCTTGGTGGAGGGATCAACAACTAAGGGGCATCGATTTAAGGTAAGGAACAGGAGGTTGAGAGGGGATGTGAGGGAAAAAACCTTTTTTTTACCCAGAGGGTGGTAAGAGTTTGGAATTTGCTGAAAGGGTGGTGGAAGTAGAGAACCTCATAACATTGAAGAAGTATTTAGATGTCCACTTGCGATCCAAGGGCATACAAGGCTATGGGCCAAATGCTGGAAAATGGGATTAGAATGGTTAGGTGGTTGTTTTTGACTGGTGCAGACACGATGGGCAGAAGGGCCTTTTTCTGAGCTCTATGACTTGCCAACTAATCAGCACACTCTTCTCATGTAGAATGAATTGTTGATCCCTATACAATTTGTATTCCTGCGACTCTGTCCTGATAGGTGCAAGATGAAAAGCTTCAACGACATGACTCTTTCTTCAGTAATATTGTTAATTCTGGTTTTCAGTGAAGCTTCTCTACTCTGCCAAGAAACAGCAACTGTTTTGATCTCCGTTCATGAACTCGGAAGAAGAAAGGTTTGTCTATCCGAATCTCTGTTGTGATGGTTGAGTTACTGAAGGGAACATCTCCTGCAGGGGTCAGCTTCTCCTCATCTTCTCCCACTTCAAAAATAACACGCTGTTTGACCTAAGGCAAACATACAAAAGCAGGACATTTAACAAAGGAAGGAAGGCCACAGAAACAACTCTTAAGTATAGTAAAAATGTCCCAATTTGCTTCATTGTAACATTAGAGAACAGCACTTGACATCAAGACACAGATAACCAAAAGATTGGTTCAAAGAGGTCGATTTTTAAAAGTTCTTAATTCATTCATGGCATTTGGGCATCACAGGCTAGGCCAGCGTTTGTTGCCCTTGAGAAGTTGGTGGTGAGCTGCTTTCTTGAACTGCCGCAGTCCATGTGATGTACGTACAGGGCAGGACGGTAGCACAATTGGATAGCACTGTGGCTTCACAGCGCTACGGTCCCAGGTTCAATTCCCCACTGGGTCACTGTCTGCGGGAGTCTGCACGTTCTCCTCGTATCTGCGTGGGTTTCCTCCGGGTGCTCCGGTTTCATCCCACAGTCCAAAGACGTGCAGGTTAGATGGATTGGCCATGATAAATTGCCCTTCATGTCCAAAAAGGTTAGGAGGGGTTACGGGGATAGGGTGGAAGTGAGGGCTTATGTGGGTCGGTGCAGACTTTTTTTTTATAAATTTAGATTACCCAATTATTTTTTCCAATTAAGGGGCAATTTAGCGTGGCCAATCCACCTACTCTGCACATTTCTGGGTTGTGGGGGCGAAACCCACGCAGACACGGGAAGAATGTGCAAACTCCACACGGACAGTGACCCAGAGCCGGGGTCGGTGCAGACTTGATGGGCCAAATGGCCTCCTTCTATGTTCAAGGCCCACGGTGCTATTAGGGAGGGAGTTCCAGGATTTTGATCCAGTGAGAGTCAAGGAACAGCAATATATTTCCAAGTCAGAATGGTGTGCGAATCTCTTAAACCAGAGACAGAGGCACAGATATTTTGTAAAAGAATTCCAGAGTTTAGGGCCTCACCAGCTGAACGCCAGCCACCAATTGTAGAGCAATGAATATCAGAAATACGCAAGAGACCAGAATGAAAGGAATTCAAAGATCTCGCCAGATAGGGCTGAAGAAGGTTACAGAGATCGGAAGGGGTGTGGCCATGGAGTGATTTTAACACAAGACTGTTACCAGACAGGAAGCTAATATATGTCAGCAAACATAGGATGATGGGGTTGGGATAGATGAAGTGAGAGAACTTGGCGTTCCGATACACAAGTCCCAAAAGGCAGCAGTTCAAGTAGACAGGGTTGTTAAGAAAGCCTAAGGAATGCTCTCTTTCATTGGCAGAGGTATGGAATTTAAAAGTAAGGATTGATGTAGGGGCGGTTTCAGGACCTGTGTATTGAGTCAGCTTCCACGTGGAGTTATTCCCTGTGGCTCAGCTCAGTACAGAGGGGAACAAAAACACTACAACCGGGACAAAGATGGCTTATTTAATCAAGCTTGTTACGTGTACACGGAGAACAGACTGGAAATCGGCCAAGACCTGTTCTGCCGAACAAAGACCCGAACACAGTAATTATACAACGTTCAAAAATCAATAGCCCACCCCAGTTGAATGCGGTCCAATCCCTGAAGCTGCTACTTTTAAACTTATCCAATAGAATTGCAAGCAGTGTTTAAACTTCACCCAATAGAATCGCAAGCAGCGCATGATTGATCCTCATCCTGACAGCTGCTTACAATCCCAGCAGCTTGCTGACTGTGAGAAACAGAACAACAGAACCAGCACCCTGAATTGTTTCACAAAGATAAGATGCCAGAAGTAATGTCCTTTTGGTCAAGTTAGCTGTCCTAAATTCCATTTGATCACTTATTACTGCTATGTCCAAAAAATACATGTTTAATGGTTAATAATGATTACTCGGTCCTATAATTCATCTCCATCCTTAATAAAACAACTTATGTAAAAGTACTCTAGTGGTAGGCTAACGATTCAGTTTTAAGAGGTATCATCGCAGTATTGTGTGCAGTTCTGGTCACCACATTACAGGAAGGAAGTAATGTTTCTGGACAGAGCGCAGTGGCGGTTTACAAGAATGTTGCCAGGGCTAGAAAGGTGTAGCAACGAGGAGAGATTGGATAGGTTGGGGTTATTTTCCTTGGATCTAAGATGGCTGAGGGATGACATAATTCAGGTTTCCAACATTGAGTGGAATTGATAGAGTGGACTTAATAAAATTGTTTCCCTTGGTGGAGAATTCTAGAGCCAGGGGAGCTAGAGGAGACATGAGGAAGACATTTTTACACGGAGGGTAGTGGGAGTCTGGAATTCACTGCGTGAGTTGGTGGTGGAGGGCAGCACGGTGGCACAGTGGGTTAGCACTGCTGTCTCACGGCGCCGAGGCCCCAGGTTCGATCCCGGCTCTGGGTCACTGTCCATGTGGAATTTGCACATTCTCCCCGTGTTTGCGTGGGTTTCGCCCCCACAACCCAAAGATGTACAAGGTAGTTGGATTGGACACGCTAAATTGCCACTTAATTGGAAAAAAAATGATTGGGTACTCGAAATTTATTTATTTTTTAAAAAAGAGTTAGTGGTGGAGGCACAGACCCTGAACTCTTCTAAAAAGTACCTCAATCTGCACCTTAAATGCTGTAAGCTACACGGCTATGGTTCGGGTGCAGGAATGAGAGAGTAGCACGGGCACCTGGGTGTCTGCGGGCTGGCATGGACAAGATGAACTGAATGGCCTCTTTCTGTGCTGTAACTTTTCTATAGTTCTTCTATGGTTCTAAATTGGTAAACTGGACTTAGTACAAATTAGGATATGGGCAGCAGAGTTTTGGAAGGTGGGTGGTCAGCTGGAAGAGCATTAGAATAATCAGGTTTGGAGCAATCCTAACATCTATTTGCAGCATGGATCTGGCTCGTTACACTGCGTAGCTCCTCTGCGCCGCAGTGCGCGCACACATATCTCAAAGCTACGTTACTTGTGTGCGACCTGCTTGTTCCCTGTGTGGCACGTTCCTCATTGCTATATGACCATGCATCTGCACAGTTTGTTGCAAACGTTGGGGTGAAGGTAACAAACCACCTGGATGAGTGTATCGGCAGCAGAGGAGTTGAGGCTGAGGCAGAGTTAAGGAGTTTGAATTGGGCTGTCTTGATAATGGAGAGAAGATGGGCTCAGATAGGTCACCGGAGAGTGGCCAGAGAGGGGGGATTTAGTATACCAGGTTATTTATAGGTCAGTGCAGGTTGCAACATCTGGGGGTGACTTTGTATTTTAGATGTTCTGGGGGTCAGAACCTGGAATGTCGGACTACATCCCTACCTGGTCTGGTGTCAGCTCCGGGACATTGCTCAATCTGGAGAAATTGGCATGACCGCCCAACATATCCGGCAACCTCATCCTGCGGTAAAGCTCTTTCACGTCGTACGTGCTGTCCCATTTGATCCGTGGCATGATGAGCTTCACAGTCCTGTGGGGTAATTGGAAGAAGAGAAGAGTATTCCTCCCCGTTACCAAGAAAAGACGACGGGTTTCAGTGCGTTCAAAAAAACATTCTGGCAGTGAAATTGGATGTGGGTCAGGATGAAAAATAGGCAGGTGATTGTTCGTTGTACGCCCCACTTATTCAATTCGACCCAACTTCAGAAGAACCAAATATCAGGGCCAGGATTCTCCGAGCCTGCGCCGGCTCGAGAATCGGCATTGACACCGAGACGGCCCGTGACGCCCGGGGTGTTTGCAGCCAACCACGTGTGCGCGCGGTCGACACAGCGCCAGTCGGGGGCCATTGAAAGAGGCCCCCACGGTGATTCTCTGCGGTCGACTAGTCGAGTTCCCGCCGTCCTGGTTGGGGGTGGGGGGGGGGGGGGGGGGGAATCAGACTCCAGGGGAGCCTCCACGATTGACAGGCCCGTTGTGTGGCTCTGCCATGCGCGGGGACCAACGCGAAAACGGCCACCACGCACACGTGCGGACACGCGACAGGCAGTGCAGGGCCGCGTACGGCACCTGGAGCAACGCAGAGCACTCTGGTGCCGTGCTGGCCCCCTGTGGGCAACAGAATCGCTGGGCCAAGGGGCCTGTTGATGCCGACGTGAAACACTCCAGTGTCCGTCCCCCGCGTGTCCAATTTTATCCCCCTTTTGTAACCAGGGCTGTCTTTGTGTAACCTTTTTTTACATAAATGTTATGAGAATTTTGATAGAAAAATAAAAGGCCATCTAATGTTTAAGAGTATGAAAGGAGTAGAGAAACTACTTTGGGGATACGGATAGACAAATCATCATGAAGAGTCATAATACAAATTGCAACAATGAAAATGTAAATGTCACGGTAGCATGGTGGTTAGCATCAATGCTTCACAGCTCCAGGGTCCCAGGTTCGATTCCTGGCTGGGTCACTGTCTGTGTGGAGTCTGCACGTCCTCCCCCTGTGTGCGTGGGTTTCCTCCGGGTGCTCCGGTTTCCTCCCACAGTCCAAAGATGTGCGGGTTAGGTGGATTGGCCATGCTAAATTGCCCGTAGTGTAAGGTTAATGGGGGGATTGTTGGGATACGGGTTACGTGGGTTTAAGTAGGGTGATCATTGTTCGGCACAACATCGAGGGCCGAAGGGCCTGTTCTGTGCTGTACTGTTCTATGTTCTATGTAAATAATGGGGTTCATTTCTGGATGCATAGAATTGAAAAGTAAAGAAGCTGTATCCAACTTCTGCAGAACCTTGGTAAGATCCTACTTGGGGTATTATGAACAGTTCTGGTCTCAATATTAAAAAAGATGTTTATTGAGGCGAATGTACAAAAATATTCACAATATTGATACTAGAACTGGGAGGTTATAATTATCAGGATAGATTTAACAGACTGGGCCTCCATTTATAGGAACATTGAAGCAGAGGTCGGCCATTTTACCTCTTGGGTCTGTTTCGACATTCAATGATGCCTTGGCTGATTCGTGACGCAACTCATGTGCCTAAATACAAGATCTATAAGTCGCAGTTTTGACATTATGGGGAGACGATGACAGTGTGGTAGTGTCACTGGCCTAGCTAATGCTCTGGAGACATGGGTTCAAATTTCATTGTGGCAGCTGGTGGAATTTAAATTCCATTAATTTAAAAAGTATCTGGGGGGGGGGGGGGGAGGAAAGAGGGGGGGATTCACGCTGGTGGGATCTTAAGGTCCGGCCAACGGCACGCTCATACCATGGGTTTCGCAGCGACGACGGGTGCATTCAATGGGAAGCCCTGTTGACAACGGCGGGACCAGAACATCCACTGCTGAGCTGCCCTCTGCAGCTGCAGAACACGCTGTAGAGCGGGGGTAAAATCCAACCCCTGGAATATAAAACCAGTCTCGGTAATGGTGACTACTACGAAACTGCCATCGGCTGTTGTAAAAACCCACCTTCTTCACTAATGTCCCTCAGGGAAGGGAAATTGCTGTCCTTACCTGGTCTGGCCTACACGTGACTCCAGACCCACAGCAATGTGGTCCACTCTGAACCCACCTCTGAAATGGCCTAGCAGGTCACTCAGGTCAAGGGCAGTTGGGAATGGGCAACAAATGCTGCTCCTGCCAGCGACACTCCCATCCCATGAAAGAATTTTTAAAAAATAACAATTGGCAAAGCATCAATTGCCATTTTCAGCAGAGTTCTATCTTTCTACCGCCCTTTGACTGTGAGTGTTTCCTAATTTAACTTCTCAAAGGTCTGACTTTAATCTTGTGGCTACGCCTCCAAAACTCCCCAGTTAGCAGAAATAGTTTCTCCCAACTTAGCTGGTCCCCTTGAAATCTTGAAAAATAATCTTATTTAATCTTTCCTCATAACTAGGAACCTTTAGATCCAGATGTAATTCATGTGAATCTATACTGCACTCCCTCCAATTGCAGCACCCCAGATATGGTCTAACCAGGGCTTTGTATAACTGCAGCATGATTCCTACATTCTTGAATCCAATCTTAGAGATATAAAGGCCAGCATCCCATTAGCCTTTTTTTCTTACATTTAAAGTGCCAATTACCTTTTTTCCTAATTAAGGGGCAGTTCTAGTGGGGCCAATTCACCTACCCTGCACATCTTTGGGTTGTGGGGGTGTAGAAGCCAGCTATTTTCTATAGGTAAAAGATAGCTATTTAGCATTAAGCCCCTAGTCTATTACATACCATTTTCAAACTCACTCATCACCTCAGGTCATTTCAAAACACGCATTCAGCATTTCAAAAACAGCTGAATCCACATGGTAGATCTTACAGGGGGTGAGACCCATGCAGACACGGGGAGAATGTGCAAACTCCACATGAACAGTGACCCGGGGCCAAAATCGAACGGTGAGGCAGCTGTGCTAACCACTGCAGCACCGAGCCGCCCGCTCCATTTGCCTTTTTGATTATGTTCTGCACCATTCATGATATTTGAATGATCTGCAGCTAGATCCCAAGTCTCTTTCAACCTCCACTGTTTCGAAGATACAAATTAGGAGTAGGCCATTCGGCCCCTTAAATCTGTTCCGACATTCAGTAAGATCATGGCTGATCTGCTTGGAAGCTTTTTTTTTTAATACGCATTTTTTTGGTATTATAACAACAACACAATAAACAATGTACATGAAACTATAAACATAGTGCAAAAGCCATCTCCCTCCCTTACAGGTCCCATCTTCATTAACCCCCTACTCTAATACTCTAAGCTAAACTAACCACACCCCCCCCCCCCCCCCCCCCGCCTTCTGCTGACGATTAATTTTCCGCGAAGAATTTGACGAACGGTTGCGACCTCCGTGCGAACCCTAATAGGGTTCGCCCCTCAAGGCGAACTTGATTTTCTCCAAACAGAGAAAACTAGCCATGTCCAATAGCCAGGTCTCTGACTTCGGGGGCTTTGAGTCCCTCCAAGCTAATAGTATCCGTCTCCGGGCTACCAGGGAAGCAAAGGCCAGAATGTCTGCCTCTTACTCCTCCTGGATTCCCGGGTCTTCTGACACCCCGAAAATCGCCACCTCTGGACTCAGTGCCACCCTTGTTTTTAACACCGTGGACATGACATCTGCAAACCCCTGCCAAAATCCCCTAAGCTTCTTACATGCCCAGAACATGTGGACATGGTTCGCTGGTCCTCCCGCACATTTTGCACACCTGTCTTCCACCCCAAAGAATCTGCTCATCCGGGCCACTGTCATGTGAGCTCGGCGAACAACCTTAAATTGGATCAGGCTGAGCCTGGCACATGTTGCGGACGCGTTGACTCTACTCAACGCGTCCGCCCATAGACCATCCTCTATCTTTTCTCCCAGCTCCTCCTCCCACTTGCGCTTCAGCTCCTCGGTCTGTGTCTCCTCTGACCCCCTAAGTTCCTTGTAAATGTCCAAGCCATTTCTCCTACCCACCCTCTGGAAACTACCCTGTCCTGAATCCCCCTTAGCGGTAGGAGCAGGAAGGTTGACACCTGTTTACGTAGGAAGTCCCGCACCTGCAGATAGCTGAATTTGTTTCCCCTCGCCAACCCAAACTTCTCCAGCGCCCACATACTTGGAAAGCTCCCCTCTATAAACATATCTCCCATCCTCTCAATCCCTGCCCTCCGCCATATCCGGAACCCCCCATCCGTACTTCCGGGGACAAACGGTGATTATTACAGATTGGGGACCAGACCGATGCTCCCTCTGCTCCCACGTCTCCTCCATTGCCCCCAGACTCACTGGGCCACCACCACTATGGGGCTGGTAGAGTACCGTGTCGGCGGGAATGGCAGAGGCGCAGTTACTAACGCCCCCAGACTGGTGCCCTTGCATGAAGCCACCTCCATGCCGACCCCTCCCCCACCACCCACTTCCTGATCATGGCTATATTCGCCGCCCAGTGAAAGTTACTAAAATTTGGCAGCACCAGCCCGCCCTCTCCCCGACTCCACTCAAGCATTGCCTTCCTTACCCTTGGGGTCTTACCCGCCCAAACAAAGCCAGAGATCACTTTGTTGACCCGTTTAAAAAAGGACGGTGGAATAAAAATGGGGAGACACTGAAATACAAACAGGAATTTCACCTTCACCGTCTGTGCCCTCCCAGCTAATGACAGCGAGAGCGCGTCCCATTTCCGAAAATCGTCCTTCATTTGGTCTACTAGCCGGGCCAGATTTAATTTATGCAGCCGGTCCCATTCCCGCGCCACTTGAATGCCTAGATACCTAAAGCTTCCCCCTACTAATCTAAACGGCAGCTCTCCCAATCGCCTCTCCTGTCCCCTCGCCTGGATCACAAACATCTCACTTTTCCCCATATTTAGCTTATACTCTGAAAACCGCGGTTTCCCAAGAATCCTCACGATTTCTTCCACCCCCTCTTCCGATACAATCAGAAGCAGGTCGTCTGCATAGAGCGAGATTCTGTGCTCCCCCCCCCCCCCCCCCCCCCCCTCCCTGGACCAGCACCTTCCAGCCCCTTGAGGCTCTCAGAGCAATTGCCAACGGCCCTATAGCTAGCGTGAACAACAGTGGGGGGAGGGGGAATCCCTGTCTCATCCCCCGGTGCAGTCTAAAATAGTCCAATGTTGTCCTATTCATCCATACGCTTGCCACAGGAGCCTGATACAGTAACCTGACCCAGTCAATAAAGCCCCGCCCAAATCCGAACTGCCCCAGTACCTCCCACAGGTAACCCCATTCTACCCGATCAAAAGCCTTTTCTGCATCCATTGCGATCACTACCTCCACCTACCTACCTTCCGGGGGCATCATGATCACATTTAACAGCCTTCTTACATTGGCCACCAACTGCCTACCCTTAACAAACCCCGTCTGGTCCTCCCCAATAACGTCCGGCAATAACGTCCTCCCCAATAACGTCCTCCCCAATAACGTCCTCCCCAATAACGTCCTCCCCAATAACGTCCTCCCCAATAACGTCCTCAATCCTGGAGGACAACATTTTGGCCAGCAACTTGGCATCTACATTCAATAGGGACATCGGCCTGCAGGACCCACACAGCTCCGGGTTCTTGTCCTGCTTCAGAATCAGCGAAATCGTGGCCTGTGACATCGTCGGGTGCAGCACCCCTCTTGCCTCATTGAACATCCTCAACAACACCGGCCCCAATATCCCACAGAACTTTTTATAAAACTCCACTGGGTACCCGTCCGGCCCCGGGGCTTTACCTGCCTGCATGGCCTTCAGCTCTGTTTGGAAGCTTAACCCCACACTCCTGCCCACTCCCAATAATCTTTCACCCCCTTGTTTTAAAAAAAATAAATTTAGAGTACCCAATTAATATTTTTCCGATTAAGGGCAATTTAGCGTGGCCAATCCACCTACTGTTGGGTTGTGGGGGTGAAACCCACGCAAACACGGGGTGAATGTGCAAACTCCACACGGACAATGACCCAGAGCCGAGATTGAACCTGGGACCTTGGCACATTGAGGCAACAGTGCTGACCACTGTGCCACCGTGTTGCCGGATCCCCCTTGTTAATCAAGAATCTATCGAGTTCTGCCTTAAAAATATTCAAAGATTCTGCTTCCACTGCTCTTTTTGTCAGAGAGTTCCAGAGACTCTCAACCCTCTGAAAGTATTTCCCTCATAATACATAAAACATACAGTGCAGAAGGAGGCCATTCGGCCCATCGATTTTGCACCGACCCACTCAAGCGCTCACTTCCACCCTATCCCCGTAACCCAATATCCCCATCTAACCTTTTTGGTCACTAAGGGCTGTAGCCACCTGGGGTGACCACTGCCCAAACACAAAATGGAAGATTGCAAGGAATGCAGGGAAAATGGACAGGTTGTAAAAAGCAAGCAGCTTGCAGAGTGCTTGTATATTGGACTGCTGCAGAAACCAGTTTTGGCTGTTGCAGAAACCAGACAGCACTATGAAAAGAAAACAGTTAACATATTAATAAGGCGATACCGGGCGATCCCCAGGCACAAAAGAAACAAGTTAACACTAATCGATACATTCAATGGAAGGCCAGACCTTCCGGCGCCAAAGAAGCCCAAAACAATGAGTCCCAAGAACCGCCCCAGTGATCGAGCAACTGCCCGCTATTGGGGAATTCAAATCAATCGATTGGGAAGAGACCCAATCGATTGCGAGAGTATAGAGGGTCCGCCCCCCTTTAGTCCATAACTACTGGAAGCCTGCGGACCCAGGACAAAGCTAGAAGCCGTTGTTCCCTGATCCGGCAGTCCCCTTGTCCAGATAAGTATTTGGCCTATTAGTGGTAGGATTAGCCTAGTCTTATAGTTTATATGCATGATTAGTAGATTACTGTAATATAATAAACGTGTCTTGTTTGAACTTACTAATTGGTGTATGGTTTTATTGCTTTGAACTTGACCTTGAAACTTGTGGCGGTATCTTAACGATACCTGGCGACTCCAAAGCTAAGTAACGAAACAGAGCCAAATTGAGTGTTAAGCACACTCACCCAGAACGAGCAACAGGGCAATTTATCGTGGCCAATCCACCTAACCTGCATGCCTTTGCACTGTGGGAGGAAACCCACGCACACATGGGGAGAACGTGCAGACTCCGCACAGACAGTGACCCAGCAGGGAATCGAACCTGGGACCCTGGCGCTGTGAAGCCACAGTGCTATCCACTTGTGCTACCGTCATCAAATGAGCGATCCCCTATTTTTAAAAAGTGACCCCTAGCTCTAGATTCTCCCACAAGACGAAACATCCTCTCCACATCCACTCAGTCAATACCTCTCAGTATCTTAAAGATTTCAATCAAGTCGCCTCTTACTCTTCCAAACTCCAGTGGATACAAACCTAACCTATCCAACCTTCCTCATGAGATAACCTGCCCATTTCTATTAGTCGAGTAAACCTTCAGGCTAATGCTAGATCTCAATGGGACAATCTAGTCGTCCCAAGCCTCTGCTATTCCTGTGGCCTAGCAAGTTTATTTCCTTCAAGGTCCCATCCAATTTCCTTTGGAAATTATTGACGCTCTGCTTCTACCATCTTCATGGATAGCAAGTTCCAGTTTTGTCCATTCACTTTAATTGATTAATGTCTCTTTATAATTTTATGCTGCAACTCACACTGCTTACAATGTAGCTTATCGTGGTATTGTCAGTAAATTGTGTATGTGGCTTTCGATTTTGTCATCTTAAAATGTTCATACAGTGATTAGTTGAGGCCCCAACACAGACCCCTGTGGGACACCACTAGCCCCATGCTGCTAATTAGAGTTCCCACCCATTACTCTCTGCATCCTGCCACTTTGCCCATTTTCCAACTACATCAGTAATATGCTTTCAATTCCATGAATTTCAACTTTAGCTAAAGGACTCTTATGAGGGGCTTTATCAAAAGCCTTCTGTGTGTCCATATAAATAACATCCTTCGGCATTCTCTATCAGAGGTATCTAGCACAGCTACATGGGAAACTAGATAAGCTCACGAGGGAGAAAGGAATAAAAGGGTATGCTGATAGGGTGAGGTAAAGAAGGGTGGAAGGAGAATTGTGTGAAACATCACCACTGACGAAGACCAGTTGAGCAAAATGGTCTATTTCTGTTCCATAGATTGAATGTATGTATATAACGACTATACATACTCAGTTTTAAGCGTAATCCCCTCGACATCCAGGGTGGATTCGATCTCCTGAAGCTTGTCAGATTGGACTGGCTGGACAACCATCATGTACGCTGTTCCATTCAGTGGGAGTTGAATTAAAGTGTACTTGGGATCAATCGTGTACTGCAATTTGCCACACCAGGTCGTCATAGAAACCTGCAGTTTGCTCTTGCCGTCATTGAAGAAATCCTGAAATTCTGACCCAGGACATTGAGATCTGGTCTTCCATTTTCCTAAGGGGAAGAAAGGAACATTTTCACACAGCTTGTGAAAGAAACGCTACAACCTACAGCCTGATCATCTTGCTTTTCTGCAAAATTAGTAGCATCCCCAATTCGGTTTCTACCCTCACAGTGATCTTACCCATGACTCTAAGCTAACCCTTGAGGTCATAAAAATGATTGGAAAGAAAGAAATATTGCAATTCTAAGGCACCTTTTACTCCTTGTGGGATAAATGTTGGCCAGATCACTGGGAAAGCTCACCTGCTCACCTTGAAAAATGCCAGGAGAACTTAAACAGCCATATGAGAGCGCAGGAGGGACCTCCGATTAACGTTGCATCCAAAAGATGTGGCAGCATATAATTCACCAACGTAAGAACTCAGCATTTACTGGACAACTGTACTCCAGCTGGGGTAGAAGTAGTGATTTATTTAGGTTTTTTTTAATTTCACGAGATGTAGGCGCCACTGGCTAGGCCACCATTTATTGCCCATCCTTAATTTCCCTTGCTGGGCCATGTCAGAAGGCAGGTAAAAGTCAACCACGTTGCTATAGATCCAGGGTCACATGTAGGCCACACCAGCTAAGGACATGAGTGAACCATAAGTGGGCCTTTACAACAGTCGATTAAAGTTTCATGGTCGCAATTACTAGGAGGAGCTTTGAATTACAGATTTATTCATTACATTTAAATTCCGCTAGAGCATTAGGCTGGACCTCTGGATTAGGAGTGCACTGACAGTAACTAATCCATTGCCAACTCGTAACTCCCTAGCTTTTGCACTTTCTGCCTATATTTATCAAGGCCAGGATTCCATATATGTTATCAATTGCTCCGTCAGCACCTTAAACGATTTGTGAGCAAGTGTCCCCCAGGTCGCTCTCTTCAAGCCCTTTAAACTTGTATCAATTAACTGGTACTGTTTGTCCTCATCCCTCAGTGTTCAGCATCTGCAAATTTCACAACTGTGCTCCATATCCTAAAGTCCAGGTCATTATGGTTTATCGAAAGCAGCAGCGGCTCTATTACTGAACCCTCGAGAATTTCACCACAGCCCAGCTTTCTAAACTTTGCCCAATTTGTATCAATGTTGCTACTTTCCCTTCCATCCCAGTGCACAAGACCATAAGAAACAGGAGCAGGGGGAAGCATTTTGATCCTCCTGTGCTTGCCCCACTATTCAATCAGATCATGGCTGACCTGATTGTGGCCCGAATTCCACTTTTCTGCTTGCCCCCATAATCTTCAATTCCCTTCAAGGTCTAAAATCTGCCTAACTCAGCCTTGAAGAGATTGAATGATCCAGCCTCTACTACTCTCTGGGGATAGAAATTTCCAAGCATTGACGACCCTCTGAGAGAAGAAATTCTTCCTGATCTCCACCTCACACGGGAGACCTCTAATTCTGCATTACAGAAACGTCCTCCCAGCACCCATCAGTCAAGCTCGTTCAGAATTATAAATGTTTCAATACAATCGCCTCTCATTCTTCTAAATACCAATTTGAATAGGCCCAACATGCTCAGCTTTTCCTCATAAGACAATCAGGCTTCTGGATTACGTGAGCAAAAGAGATAGGCGCAGGAGTAGGCCATATGGCCAATCTAGCCGGCCCTGCCATTGAATAACATCATGGCTGATTTTAGGCTTCAACTCCACTCTGCCGTCCTCACACCACTACCTTGATGCAAGGGACAAGAGCAGTGAGCAAGCGGATCAGAGGACTCACGTGGCGAGGGGCCCCCGCCCACCACTGTGTAAGAGCGATCCAAAAAGCGAGCTCCAAACTCCTCCCCCACCCCCACCAGGCGATGGATAGAAGACCAGGGAACTGAAGGCGATGAGGGATGACATCAAAGCCAAGATAAAGGCCACAGTTGCGGTGGCGGGGGTGATAGCCGCCAACCCTCGACCGCATGGGAAGGAAACTGGAAATCCAGGGGAGCGCTATAAAGGAACTAGAGAAGGCATCGACAGACCAGAGTGACCGAATTGTTGTTCTGGAAGCTGAAATCAAGAGGTTGGTGTGCGACCCGGGGAGCTTGAAAGTGAAGGTCGAGGACCAGGAAAATCAGTCGAGGCGGCAGAACATCCGAATAGTGAGCCTGCCAGAGAGGATCACAGGCCGGGACCCGACCAACTATGTAGCCCAAATGCTGGGCGACCTGGTGGGGAGGGACAGCTTCCCCAAGCTTTCAGAGATCGACAGGGCTCACAAGTTGCTCTATAGGCCGAAGGCGGGGGATCAGCTGAGAGCGGTAATAGCAAAGCTACACAAGCAGGCAGCCACAAGGGAAATAGCACAGGTGAAGGACAGCAGAGGTGGGCTAGCCAAACCGAAAAAGATCAACAAAGCATTTGAGGGCTTACTAGGGGCTTGTACACCTCCAAACCCCCCCCCCCCTCCCCCCACGATGGGGACTCGGGGATGAAGCAGTTCCTCAACAGACTGGCAATGCCAGTCGTGGGGGACGATAGACGGAGGGAGCTGCAAGCACCAATAGGACTGGGAGAGGTCATGGAGAACATCAACTCCATGCAGTCGGGAAAGGCGCTGGGACCTGACAGGCACTGTCCCCACACCTGTGGGAAATGTTTGTAAACTCGCTAGCGAGGGGCACCCTGCCTCCTATGCTATCACAAGCCATCATATCGCTCATACCCAAAAAAGACAAAGACCCAATGGAATGCGGATCATAAGGACCCATTTCGCTGCTCAATGTAGACTGTAAAATACTTGCAAACGTCCTGGATAAATGGCTGGAGAAGTGCATACCAGAGGTGGTCGCAGAGGACCAGACAGGCTTTGTTAAGGGTAGACAGCCAACTACGAAAATCAGACAACTGCTGAACGTGATATTGACGCCATCCGGGGAGAGAACACCAGAGGTGATAGTCTCCCTGGACGCAGAAAAGGCCTTCGACAGAGTCGAGTGGCAGTGCCACAAAGAGGTACTGAAGAGGTTTGGGTTAGGGTCAGGGTTCACTTAATGGGAGAACCTCCTGTACAACACCCCAAGGCAAACGTACAGACCAACGCCACCAGCTCAGAATACTTCCAGCTGCACAGAGGCACAAGGCAGGGATGCCCGCTGTCCCCTCTCTTATTCACCCTGGCAATAGAGCCACTGGCAAACCCCCTCAGAGTGGCGAGAAGCTGGGAGGGTATCCGAAGAGGAGGCAGAGAGTGCAGAGTCCCACTCTATGCCGATGACCTACTCCTCTACATCTCAGACCTGAAAGTGGCATGGAAGGAATCATGAAGCTCCTGAGAAAGTTTGGAGCCTTTTGGGACTGCAAACATAACCCGAGCAAGATAGAGGCTTGTGAACCCGAGAGGGAGAGGGGCAGAGCTGGAGGGGTTACCATTTAAACTGGCCCAAAACAAATTCAGCTAACTGGGGATCCAGATTGCCCATGACTGGAAACGGATCTACAAGTGGAACCCGACCAGTCTGGTGGAGGAAGTAAAAAGAGACTTACAGAGATGGGATACACACCCGCTCTCCCTGGCGGGAAGGGTAACGATGATCAAGATGAACATACTGCCCAGGTTCCTCTTCCTGTTCGGGTCCATACTAATCTACATCCCCAAGGCCTTTTTCAATTGGGTAGACGAGATGATTATGGCGTTTGTGGGTGGGGAGGGAAGTGTCCAAGGATCCCCCAAAAACACCTACAAACAAGAAGAAAAATGGAGTGGCCTGGCCCTCCCAAACCTATAGTACTACTACTGGGCAGCCAAGGCAGAAAGCGTGAGTTGATGGGTGAAGGAGCCAGAAATGGAATGGATAGAGCAGTCCTCCTGTACAGGAACGACCCTCCAGGCCCTCGTCATGGCAACCCTCCCATGCTCACCAACAAAACACTCAACAAGCTCAGTGGTGGTATGGACCCTCAGATCCTGGAACCAGATAAGGCAGCACTGCAGTTTGACCGAGGTGTTCACTATGGCCCCCATCTGCTACAACCAAAGGTTCGCACCATCCGTGTTTGACGCCACCTTTAAGAGGTGGAGTCAGGATGGGGGGGGACATTGACAGTAGGAGAAGTTTACACTGAGGCCAGATTAGCGACCATAGAGGAACTGATGGAGAGACTGGAGCTACCTTTCGGAAATGAACTCCCAACATCTACAGGTCAAGAACTTTCTCTGCAAGGAGACAACAGCTTACCCCGGACCCCGAGAAACACAATGCGTCAGGAATTACTGGATGCGGACAGTCTGGGGAGGGGTAACTGCGGGGGGGCATGTACGGACGACTGTTAGAAATGATACGCTCCCCACTGGACGAAACACGGGAAAAATGGGAGGAAGAGTTAGGGACGGAAAGAGGGTGGGGACTGTGCAGCGAAGCACTAAACATGCGGCTGAAAATGGTGCACTGACAAAAACCCGAAAGAGCAGGTTCTTCCCAGAGGTGAAGGACAAATGTGAACAGTGTCATGGAGGCCCGGCCAACTTGCCCACATGTTCTGTGCATGCCCCAGACTTGTCGGGTTTTGGACAGCCTTCTTTGAGGCAATGTTGAAGGTTGTGGGGATGAGGGTGGAGCCGTCCCCGAGAATGGCAGCCTTTGGGGTATCAGACAAGCCAGAACTATTTATGGGGAAGAGGGCCGACGCCCTTGCCTTTGCTTCCCTAATCGCCCTCTGGAGAATCCTGCCCGCTTGGCGATCAGCAGCACCACCCAGCTGCAGACCGTCTGGCAGACCTGTTGAAATGTCTCCAGCCGGAGAAGATCAAATTCACCAATTCACCTCTCAGGGACGGAAGATGGCTTCCACAAGACAATGGAGGCCATTCACCAACTTGTTCAAAGACCTGTTTGAGGCCAACAACCAGTAGAGCGAGTGGGAGGGGCGCACGGGAGCAAGGGGGAGGGGAGTGGTGGGGCTGTACAGGAGCCAACGAGACTGCAGGGAGCAGACAGGGAGGGAGGGTAGCAGTGAGAGAAGATGTGGGGGGTGGGCTGGAAAACAGCTGATACGGAATCAGAGGCCTAGAACAAGGCCACAAGAAACAGAACCCCCAAAGAAACACTGAAAATAGAATGGGGTGGGGTGGGGGGGGGAAAGAATGGTGGGGTGAGGCCAATCGACAAAAAGTGGGGTGGAGGGGTTGGGGGGCGGGGGGGGGGGGGGGAGGAACAACACATTTTTTTTTAGATACCTGGCAGCCCGACGGAGGATTTTGCTACTATGGAGGGTTGCGAAGCCCCCTAGCGTGGAAGCTTGGATTAATGGCATGGCTGGGTTCATCAAGTTGGAGAGGATAAAGTTTGCCTTGCGAGGGTCTGTGCAGGGGTTCTTCAGGTGGTGGCAACTGTTCCAAGACTTTCTCGCGGAGCGTTAGGAGGTCAGCAGCAGTAACGGGGGGAGGGGGGCGGGCAGGGGGAAAAAGGGGGTTTCCTCTGTGGTGGTGTTAGGGTGGGGTGTTTCCAGATCTGTGTTCTTATTGTTATATGGGGGGCTATTGTATTTTGGGGAAAATCCCTATGTATAATTCTGGCGCGTTGTGTTCTTGCGTTCTTGTTTCTTTTTTCTGTAGGGGGGGGGGTTTGTTGTAAGTTGACTGAAAAGTTGAATAAATATATATTTTTTTAAAACAAACATTTTTTTAAAAGGGAAGGTGATCATTGCCTGGCAGTTCTGTGGCAAAACTGTTACCTGCTACTTATCAGACCAAGTCTCAATTTTGTCGAGATTGCGCTGAATATGGTCAAAGACTGCTTCTGTGTCTGAAGTGTTGCAAATGGTGCTGAACATTGTCATCTGCAAACATTCCCCACCTCTGACCTTATGAATTATTATTATTATGATAGATGGAAGACCTTGTTGATGAAGTAGCTGAAGGTGGTTGGGGCCTAGGACACTATCCTGAGGAACTCCTGCGGTGATGTCCTGGAGCTGAAATGATTGACTTCCAACCACCACAACCATCTTCCTTTGTGCCAGGTACGATTCCAATCAGCGGAGAGATTGTCGTGACTCCCATTCACTCCAGTTTAGCTAGGGCTCCTCGGTCAAATGCTGACTTGATGTCAAGGGCAGTCCCTCTCACCTCCCCTCTGAGACAAAGCTCACATCATTTTCAGTTGTTTAACATTGTATTTTTCCAGGTGTTTATTTTTTGTGATTAATCCATTTTCAGCTGTGTTAATAAAGCTGCAACCCACCGAAGGAGGCCTGAGGTAAGCCAGAGCTTCCTCAGGCTTTCCTCCATAAATTGGAGTTTGGTAGGAACATGGGGATATTTCCTGCAGAGTAATTTCACTCCTTTGACCTTTTACAGGCTTCTCATCGCCAAGGCTTTTACCTTTAAAGTGAATATAACTGGCCAGCACCAGGTTGGTGCTGGGACTCAAGCCAGTTACCAGGTTGCTCACTCTGCCAGCGGACGCGTTGTGGATGAAGCTGTTGATGGCCTCTTCGTCTGAGTGGGATGAGTTGATGTTGGCGGCCATCAGCTGCACCTCAGGATTGAACCACCAGAGCTCCCACCTGAAGCTTATCGGGAGCTGCATTCCCTTCCGGAAAATCAACCAGCTGCCAGTGGACAGCGAGCCTTCATGCCGAGCGAGGATCTCATGGTGGAGCAGCCTGCTTTGCCAGCGCATGATCCAGGAGTGCTGGTCACCTATGTATTCGGACTCCACGAGACCCAGGTGATGGCGGAAGCTTTGGGCGGTAGTGCCGCCAGCCCCTAGGGAGATGGCAGCTAGGCTCCCGTACAGCTGGAAGGGAGACAGCAGCGTGACCCCTGACCCCTCCACTGAGCCCAGCGTGGCGAACCATATTTTGGCCAGGGACTTCTGGAGAGTGATTAAGGTGAACACCTTGATGCGGCTGCTTTTGCACACCTCCTCAACCTTCCACCACTCCCCAGACACGTTGACGGGGCTCTGCTCGGGAAGGAAGCTGTTGTTTTGGTCCATTTCCTCCTGGAACACAGTTTGGTTGCGGGCGAGCAGCTTGAAAGGATGAATGTAAGGTCGGTTTGTTGTCCCCCATTCCAGGAGTGCTCCCATCCAGAGCAGGGAGAAGATCCACCTCATACTCAGCCTCGTCGCAACCCAGTTCTAAAATGAGAGAGGGAGAACAATCATCAGTTAAAAGACAACTTACTACCTGGCAACAACTCGTATTTATATTGATTAATTTATGACGTAAAATTTCCCAGGGTGCTTCACAAAAATGTTATGAAGCACAATTTTCCACTGTGCCACAAAAGGAGATATTGGGCTACTTGACCAAAAGCTTGGCCAAACAGCTCGGTTTTAAGAAGCGTCTAAAATTTCTTTCAGCGAGTCATTAATCTTTGGAATTCTCTTCAACAAGGGTTCTTTCTGGTTCTTTGGTTCTTTCGCCAATTCATCTTAAACTTGTGCCCTTTGGTTTTCGACCCTTCTGTCCCCACCAGCTGACAGCTAATGAAGAACTCCCATTGACACAGGACCTACATACCTGTCTGGAATCCCATAGTATCTGCTGGAACACACTCCACACTGTCCAAACTGACAACAGCCCCACCTCTCGATGGTCTGGCTCCAGGTTGACTGCAAACGTCACCAACTGCAACCTGGTAACTGACCCGATTGGTGAAGTCCCAGGTTTTAGCCTACCACAGAAAATCTGGGCCGCGGAGTGAGTGGTCGCACATTTAGTGGCTCCCGCTCACGGTGATTTTTTTTTTTGGTCCTTCCCCACCGGTTCGGGGGTTCTTTGAGGGTGAACGATGTGTGAGTGCCTAGGGAACGTAATTATCCTCTGGTAGGGCTGGTGTATGGAACAGAGGACGAGAAGTGCCACGAGAAAGAGAGAACAGCTGGAACAGGAAAGTTTTCGTGGTGCGACACAGGTGAAGATGGCGGAGGGCAAGGGGGCAGCGCTGTCTGCCTAGTGGTCAGCGGAGCAGCTGGTGGAGTTTTTGAATGATAAATTCCAACAGCAGAGGAAAGAGGCTTCGAAAGACCGGGCTAAGGTGGTGGAGCCACTCAGAGGTGCGATTGAGGGGGCAGGAGGCTTAGGGCCTGGCAACCCAGAAGGTGGAGGAGGCGGTGGGGGAGCAGGAGGAGTGGGTCACCTCGTTGGAGGTGGAGTTGGGGATGGTTTTGAACAGTCAGAAGAACATAGAACATGGAACAGTACAGCACAGTACAGGCCCTTCGGCCCACGATGTTGGGCCAACCATTTGTCCTAATCTAAGGTCAACCTAACCTACACCCCTTCAATTTACTGCTGTCCATGTGCCTGTCCCAAGAGTCGCTTAAATGTCCTTAATGACGCTGACTACACCACCTCTGCTGGCAGTGCATTCCATGCACCCACCACTCTCTGTGTAACGAACCTACCTCTGACATCTCCCCAATACCTTCCTCCAATCACGTTAAAATTATGTCCCCTCATGACAGCCATTTCCACCTGGGGATAAGTCTCTGGCTATCCACTCTATTCTTGCCTCTCATCACTTTGTACACCTCTATCGTCACCTCTCTGCCTTCTTTGCTCCAGTGAGAAAAGCCCTAGCTCCCTCAACCTTTCTTCATAAGACATGCCCTCCAGTCCAGGCAGCATCATGGTAAATCTCCTCTGTACCCTCTCCAAAGCATCCACATCCTTCCTATAATGAGGCGACCAGACCTGGACACAATATTCCAAATGTGGTCTAACTAGGATTTTATAAAACTGCAGCAAAACCTCACGGCTCTTAAACTCAATCCCCCTGTTAATGAAAGCCAACACACCATACGCCTTCTTAACAACCCTATCAACCTGGGTGGCAACTTTCAGGGGTCGAAGTACGTGGACCCCAAGATCCCTCTGTTCCTCCACACTTCCAGGAATCCTGCCTTTAACCCTGTATTCAGCATTCAAATTCGACCTTCCAAAATGAACCACCACATTTATCGAGATTGAACACCATCTGCCACTTCTCTGCCCAGCTCTGCATCCTGTCAATGTCCTGTTGTAACCTGCAACAGCCCTCAACACTATCTACAACTCCCCCAACCTTCGTGTCATTGGCAAACTTACTAACCTACCCTTCCACTTCCTCATCCAAGTCATTTATAAAAACCACAAGGAGCAGAGGTCCCAGAACAGATCTCTGTGGGACACCACTGGTCACCGACCTCCAGGCGAATACTTTCCATCCACTACCACTTGCTGCCTTCTTGCGGTCAGACAATTCTGTATCCAGACAGCCAAATTTCTCTGTATCCCATGCCCCCTAACTTTCTGAATGAGCCTACCATGGGGAACCTTATCAAATGCCTTACTGAAATCCATATACACCACATCCATTGCCCGACCTTCATCAATGTGTCTCGTCACATCCTCAAAGAATTCAATAAGGCTTGTGAGGCATGACCTGCCCCTCACAAAGCCATGCTGACTATCTTTAATCAAACTATGTTTTTCTAAATAATCATAAATCCTATCTCTCAGAATCCTTTCCAGTATTTTGCTGAGAGAGAAATTGGAGGACCTGGAGAATCTCTCCAGGAGACAGAACCTAAGCATCGTAGGGATGCCTGAGGGCATCGAGGGAGTGGAGGCCGCCAGTATGTGGTGAGGATGCTGGAGAAGATGATGGGGGGAGGGGACCTTCAACCGGCCCTTCAAGGTGGATCGGGCGCACAGGGCACTGATGAGGAGGCTGAAGATGGGGGAGCCACCGAGGGACATGGTGGTGAAGCTGCATCGATTTTTGGACAAAGAAATGATCCAAAAATGGGCAGACCAGGAATTGCAGCTGACAAGGGAGTGAGGGTCTATCAGGACCTGGGTATAGACTTGGCAAAGAGGAGGGCCGGGTTTAACCGGATAAAGGCTGTCCCCTTTAAGACGGGGATGAAGGTTTTGTACCCTGCCCGCTTGTGGTTGACACAAGCAGGAGTTTTATTTTGACTCACTGGAGGAGGCAATGGACGTTATGATGGACCATGGACTCCAGTGAGTGTGAGGGCATTGAAGTTTGGAGAGAAGCTTTGAGTTCATTGTAAAGTGTAAGGGGTGGGTGGGTTGGGGAGGGAGAGATGACAACGGGCATCCCAGGGTGGGCCTGGAGGGGTGCGTGACGCGAGCTGCGGGCTAGCTCAAAAAGAGGTATGGCTGTTCGGCAGGGGGAGGGGGCGCGGGTAGCCCCCTGACCAGGCTGGTCATGTGGAACGTGCAAATGGGCCGGTTAAACGGTCACGTGTGTTCACCCATTTGAGCAGCCTGGAGGCGGACACTGTGATTTTACAGGAGACACACCTGAAGCTGGGGGATCAGACGAGGCTGAGGAAGGGATGGGTGGGGCAGGTGTTCCACTCGGAGTTGGATGTGAAGGGTTGGCGGTGCTGCTGAATAAGAGGGTGACGTTTGAGGTGGGGAGCATTGTGGCCGCTCCGGGGGGGGGGTAGGTGTGTAATGTCAGCGGGAAGTTGGAGGGGATGTCGGTGGTCCTGGTGAATGTTTATGCCCCGAATTGGGACAACGTGGGCTTTGAGGTGGGTGCTGGGAATGATTCCGGAACTGGACACGCATTGGTCAATTACGGAGGGTGATTCCAAGACGGTCTTGGACCGGGTCTGGACCGGTCGATCGTAAATCATAGAGGGTGTCGGCAGTGGCAAGGGAGCTGAAGCGCATGGGGGTGGTGGGGTGGGGTGGAGGTTGGGGAGGGGGCGACCTGTGAATGTTTGGGAGGCTGAGGTCGGAGGAGTGTTTGTGTGCTCCGGGTGCACTCCCAGATTGTGTTTTTTTGTGGTGGACAAGGCATTGCTGCAGGGGTGGCTGGCTCAGAGTATTCGGCCATTGTGGTTTCTGACCACGTGCCGCACTGGGTGGATTTGCGGGTGATTTTAGGAGGAGGCCCAATGGCCCCAGTGGAGGTTAAATGTTGACGGATGAGGGTGTGTGTGGGCGGGTGAGGGCTGCCTTACGGGGTTATGTGGAGGTGAATTATACAGGGGAGATCACACCCGCCACGCTGTGGGAGGTACTCAAGGCTGTAGTTGGGTGGGGGGGGGGGGGGGGGGGGAGAGAGAGAGAGAGATTATTTCAATTCAGGTGCACAGGGAGAGGGAGGAGAGGGCAAGGCTGGTAGATGAGATTCTGAGGATGGACCAGAGGTATCTGGTGGCACCGGAGGAGGGGTTGTAGAGGCAGAGGCTCCAGATGGTGGTTTGGGTTAGTATGTACGGGGAAGGTGGAGGGGCAGTATGGGGTGGAAGGCAAGTAGGATGCTGGCCCATCAGTCAAGGAAGCAGACAGCAGCGAGGGAGATTGGCAGGGTGCGGAACGAGAGAGGTAAGGTGGTGACGGACCCAAATGGGGCATTTATGAGTTGGAGCCCCTAAAGGGGGAGGAGGGGTTGAGGTAGTTCCTGGATTGGTTGGAGCGTCCCAAGGAGGAGGAGGGGAAGGGTTCAGAGTCTGGGGGCCCAAATTGGGTTGAGGGAGGTGTGGATGGCATGTGTGCGATCCAGGCAGGGAAGGCTGACGGGTTTCCAGTAGAGTTTTCTAAACGTTTGGGGTGAGGCTGGGACCACTGCTGGTGAGGACACATAATGAGGCAGGGCAGAGGGGGGAACTCCCCCCTACATTGTCGCAGGTGAACCAAGATAGTTCGGGGGACTTGGTCTACACCGTGGGGCAAGAGAGGGATGCTGCTCTCCCTGTTACTTTTTGCCATGGCAATAGAGCGAACAAACTCCCATCAAAAGCCCATTCACAACTTTGAAATATTCTTTTCAGATCCGAAATTATTGTATTTATACCATCATAGTCTTTGCTTGGAGAGTGAAGTAATGATCATAGATCATAGAATTACAATGCAGAAGGGGGCCATTCGGCCCATCGAGTCTGCACCGGCCCTTGGAATTAGCACCCCACAAGGCCACACCCGTAACCCAGTAACCTCACTTAACCTTTTTGGACATGAAGGGCAATTTATCATGGCCAATCCCCCTAACCTGCACATCTGTGGACTGTGGGAGGAAACTGGAGCACACAAAGGAAACCCACGAAGACACGGGGACAATGTGCAGACTCCGCACAGGCAGTGATTCAAGCCGGAAATCGAACCTGGGACCCTGGAGCTGTGAAGCAACTGTGCTAATCACTGTGCTACCATGCTGCCCCAATGGGAGGTTTCACAGGCTGAGAGGCCACAATGTGAATGGTACTTCTGTAACCACCTTTGGCCCATTCGATGGGGGGAAGGGGGGGGGGGGTCATCTAGCAGATGCAGGTATCCCAGTGGATTTCAACCTGGAGTTCAGAGATAAACCTCAGTCCACACGGCACAGTGGTTAGCACTGCTGCCTCACAGCTACAGGGTCCCGGGTTCTATTCCGGCCTCAGCTGACTGTCTGTTGGAGTTTGCACTTTCTCCCCATGTCTGCATGGGTTTCCTCCGGGTGCTCCGATTTCCTCGCAAAGTGCAGGATAGGTGGATTGGCCATGCTAAATTGCCCCTTAGTGTCCCAAAAGGGTAGGTCCGGTTACGGGTTACAGGGATAGGGTGGAGGCGTGGGCTCAAGTAGGGTGCTCTTTCCGAGGGCTGGTGCAGACTCAATGGTCCGAATGGCCTCCTTCAGTGCTGTAAATATCTATGATTCATTGGGACTGCCTAGAATGGGGATTGTACACTCCACCTTCTGCCTCAGAGGCAGGAATGCTATCACTGAGACAAAGGCTCATTCCTCTTGTTCTGGATAGACCAAAATGTGTAGCAGTCAACATTGACTAACATTGCGGCAACACGGTGGCTCAGTGGGTTAGCCCTGCAGCCTCACAGCGCCGAGATCCAGGTTCGGATCCGGCCCTGGGTCACTGCCCGTGTGGAGTTTGCACATTCTCCCCATGTTTGCGTGGGTTTCGCCCCCACAACCCAAAGATGCGCAGTCTAGGTGGATTGGCCACGCTAAATTGTCGCTTAATTGGAAAAAATGAATTGGGTACTCTAAATTTATTTTTTTTAAAGATTGACTAGCATTTTTACCTCTTCCACAACAGGTTGAACAAGTGCATGCCTTCAGATATCTTACAAATCAAAAGCAAACCAAAAAGAAAGTCTCACTTCAAAAACTTCATGGGCTGTATTCTCCATTACAGGGTCTATGTCCCCACGCCATCGTGAAAACTGTGGACTTTTACGCCAGGAAAACTGGCGTCAAAAGGCCACATATTCACAGCCCTGCAGGGGGCTAGCAGGGAGCCGTCATGGAGCTCGCAGCTCCAGCTGCAGATACGGCCTACCACACTTGCAGGTCAGAGGCGTGCATGTGCATGGCAGCGGCCTCCAGCGGCCATGCTGTGCTACATGGCGGACCTGGACCGCGGAAATAGTGCTCCCGATCGGCCTTGCGCCCGACCTGGACTGCCCGCTCAAAAGTACCCCGATCCTGTTTGAGGCCCCCCCCTGCCCTCCGATTGGCCCGCCCCCGACTACAAGCCCGAACAGCAGGATCATGAGTGGTCCACGCCGTCGGAAATTTCCTGGTCGGGGACGAAGAATAGTGGGGCGGGCCTCTCGCAATGGCCTCCAGTGGGGAGTACTGTGTACGCCATTGTTTGGGGGGGGGCAGAGAATCTCTGAACCGGCGCCGGTCCCGATTCCATGCCTGGAACTGGATTTTCCACTCTGGCACCGAACGCGATTTCGGAGTCGGTGGGCGGAGAATCCAGGCCCATGTGTCTCAAGGGAATTTACTGAGACAGCTGATCACAACAGAATCTCCCTCTGACTTCGCAAGAACGGCACCTGTGGTTTCAGATTAGTTTTGAGTTCAGCGATTCCTTACCTTTTCCGGAGTGGTGCGCTTTGATTTGATCTGTCAGGGCACATCTCTTATAAAATGTTTTCTTTTTGTTAATCATTAACTATTTAGCTCTCTATTTGAATGCCCAATTGGTCACAAAACACCAGGACAGTTTTTGAGGGTCATCCTGTTAACCCTGGCACTCCTGAAATGTTAAGACTTCATAGAATGATCATAGAATCTCTACAGTGCAGAAGGGGGCCATTCGGCCCATCAAATATCATCGACCCTCCAAAAATGGCCTTTATTTCCAGTAAAGAGAAAACACAACTTGCATTTATACAGCAGCTTTCTCTACCTCAGGATGGCCCAAACTATTTTACAGCCAATGTACTTTTTTGAGGTGTAGCCACTGTTGTAATGGAGGAAGTACAGCAGTCAATTTGCACACAGAAAGCTCCCAAGAGTAGCAGTGAGATCAGTGACCAGATGATCTGCATTTTTGTGATGTCGATTGAGGGTTAATTACTGGCTAAGGTTGTCTGTGTGGAGTTTGCACTTCCTCCCCGGGTCTGTGTGGGTTTCCTCCGGGTGCTCCGGTTTCCTCCCACAGTCCAAAGATGTGCAGGTTAGATGGACTGGCCATGCTATATTGCCCTGAGTGACCAAAAGGTTGGGTGGGGTTACTGGATTACGGGGATGGGGTGGAGGTGTGGGTTTAAGTAGGGTGCCCTTTGCAAGGGCCGGTGCAGACCCAATGGGCCGAATGGCACAACTGTCAATAAACTGTGGCGATGTTGGATACCTTCCATACCCCCGCTCTCTCCCTCACCAGTCACAGCGCCTGTTTCACCATTTAAAAAAAAAATGTAAGTGGCCAATTCATTTTTTCTCCCCAATTAAGGGGCAATTTAGTGTGGGAAATCCACCTACCCTTGACATTTTCAGGTTGTGGGGGTGAGACCCACGCAGACACAGGGAGAATGTGCAAACTCCACATGGGCAGTGACCTGGGCCCGGGATCGAACCTGGGTCCTCGGCACCATGAGGCAGCAGTGCTAACCACTGTACCATCATGTTTAAAAGCACAAGTGAGCCTCGCCATTGGGAATTCGGCCAATCGGAATTCGGAGAATCGTGGAGGCCCCGGAGAATACTGGGTCGGGCCCTAATGATGATATGCAAATGGTGTTTACTGTACTTGCATTCTGGAATGCATTGGCGCCGCTGTCGAGACAATGGAGAGTTAGGATTTGGCCAGAAATGGCACCCACCACGATTTCCGCATCGGAACCGAGTCTCCACCCAATCGCATTTCCCGATTCCGTCACGGAGAATCCCACCCTAGATGTTTTAATCTGTGAATCAGTCAACCATTCACAATCGGAAGCAGTACTGAGGTAACAATGCACTGTTGAAGGTGCCATCTTTCAGGTAGACGTAAAAAGGTAAAAGAAAGAAAGACTTGTATTTTTATGCTGCTTTTCATGATCACCAAACATCTCAAAGTCTGGAGGGAGATGGGAGAGGGGTTGCTGAGTGAGTGAGAGTCTGGAGGGAGATGGGTAGAGGGGTTGCTGAGTGAGTGAGAGTCTGGAGGGAGATGGGTAGAGGGGTTGCTGAGTGAGTGAGAGTCTGGAGGGAGATGGGTAGAGGGGTTGCTGAGTGAGTGAGAGTCTGGAGGGAGATGGGTAGAGGGGTTGCTCAGTGAGTGTGTCTGGAGGGGGTTTGGGAGGAGGGGCTGATGAGTGAGTGAGTGTCTGGAGGGAGATGGGTAGAGGGGTTGCTGAGCGAGTGAATGTCTGGAGGGGGGTTGGGAGGAGGGGCTGTTGAGTGAGTGAGTGTCTGGAGGGAGATGGGTAGAGGGGCTGCTGAGTGTCTGGAGGGGGTTTGGGAGGAGAGGTTGCTGAGTGAGTGAGTGGAGGGTGTTTGGGAGGAGGGGCTGCTGAGTGAGTGGAGGGGGTTTGGGTAGAGGGATTGCTGAGTGAGTGTCTGGAGGGGTTTTGGGGAGGGGCTGCTGAGTGAGTGATTGGAGGAGGTTTGGGTAGAGGGGTTGCTGAGTGAGTGAGTATCTAGAACATAGAACAGCACAGAACAGGCCCTTCGGCCCTCGATGTTGTGCCGAGCCATGATCACCCTACTCAAACCCACGTATCCACCCTATACCCGTAACCCAACAACCCCCCCCCAACCTTACTTTTTTAGAACACTACGGGCAATTTAGCATGGCCAATCCACCTAACCCGCACATCTTTGGACTGTGGGAGGAAACCGGAGCACCCGGAGGAAACCCATGCACACACGGGGAGGACGTGCAGACTCCGCACAGACAGTGACCCAGCCGGGAATCAAACCTGGGACCCTGGAGCTGTGAAGCATTTATGCTAACCACCATGCTACCATGCTGCCCTCTGGAGGGGGTTTGGGAAGAGGGGCTGCTGAGTGAGTGGAGGGGGTTTGGGTAGAGGGGTTGCTGAATAAGTGATTGGAGGGGGTTTGGGTAAAGGGGCTGCTGAGTGAGTGATTGGAGGGGGTTTGGGTAGAGGGGTTGCTGAATAAGTGATTGGAGGGGGTTTGGGTAGAGGGGCTGCTGAGTGAGTGAGTAGAGGTTGGAGACTCTCTGGACTCTCTGGCTGTGATGCTCTTGTTCTCCCAAGGGTGTGGCTTCTGGGTTTGCTGCAAACTGCAACTTCCAAGGCGGTGCAGTGATTGTCACTGCTGCCTCACGGCGCCGAGGTCCCAGGTTCGATCCCGGCCCCGGGTCACTGTCCGTGTGGAGTTTGCACATTCTCCGTGTGTTTGTGTGGGTTTCGCCCCGACAACCCAAAAAATGTGCAGGGTAGGTGGATTGGCCACACTAAATTGCCCCTTAATTGGAGGAACACAAATTGGGTACTGTAAATTTATTAAAAATGCAACTTCATCACGCTTAACTGTGAAGGAAAACCTACAAATGCATTAACTAGAGATAGCGCGCAGAGCAAAGTCAGCTCCTTCACATCTGTATGATTGGGTGTTCCACCATATATACCAGTGGAAGGGAATGAAGTGAATAACTAGTTTCGGGGTGGACAGCTCAGAGCAGTTTCACAGCAGCAGTGAGTTCAGGTTTCACACATTACCAGGCACTCCCAATTCTGAGGGGCCACAAGTGGTTCTGCCGGCCCAGTTTGACTAGTTTTTGTTTCCCAACGCACCACATGCTGTGAGGTGAGTAAAGGCCCAGCCTGTTTCTGAATCATTCCTGGATGTACAGGATTCCCTTGAAGCTGCTTTGTGAGATAATAGCGTACTCGCCCATTCCATTTGCATGAGATTTTCTTGTTTCCCAGACCAGAGGCACTAACCCACTTATTAAAATCTGCCCGACGCGTCTGCTGAGAGTAATGGAGGAAAGCGGACTCATGTGAACACTTAAGGCATTTGTGTACTATTGATCTACAACAGAATACCTTTTCAAAAATGTTTTTACATTTTATATACTGTACATTCACAACAAGGATATGTGAATTGGGAGCAATATACAAGACATTTCTGTTGGTATTGTCCCCATGTTGTTTTCAGATCCTTTATTGTGTCACTTATACAGTGGGTAGCTGTCTTCTATTTACATGTGTGTTTTCCCTTTCCCTTTCCACCCCCCCACCCCACTTTGTGATTTTCTCTGACACACAGATAGTGAAATCTTTTAATAAGTGTTTTTATTAGGGTTTATCTTTTTATACAAAACATACACACAAATTATATACATTGGTTACCATACACTATATACATCAGTTACAATTCATATTTCTCTACCAGTGTCCAGCTTTGGCTTGGCTCCCAAATTCCAACTCCCTCTTTCTTCCCGACCCCCCTCACTTGCTATGTGCCGTGTCTTCTTTGTATGTTGGTTCATCTAACCTGTACCTGTTGGGTAGTGTGATGTTACGTATGCTGTTTCATGTTAGGTGATGAGACCATCAATTCACGCGACACGTGGTTAGAAGTGAACAGTGGTTTTAATCGTCTTACAACATAGCCTGCCTGTAACGAGATGAACTCTAGATGAACTGGCAGGCAGGCTCACAACAGCAACCTTATACTTCCGGTTAGGGGGAGGAGCCATGGGCGGAGCCAAGGGTGGAGCCCAGTACAAGCTCCTCATCTTCCCCCTATGGGTAGAGCCGCGCAACTACATGGTTTAGTACAAGGTACAGGCTCAACACATGTTGCACAATACAGTGTGGATTATTAGTATTTATAATTCACCACATTAGGATGGTTGGGTTCGGCGTCTCTTTGTTCACTCCCTTCCCGCCCCCCCCCCCTCCCCACCACCCTCCTCCTCCCCTCCCCAAACGTTTTGCTTGTATCTGTGGTTCGTCTGTGTGACCCCCTTGGCTACAAACGTGTCTTGGAACAGTCGGGTGAATGGCTCCTCTTCCGACTCCCGGATGGTGAATTAGATTTTCTCCATCTGGAGAAATTCCGATAGGTCGGACAGCCAGTCTGCAGCTGTGGGTAGCGCTGCTGACCGCCAGCCGAGCGGGATTCTCCGGCGTGCGATTAGGGAGCAAAGGCATGGTCGTTAGCCCTTCTTCCCATAAAGAGTTCTGGCTGATACCTCGAAGACTGCCACTTTCGGGTGTGGCTCCACCCTCAACACCACAGACAGCGCCGGCCCTAGGGTTGCTGGCGCCCCGGGCAAGCTGAACTTCGGTGCCCTTCGGGGGGGAGTCCGGGGGCCGGGGGGGTAGGGGGGCGGGGCCGGGGGCCGAGGGGGGGCGGGGCCGGGGGCCGAGGGGGGGGGGGCGGGGGCCGAGGGGGGGAGGGGCCGGGGGCCGAGGGTGGGGGGGGCCGTGGGGCCGAGGGGTGGCGGGGCCGGGGGGGGCGGCGAGGGGGGCGGGGCCGAGGGGGAGGCGGGGGGGGCCGAGCCCGAGGCGGGGGGGGGGGCCGAGCCCGAGGCGGGGGGGGGGGGGGGGCGGGCCCGGGGGGGGGGGGGGCCGAGGCGGGGTGGGCGGGCCCGAGGCGAGGGGGGCGGGCCCGAGGCACGGGGACGGGGAGGAGGGGGGGGCGGAGGGGGCCGCCCTGGGGGAGGGCGGCCACCGCGCATGCGCATTTGTCACCGGCCCAACTGCGCATGCGCGGGACCCGAGTCTGGCGCCCCCTAGCACATGGCGCCCCGGGCGACTGCCCGAGTTGCCGGTGCCTTGGGCCGGCCCTGACCACAGACTGGGACGTCACCTCGAAGAAAGCTGTCCACAACCTGACAAGTCTGGGGCATGCCCACATATGGACGTGGTTGGCCAGGCCTCCCTGTCACCGTTCACATTTGTTCTCCACCTCTGGGAAGAACCTGCTCATTCGCGTTCTGTTTAAGTGGGCGCTGTGCATTCGATCCCGGCTCTGGGTCACTGTCCATGTGGAGTTTGCACATTCTCCCCGTGTCTGTTTCAGCCCTACAACCCAAAGATGCGCAGGTTAGGTGGATTGGCCACACTAAATTGCCCCTCAATTAGAAAAAAAGTAATTGGGTACTGTAAATTTTTTTTAAAGTGTGCCCTCTGTACCACCTTCAGCAGCATTAGTCTTAGCTTCGCGCAAGTGGAGGTGACCCTGTGCAGTGCTTCACTCCGAGTCCACCCTATTTCAAACCCTAAGTCTTCCTTCCATTTTTCTCTTGTCTTGTCCAGTGGTAAGTGTGCCTTTCCCAGTAGTCGCCCATACAGGTGCCTGCAGGTTCTCCTCCCTAGGTTGTCCACGTTCAGTAGATCCTCTAATAGCGATAGTTATGGCGGCCACGGGTATGTCTTTGTTTTCTGACGCAGGCAGTTATTAATTTTCATGTTTCTTAATTTGTTTCCCCCGGTCAGTTGGAACATCTCTGTCAGTTCCTCTAGTGTTGTCAGTCTGTTCTCCGTGTAGAAGTCCCTGACTGTCAATGTCCCAAAGACCAAAAGAACAAAGAAAAGCACAGCACAGGAACAGGCCCTTCGGCCCTCCAAGCCCGTGCCGACCATGCTGCCCGTCTAAACTAAAATCTTCTACACTTCCTGGGTCCGTATCCCTCTATTCCCACCCTATTCATGTATTTGTCAAGATGCCCCTTAAATGTCACTATCGTCCCTGCTTCCACCACCTCTTCCGGCAGCGAATTCCAGGCACCCACCCTCTGTGTAAAAAAACTTGCCTCATATATCTACTCTAAACCTTGCCCCTCGCACCTTAAACTTATGCCCCCTACTAATTGACCCCTCTACCCTGGGAAAAAGCCTCTGACTACCCACTCTGTCTATGCCCCTCATAATTTTGTAGACCTCTATCAGGTCGCCCCTCAACCTCCATAGCTAATGCCCTCCATACCAGGCAACATCCTGCACCCTCTCTAAAGCCTCCACATCCTTCTGGTAGTGTGGCGACCAGAATTGAACACTATACTCCAAGTGTGGCCTAACTAAGGTTCAATATAGCTGCAACATGACTTGCCAATTCTTATACTCAGTGCCCCAGCCAATGAAGGCAAGCATGCCGTATGCCTTCTTGACTACCTTCTCCACCTGTGTTGCCCTTTTGTGGACCTATACACCTAGATCTCTCTGACTTTCAATACTCTTGAGGGTTCTACCATTCACTGTATATTCCCTACCTGCATTAGACCTTCCAAAATGCATTACCTCACATTTGTCCGGATTAAACTCCATCTGCCATCTCTCCGCCCAAGTTTCCAAACAATCTAAATCCTACTGTATCCTCTGACAGTCCTCATCGCTATCCGCAATTCCACCAACCTTTGTGTCGCCTGCAAACTTACTAATCAGACCAGTTACATTTTCCTCCAAATCATTTATATATATATTGCAAATAGCAAAGGTCCCAGCACTGATCCCTGCAGAACACCACTAGTCACAGCCCTCCAATTAGAAAAGCACCCTTCCATTGCTACTCTCTGCCTTCTATGATCTAGCCAGTTCTGTATCCACCTTGCCAGCTCACCCCTGATCCCGTGTGACTTCACCTTTTGTACCAGTCTACCATGAGGGACCTTGCCAAAGGCCTTACTGAAGTCCACATAGACAACATCCACTGCCCTTCCTGCATCAATCATCTTTGTGACCTCTTCGAAAAACTCTCTATCAAGTTGGTGAGACATGACCTCCCCTTCACAAAACCATGCTGCCTCGCACTAATACGTCAATTTGCTTCCAAATAGGAGTAGATCCTGTCTTGAAGAATTCTCTCCAGAAATTTCCCTACCACTGACGTAAGGCTCACCAGCCTGTAGTTCCCTGGATTATCCTTGCTACCCTTCTTAAACAAAGGAACAACATTGGCTATTCTCCAGTCCTCCGGGGCATCACCTGAAGACAGTGAGGATCCAAAGATTTCTGTCAAGGCCTCAGCAATTTCCTCTCTAGCCTCCTTTCATATTCTGGGGTAGATCCCATTTGGCCCTGGGGACTTATCTACCTTAATATTTTTAAAGATGTCCAACACCTCGTCTTTTTGGATCTCAATCTGACCCAGGCTATCTACACACCCTTCTCCAGACTCAACATCCACCAATTCCTTCTCTTTGGTGAATACTGATGCAAAGTATTCATTTAGTACCACTCCCATTTCCTCTGGCTCCACACATAGATTCCCTTGCCTATCCTTCAGTGGGCCAACCCTTTCCCTGGCTACCCTCTTGCTTTTATGTACGTGTAAAAAGCCTTGGGATTTTCCTTAACCCTATTTCCCAATGACTTTTCGTGACCTCTTCTAGCCCTCCTGACTTCTTGCGTTCCTTCCTTTCGTTATATTCCACACAGGCTTTGTCTGTTCCCAGCCTTCTAGCCCTGACAAATGCCTCCTTTTTCTTTTTGACGAGGCCTACAATATCTCTTGTTATCCAAGGTTCCCGAAATTTGCCGTATTTATCCTTCTTCTGCACAGGAACATGCCGGTCCTGAATTCCTTTCAACTGACATTTGAAAGCCTCCCACATATCAGATGTTGATTTACCCTCAAACATCTTCCCCCAATATAGGTTCATCAGTTCCCGCCTAATAAATACTGTTATAATTAGCCTTCCCCAATTTAGTACATTCACCCTAGGACCACTCTTATCCTTGTCCAACAGCACTTTAAAACTTACTGAATTGTGGTCACTGTTCCCGAAATGCTTCCCTACTGAAACTTCTACCACCTGGCCGGGCTCATTCCCCAATAGCAGGTCCAGTACAGCCCCTTCCCTAGTTGGACTGTCTGCATATTGTTTTAAGAAGCCCTCCTGGATGCTCCTTACAAACTCTGCCCCATCCAGGCCCCTAGCACTAAGTGAGTCCCAGTCAATATTTGGGAAGTTAAAGTCTCCCATCACAACAACCCTGTTGTTTTTACTCGTTTCCAAAATCTGTGTACCTATCTGCTCCTCTCTGTCCCGCTGGCTGTTGGGAGGCCTTTAGTAAACCCCCAACATTGTGACTGCACTGTTCTTATTCCTGATCTCTACCCATATAGCCTTGCTGTCCTCTCAGATGTCCTCCCGTAGTACAGTTGTGATATTCTCCCTAACCAGTAGTGCAACTCAGCCACCTCTACATCCCCCTCTAGCCCACCTGAAACATCTAAATCCTGGAATGTTTAGCTGCCAGTCCTGTCCTTCCCTCAACCAGGTCTCTGTAATGGCAACAACATCATAGTTCCACGTACTGATCCAAGCTCTAAGTCATCTGCCTGATCCGTAATACTTCTTGCATTAAAACATATGCACTTCAGACCACCACCAGACCCGCTGTTTTCAGCAACATCTCCCTGTCTGCTCTTCCTTAGAGCCATACTGGCCCCATTTCCTAGCTCTCTCTCAATGCTTTCACCTTCTGACCTATTGCTCCGGTACCCACCCCCTGCCATAGTAGTTTAAACCCTCCCGTGTGACACTAGCAAACTTCGCGGCCAGGATATTTATGACTCTCCAATTTAGATGCAACACGTCCTTCTTATACAGGTCATACCTGCCCAGGAAAAGCTCCCAGTGGTCCAGATAATGGAAACCCTCCCTCCTACACCAGCTGTTTAGCCACGTGTTTAGCTGCTCTATCTTCCTATTTCTAGCCTCACTGGCACGTGGCACAGGGAGTAATCCTGAGATTACAACCCTAGAGGTCCTGTCTTTTAACTTTCTGCCTAGCTCCCTGAACTCCTGCTGCAGGACCTCATGCCCCTTCCTGCCTATGTGGTTAGTACCAATATGTACAACGACCTCTGCCTATTTGCCCTCCCCTTCAGGATGCCCACTACCCGTTTGGAGACATCCTGGACCCTGGCACCAGGGAGGCAACATACCATCCCGGAATCTCTCATGTCCACAGGAGTGCCTATCTGTGCCCCTGACTATAGAGACCCTATGACTATTGCTGTTCTGCGCTTTGACCGTCCCTGCTGAACATCAGAGCCAGCTGTGGTGCCACTGCTCTGGCTGCTGCTGCTTTCCCCTGATAGGCTATTCCCCCCCCGACAGTATCCAAAGGTATCCTGTTCGAGAGGGGGACAACCTCAGAGGATTCCTGCACTGACTGCCTGCCCCTTCTGGTGGTCACCCATTTCTCTACCTGCACCTTGGGTGTGACCACATTTATATAACTGCTATCAATGACGCTTTCCGCCATCTGCATGCTCCTAAGTGTATCCAACTGCTGCTCCAACCGAACCATGCGGTCTGTGAGGAGCTCTAGTTGGGTGCATCCGGGACACTGGAAGCCTCCCGGACCTGCCACATCTCACAATCAGAGCACTGCACCCCTCTAATTGAAATTACGTCAATTAATTCGTAAATTAAATTTTTTTTTAAAATGTTTTTAAAGTTACTGTTAACTATATGTTTTCTAGTACTAGATTTCTACTATAAATGTGAAAACTAAATACAGTACTCTCCAATCTCTGGCTTAGAAACCCCTCTAAATTATAACTAAGAGAGACCAGTCTCCATCTTTTGAAGGTGGCGTCCATTTTAGCTGGTGTGAACCGGTGATTGTTGCTGATGGGGGCCTTAATGGACATCTCGGTGAGATCAAATGTTGTCATAGTTGATTCCTCAACTGGAGTGTAGCTATCACCACTGGGCCCATTGGGTGTCTATTCTTTGGAGATGGGAGTGCTGCCGTGACCAGGGCCCGGAAGGATGTTCCCATGCAGGAGTCCTCCTCCATTCTTACCCATTTGGCTTCTGGTTCCTTTATCCACCCCTTCACTATTTCTTTTTTTTTTTTTTTATTTAGATTACCCAATTATTTTTTCCAATTAAGGGGCAATTTAGCATGGCCAATCCACCTACTCTGCACATTTTTGGGTTGTGGGGGCGAAACCCACGCAGGCACGGGGAGAATGTGCAAACTCCACACGGACAGTGACCCAGAACCGGGATCGAACCTGGGACCTCAGCGCCGTGAGGCAGCTGTGCTAACCACTAGGCCACCGTGCTGCCCTACCCTTCACTATTTCTGCTGTTGCTGCCTGGTGATAATATTGCAGGTTTGGGAGGGCTAGGCCCCCCATGCTTCTTGTTCTTTGCAGGAGTGTTTTGGGGATCCTTGGGTCCTCTTCTCTCCCCCCCCCCCCCCCCCCCCCCCCCCCACCTCCCCCCCACACACACACAAACAAACAAATGCCATAACGCCATGATCAATTTTTCCACTGAGTTAAAAAAGGCCTTGGGGATACAGATCGGAATGGATCTGAACAGGAAGAGGAACCTGGGCAGTACGTTCATCTTGATTGTCTGCACCCTCCACCCCAAGGAGAGTGGGAGTGTGTCTGCAGCTCCTAGCTCCTTTTTAACTTCCTCCGTCAGGCTGGTCAGGTTCCACTTGTGGATCTGTGTCCAGTCTCTGGCTATTTGGATCCCCAGGTAGCGGAATTTGTTTTGGGCCTGTTTAAACGGCAGCCCCTCCAGCTCTGCCCCTCCCCCTTGCGGGTTCACCGGGAAGATCTCACATTTGCTCAGGTTGAGTTCATAGCCCGAGAAGGTTCCAAATTCTTTCAAGAGCACCATGATTCCCTCCAAGCTGCTTTGTGGGTCCGAGATGTAGAGGAGCAGGTCATCTGTATAGAGCAAGACTATGTGCTCTCTTTCACGTCTCCAGATCCCCTTATAATTCTTTGCCGGTCTGAGCGTGATCGCTAGCGGTTCGATTGCTAGGGCAAACAGCAGCGGGGATAACGGGTATCCCTGCCTTGTGCCTCTGTGCAGCTGGAAGTACTTAGAGCTGGTGATGTGTGTCCGTACACTCGCCATGGGAGCGTTGTACAGGAGCTTTACCCAGGCGGTGGACCCCGCTCCAAGCCCAAACTGCTCCAGTACCTCTATGAGGTACTTCCATTCGACTGTCGAAGGCCTTTTCTGCGTCCAGGGAGACAATCACCTCAGGTGTTTTCTCTCCGGAGGGGGTCATGATCACGTTCAGCAGGGGCCTGATGGTACGCAATTCTCCAGTGTGGTGAATTATAAACACTAATAATCCACACTGTATCGTGCAACATGTGTTGAGCCTGTACCTTGTACTAGATCATGTGTAGTTGCACGGCTCTGCCCATAGGGGGAGATGAGGAGCTCCTCCCCCTGACCGGAAGTATGAAGGTTGCTGTTGTGAGCCTGCCTGCCAGTTCATCTAGAGTTCATCACGTTACAGGCAGGCTCTGTTGTAAGACGATTAAAACCACTGTTCACTTCTAACCACGTGTCGCGTGAATTGATGGTCTCATCATCCAGCTGCCTGGCTATGATTTGGGCCAGTATTTTCATGTCTCTGTTGAGCAGCGAAATGGGGTTTCCTGTTGGGTCTTTGTACTTTTTTTGGTATCAGCGAGATTGAGGCCTGTACTAATGTAGGCGGCAGTGTGCCCCTCGCCAGCGAGTCTGTGAACATCTCACGCGGGGCCAGTGCTGTCGCAAATCTTTTGTAGTAGCCTGCCAGGAATCCATCTGGTCCCGGCGCCGTCTCCTCCTGCATGGAGTTGATGCTCTCCAAGACCTCTCCCAGTTCTAACGGTACTCCGGGGCCCCTGTGTCCTATCTTCCCCCACAGCTGGCATGTCCAGTCAATCGAGGAACTGCTTCATCCCCATGGGAGAGGGGGGGGGGGGCAGAGTTGGTGCACTGCTTTCCTCGTGGAAAGCAGGTCAAAGTCCATTTGTAATTTCTTCCTGTCCAACAGGAGCTCTATGGTCTGGGACTCGGAGCATCGCCGGTCTATCTCAAGTATGGAATTAATTAGTTGTTGCCTAGCCACCCTCTCTTCCCTACCTCTCTGTGCTTTGTAAGCCATAATTTCACCCCTGACCACAGCCTTCAGCCGCTCCCAGAGTGTGGAGGGTGAGACCTCCCCAGTCCGGTTATCAGTGATATTCTCGTCAATGGCCTGTGATATTTTTTCACAGAAAGCCTTGTCGGCCAGTAGGGCCATGTCCAATCTCCATGAGGGGTGGTGGACATGGCCCGTCACCAACCTCACATCCATATAGTGTGGAGCGTGATCAGAGATCACGATCGCAGAGTATTCCGCTCTTACTATCCCTGGAAGCACCGATTTTCCCACTACCCAATCTCGGTGTAGATGTTACGTACCTGGGAAAAGAAGGAGAACTTCTTCTCCCCTGGGTGGGTGAACCACCATGGGTCTACTGCCCCAACTGCTCCATGAATATGCCGCGTTTATTTGCTGTATTAGAGGTCCTGCCTGTTTTGGGGTTCGGCCTATCAGTCCGTGGGCCCTGTACACCATTATAATCTGCCCCCTTCCCATGATAAGTAGATGCATGTTAATGTCGGGGATTTCCGCCAAGATTTTCTTTATAAACTCTATGTCGTCCCAGTTGGGTGCGTACACATTCACCAGATCTACCGGTGCCCCGTCCTGGACATCGCTGACCATTACGCATTGTCCCCCTGGTCTCAGTAAACGCCATCCTCTTGTTTATCAGTATGACTACCCCACCACCACCTTGCTCTTGTTCCGTAGCAGGATGGTAGGTCTGTCCCACCCAGCTGTTTCTTACCCGCAGTCGGTCCTTCTCCCTCAGGCACATCTATTGGAGGAAGATTATGTCAGCTTTCATACTACCCAGGCAGATGGAAACTCTGCATCTTTTCCCTGGGCTGTTAAGTCCCCTGATGTTCCAGGTGACTATCCAGATGGGTTTTTTTTTTTTGTCCCCCCCACCCTCTCCTGCAGGATCAACCACACTTACCCTGTGGATGTGCCCTTACACTCCGGAGTTTCCCTTTGTTCGGGGGCGTCCAAAATGGTCACGGTTCTCACCATGAGCCGGGCCCCTGGGCTCCGGGGTGTCCCTTTGTCCAGGGGCCACCCAACATGGCCGCCAACTGTGTGCACTGAATGTGGGTGAGCCCCGGCACTCCAGGGTTTCCCTTGGTTTGTGGACCTTCCAAAGTGGCTCCTTGAGGTTTCCATCCTGTTCCACGTTTCTGAGAGAGACCGCCTGAAGCCAGTCTAGAGCCTTTATCCCCCCCCCGTCATTTTGTTTCCCCCCCCTTACTGCTTTCCCTAGCCCCCCCACGTCTGCTCACCCCTCTGCTCCTCCTCCCCCACCCCTCACCAGACGCTCTCTTTCCCGGCGGGAAATGTGCCTCAGCCCCCCCCCCCCCCTTCCCCCACTCGTACCTCCTGCCGCTAGCTTTCCCACTCGTATGGTGCCCCCCCCCCCCCCCCCCCGGGTTGGTCTGACCCCCTCCATGCCTGCTCTGATGGTGTCCCCTCTATCTTCCCCTCACCCTCTCCTGCGCTTGCTGCACTCTTTCCCAGGTCCTGGTATCTGTGCAACTTGGTTATGATCACACTGGGCTGCTCCCCCACCCTGGGTTTCGGTTGGGCCGACCTGTGGGCCCAGTCGATCTCTGGCGGAGATATTGGGGCACATGATCATAGAATCACTACAGTGCAGAAGGAGGTCATTCAGCCCATCGAGTCTGCACTGGCCCTCCAAGAGAGCACCCTACCAAAGCCCATAACCCCACCTAACCTTTTGGACACTAAGGGGCAATTTTAACATGGCCAATCCACCTAACCTGCACGTCTTTGGACTGTGGGAGGAAACCGGAGCGCCCGGAGGAAACCCACGCAGACACTGGGAGAATGTGCAGACTCCGCACAGACTGTCACCTGAAGTCGGAATTGAATCCGGGTCCCTGGCGCTGAAAGGCAGCAGTGCTAACCACCGTGCCACCCTGAAGTTTGAAAAGGAGTTTGAAAATCTTCAAAGAGGAGAAAAAGGTGAAGAGGTCGAGGAGTTTTAATAATGATTTCCCAATCTTAAGATAGGAGCGGCTGAGTGCATAGCTACCAATGGTGGAGTGGTGGAGACCAGGGACACTCAAGAGGTCAGAGTTGGTGGAGCTCAGTTAATCCAGAGGGTTGAAGGGGATTGAAGAGATAGGAAAGGGCCCAGTCCTTGGGTGGGATTTAAAGAAAAGGGTGAGGATTTTGAGTTTGAGGTGTTGTCAGGCTGGGAGTCAATGTAAGTTAGGGTGGGTGATGCCATTTTCCATGGGTCGTAGAGTCATAGGCCACAATTCGTCGGTCGTTTTGATTTATTTTTCCTGCCGGCAGTGCACCAACAGTGGAGGGGGTCCCGGTGGTGTTGGTAGTTACAATGGGAAACCCCATTGAAACCGGCGGGAAGATAGAATCCCATCACCAGCGAACAGCACATCGCCGAGAATCACGCGATTGGCACCGGAGAGTCCCGCCCATAGAGTTTTACAGCACAGAAAGAGGCTCTTCGACCCATCATGTCTGTGCGGGTCATCAAGCACCTATCTAATCTAATCTAATTTTGCCATTGGTCCGTGGCCTTGTATGCTACTGCATTTCAACTTCTCATCTAAATGCTGCTTAAATATTGTGAGGGTTCCCACCTCTACCACCCTCTCACGCAGTGGGTTCCAGATTCCCACCATCCTCTGGGTGAAAAAGATTTTCCACAAATCCCTTTCAAACCTCCTGCCCCTTACCTGAAACCTATGCCCTGAGGGAGGGAGTGGGGCAGGAGTGTGTGTAGAAGCTGGAGAAAGGGCAGGAGGGTATTGGAATACCCAATAGGAATAGCCAATTGGGGAGCAGGCAGGAGAATGGGGATGCGAAAATATCAGCCATGATTGAATGGCAGGGCAGACTCGATGGGCCGAGTGGCCTAATTCTGTTCCTATGTTTTATGGTCCTATGGTCTTATACCCAGGTCTGGAGGTGGCATGGAGAATTGGTGCACACTGATAAAGGTTAGGTGACCAGCAGGGGCTGGTTTAGCACAGTGGGCTAAACAGCTGGCTTGTAATGCAGAACAAGGCGAACAGCGCGGGTTCAATTCCTGTACGGGCCTCCCCAAACAGGCACCGGAATGTAGTGACTAGGGGCTTTTCCCAATAACTTAATTGAAGCCTACTTGTGACAGTAAGCGATTATTATCATTACTTTAAGTTGTGAGCCTCTGTTTTTGTTTGAGTTTAGCAGAGATGGGAGACTGGCCTGAGGTGGGAGGGGTGTTGAGGTGCTGAGGAGGGTGTGTGGGTTTCAGGCTGAGCAATAGGAGTGGGTGGAGCAGCCTTGTAGCTAAGGAGAGGTGGAGGACTGCAGGAAGGGCCAGGACATTCCCGCACTGACAGGTGAACTACACCTTGCTCGGGGACTCGCTCCTGATCTACCAAACATGTCTTATGTGTTCACCTCGGCCAGTGGGGGCTCCCAGAAAAAGAAAGCGGTGAAAGCCCGCGGGACCCTCGGAGTGAAGGCGAGAAAACTCACCTATCAGGAGCTGAAGAACCAGTGTCTGAAACAGGGGGTTTTATATGAGGACCCGGAATTCCCAGCGGAAGAATCCTCCCTGTTTTACAGCGAGAAGCCGGCAGTTGCCTTTGAGTGGAAACGGCCGAAAGTAAGTATTGCTTTTCTGTGTGTACTGAGGGCTGTGTACATGGGGACTGAGGGCTGTGTACAGGGGACTGAGGGCTGTGTACATGGGGACTGATGGCTGTGTACACAGGGACTGAGAATTGTGTACATGGGGATTGATGGCTGTGTACATGGGGACTGATAATTGTGTACATGGGGACTGAGAATTGTGTACATAGGGACTGAGAATTGTGTACATGGGGACTGATGGCTGTGTACATGAGGACTGAGAATTGTGTACATGGGGACTGAGAATTGTATACATGGGGACTGAGAACTGTGTACATGGGGACTGAGAATTGTGTACATGGGGACTGAGAATTGTGTACATGGGGACTGAGAATTGTGTACATGGGGACTGAGAATTGTGTACATGGGGACTGATAGCTGTGTATATGGGGACTGAGAATTGTGTACATGGGGACTGAGAATTGTGTACATGGGGACTGATGGCTGTGTATGGGGACTGATAATTATGCATGGGTACCAAGAACTGTGTACATGGGGACTGAGAATTGTGTACATGGGGATAGAGAATTATGTATATGGGGGACCGAGAGCTGCGTACATGGGGACCGAGAGCTGCGTACATGGGGACCGAGAGCTGCGTACATGGGGACCGAGAGCTGCGTACATGGGGACCGAGAGCTGCGTACATGGGGACCGTGAGCTGCGTACATGGGGACCGAGAGCTGCGTACATGGGGACCGTGAGCTGCGTACATGGGAACTGAGAGTTATGTACATGGGAACTGAGAATTATGTACATGGGGACTGAAAATTATGTATGTGGGGACTAAGAATTGTGTACACTGGGACCAAGAGCTGTGTACGCCGAGACTGAGAGCTGCGTACATGGGGACTGAGAGCTGTGTACACGGTAGCCGAGAATTGCAAACATTGGGACCGAGAATTGTGTACACAAGACCGTGAATTGTGTACATGGGGGCCGAGAGCTGTGTACATGGACACTGAGAGGTGTGGACATGGACATTGAGAGCTGTGTATGTAGGGACTGGGGACTGTGTATGTAGGGATAAAGGGCTGTGTACATGGGGCTGGAGAGCAGTGAACACAAGGACAGAAGGCTGTGTACATGAGAACTATGCATGTGGGGACTGTGAGCCACATATATGAAAACTGAGTTGTGTATATGTGAACTGACAGCAGTGTACGTGAGTGACTGAGAACTATGTATATGGGAACTGAGACTGAGCTGTGTACATGACGGCTAAGGGCTTCATTCATGGTGAATCCCAGCCATCGACATTCTGGGCGTTATCATTGACCAAAAACAGGACTGGACCACCATATAAATACTGTGGCTACAAGAATAGGTCAGAGATTTGAAATTCTGCAGAGATTAACTCGCCTCCAAAATCCCCAAACCTTGTCCATCATCTACAAGGCACAAGTCAGGAATGTGATGGAATGCTCTTCACTTGTCTGGATATTTGCAGCTCCAACAACATTCAGGAATTTCGACTCCATCCAGGATAAAACAGCCTGCTTGATTTGCACCCCTCCACCACTTTCAGCATTCACTCCCTCAACCACCAATGCACAGTAGCAGCCGTGTACACCATCCACAAGATGCACTGGAGCAACTCGCCAAAGTTCCTTTGACAGCACCTTCCAAACCTTTGACCTCTATCATCTAGATGGACAAGGGCAGTAGATACATGGGAACACCACGGCCTGCAAGTTCCCCTCTAAGCCACTCACCATCCTGACCTGGAACTATTATTGCCATCCTTTGACCTTTGCTGTGGGGGTCAGTTGGCTGGAACGCTAAAGTGTGATCCAGAATAATGCAAAGGAATAGGTTTAATCCTTGCACTGGCTATGGTAGTTTCTGGAGGGCTACCTCTGGTAACTGGTCGTTGACTTCAGGAAGCAAAGTACTGTACACTCAGCATCACTGGGGCCAAGGTGGAGATGATTAGCAGTTTCAAATTCCTAGGGGTGCACATCTCCAAACATCTGTCCTGGTCCACCCACGTTGACGCTACCACCAAGAAAGCACAACAGCGCCTATACTTCCTCAGGAACCTAAGGAAATTCGCCATGTCCACATTAACCCTTACCAACTTTTACAGATGCACCATAGAAAGCATCATATCGGGCTGCATCACAGCCTGGTATGGCAATTGCTCGGCCCAGGACCGCAAGAAACTTCAGAGAGTCGTGAACACCGCCCAGTCCATCACACGAACCTGCCTCCCATCCATTGACTCCATTTACACCTCCGCTGCCTGGGGAAAGCGGGCAGCATAATCAAAGACCCCCCCCCCCCAACCCGGCTTACTCACTCTTCCAACTTCTTCCATCGGGCAAGAGATACAGAAGTCTGAGAACACGCACAAACAGACTCAAAAACAGCTTCTTCCCCACTGTCACCAGACTCCTAAATGACCCTCTTATTGACTGACCTCATTAACACTGCACCCTGTATGCTTCATCCGATGCCGGTGCTTATGTAGTTACATTGTATACCTTCTGTTGCCCTATTATGTATTTTCTTTTATTCCCTTTTCTTCCCATGTACTTAATGATCTGTTGAGCTGCTCGCAGAAAAATACTTTTCACTGTACCTCGGTACACGTGACAATAAACAAATCCAATCCAATCCTTGCCTTACCCCCAAGTGTGATGCAAAGTGGTGCCCCTCAAGCTGTATAACCACTTGTCTTGTAACAGGAAGAAATGCTTATGGTCCCTCATGGACTATGGCTGATTGCCTTCACTGTCGCTGGGTCAAAAGCCTGAAATTCTCTCCTTAGCAACACTGTGGCTGTTCCTATACCAGATGCACTGCAGTGAGTCAAGAAGGCAGCTCACCTTCTTGAAGGCAACTGGGGATGAACAAAATGCCCTATGAAAACTGTGTGACTTGCCAGAGAGAAGAATTAACCACATTACTATCTGTCTAGAGTCACATCTCCACGGGTGGCACAGTGGTTAGCACTGCTGCCTCATAGCGCCAGGGACCAGGGTTCGATTCCAATCTTGGACGGCTGTCTGTGTGGAGTTTGCACGTTCTCCCCCATGTCTGCGTGGGTTTTACTCCAGGTGCTCCGGTTTCCTCCCACAGTCCAAAGATGTGCAGGTTAGGTGGATTGGATATGGCAAATTGTCCCTAGATGGGGTTACAGGGAAAGGGTGGGAGATTGGGCCTGGGTAGGTTGCACTTTCAGAGTGTTGGTGTAAACTCGATGGGCCGAATGGCCTCCTTCTGCATTATAGGGATTCTATGAAATTAAAATAAACAGGGAGCTAAATACATTGGAACTCAGTTTTGAAGGGAATAGAGGCTCCATGTGTATTTGTGATTCAAAACTATGTGTTAAAATCTATTGTGATTGTGGGTGTGTGTGTGTGTGAGCGTGTGGTGTGTGTATTTATTTGGCCACTGTGAGTATACATAAGGAGGTGTGCGAGGGTGGAGGGTGTTACGTATTCTGTTTGCGCAGGTCGCTGGCTGCTGTCTGCACTGGTCTCTAGGAGTTGGATATGTACATGTTCACCAATCAAGCCACTGACACGTGGGTATCTGAGTGCTTTAATGTGATACCATACACACACCAAGGTGGTTAATTATTCACTGCTTAGCAAATCATTCATTAAATTGTATCAAAACATCGCAGATAAGTAAAATTGGAATAAAACTGGGTGGATCACCTGGTATTGACTTTGCACCAGATTGACAAAGGCACGTCCAGCCCAGTTGACCCCGCAGATAGGGATGGCCAATAAATGCTGTGGGATTGTCCGTCGACGGGATCCTCCGCTTCGCCGGCAACGCATTCACGCCCATGGGTTTACTGATGGCGTGGGATGGCCACAATGGGAAACCCCATTGGCCGGCTGTGCGATCAGAGAATCCCGCTGCCGGAGGGGGCGTGCCGTGCCGGGAAACGGCACTGGCAGGATGGGGAATCCCACTCATGATGTTACAGGTGACCTAAAGAAAATGAAAATTGTTTAAAACCTGAGTTTGGGGGGAAAGGGAGTGGACGGTGGTGGTGGGGGATGTGGGTGGTGCATGGGAAGAAAACATTTTTTTTTCAAAAGCCCCTTTAAAAAGACAGGCAAGTTGACCAATTGTGAAGCTCGGTTGATTGGAAGGAAAGTTACCCTCAGCTGGCCACGACTGAATGGGGCTGACAGAAAGTTGACCTTGTGGATGAGTGAAGAAGGAAAAGGCAGTGTTAGAAAAGTAATCAAGGTGCAAAAACAATACGATCTCAATCATCTCAAGGCATCTCCCTCGTGTCTCTAGCCCCTTTGCAGCCGTTTCCCCCCTTTCCCACAGGTAAAAGCCCCTCTCCAGCACTGCCCTCTGCTGAAACAACTATGTTCTGGGCCCACATTCCTGTTGAGGACCCCTTCTCTCCCTACCCATGAGTAGCTATCCTCTTCACCCCAGCTTGAATCCTCCTCCCTTTTCCAACTTCCCTTTCCCTTTAATCTCCTTCTTCCAACCACAGCCCCCACCAACCCCACTATATTTTAATTAATTTACAGGATGTAAGAGTCGCCGGCTAGACCAGCATTTATTACCCATCCCAGATTGCCTTTGAGAAGGTTGTGGTGAGCTGCCTTCTGTTGCGCTGCAATCCCTGTGGGTGTGTAGGTGAACCCACAGTGCTATTGAATTGGTAGTGGTTTGATACAGCTGAATGGCTTGCTCAGTCATTTCAGGTGGCACTTAATAGTCAACCACATTGCTGTGGATCTGGAGTCATATGTAGGTCAGACCAGATGAGGATGGCAGAATTCCTTCCCAAATCCACAGATCCCTTCCCTTTAACCCTGCATCAATGTCCTTCATCTTGACTAGTGTCCAAAAAACAGATCAATACTTTTTTAAAAATAAATTTAGAATACCCAATTAATTTTTCCAATTAAGGGGCAATTTAGCGTGGCTAATCCACCTAACCTGCACATCTTTTGGGTTGTGGGGGTGAAACCCACGCAGACACGGGAAGAATGTGCAAACCCCAGACGGACAGTGACCCAGGGCCAGGATCAAACTTGGGTACTCAGTGCAATGAGGCAACAGTGCTAACCACTGCACAACCGTGCTGCCTAATAACAGATCAATACTAATAATTAATGGTGATTTTTATACTACTACAGTTCCATTCACTCCTTGGCTTATGCTTCTAGGCCCATTGGCAAGCTTCTCTCCCTGACTTTGTGCGATACTGAGTTGCACAAAGCAGGCTCTGTTATGAAGCAACTTCTGCAATGATCCTGTGCTATGGCTAGGGAAATAACTCTCATCATAAATATATTATTTATTAAGTACACACATACTTTGCATTCACTAACAATAGCAAAAATGCAGAGGTGTGCCACCCTGCCGATTGTAGGGTGTGGCCACTCTCTGGTAAGGGAGGCTCTGTTCTCAAGTTAATGGTTTAAATGATATTGATTTGCCTACTTGGGGTGGGGGGTGGGAAATAAATTCTTCAAAATTTGTATTCGAATGGACTGTCCTTACATAATCACTCGGAAGATATTCATATGGCTGGTCAGATTGGATATGTTGATTAGATTGATTACGTGGAATTAAGCGTTCAAAAACAGTCCATTCAGCCCAACAGGTCATTTCTGGTGCTTATGAACATCCACTCACCCCCTATTCCATCTCACCCTATCAACATATCTTCCATTCCTTTTCCCCCTCATGCATACATCGAGTTTCCTCTTAAATACGTCTGATATTTGTTTCAACTGCTCCAAGGTTCACATTCTCACCCCTCTCTAGGTAAAGAAGCTTCTCCAGAATTGACTATTGAGTTTATTAGTGACCAACTTATTTTTATGGCCCCTTAACTTCAAACATGTTCTCTACATCTACCCTATCAAATCCCTTCATAATGTGAAAGATCTCCATCAGGTGCCCCAACCCCCTCCCCACACCTCAGCTTCCCCCCCTTCCGAGGGAAAAGAGTTCCTGCCTGTTATGTGCTTCTCGATTGGCACAAATGTCTCAGCTTTGGTTTTATCCTTGTAAATTATTAGATAAATCTACTTGGAGCTCAGATCAGCCACTCCAGCCCCACCCACACTAATTGATGAAATTCCTATTGGGCAATCATAATTATTTGGCTTTGACAAGCAATGACATTGTAGGTTTTGTCAGCAGCTTCCCAACCTTTCACCCTTGTGGATTTTCAGCTAGTTTGTAAACTAAACTATATAGTATATGCAGCACAGAAACAGGCCATTCAGCCCAACGGCCCTTGCTGCAAATCTCCTTCCAGCCTTTTCCATTCAAACCAATCAGCAGAGCCTTCTTCTCCCATTTCCATAGAATCCCTACATAATCTTTAATAATAATCTTTATTGTCACAAGTAGTCTTACATTAACACTGCAATGAAGTTACTGTGAAAAGCCCCTAGTCGTCATATTCCGGCGCCTGTTCGGGCACACTGAGGGAGAATTCAGAATTCTCAGCTGGTACGGGAATTGAACCCGAGCTGCTGGCCTTGTTCTGCATCGCAAACCTGCTGTCTAGCCCACTGAGCTAAACCAGTGCAGAAGTAGACTATTTGGCCCATTGCTTCTGCTCCGACTCTCTGAAAGAGCACCCTACCTAGGCCCACTCCCCATAACCCCACCTAACCTGCATATGTTTGGACTGTGTGAGGAAGCCAAAGCATCCGGAGGAAATCCACGCAGACATAGGGGGAAAGTGCAAACTCCACACAGACAGTCACTCTAGACCGGAGTTGAACCCATGTCCCTGGCGCCGTGAGGCAGCAGTGCTAACCACGCTAATACACATCCCTTATTCACACCTGTTCTTGCTGTTCCCTCTCTCTAATGTAGCCATATTTTTGCCTCAACTACACTCTATGGTGAGTGAGTTCAACAATCTCACCACTCTCTGGGTAAAGAAGTCATTTCTGAATTCCTGATTGGATTTTTTGGTGACTATCTTATATTGATGGTCTCTGGTTCTGCTCTTCTGAACAAGAGGAACCAACATCTGTGTATCCACTCTTTCCAAATCATTCATAATTTTGACCTCTAGGTCAAATTTCGGTCACCTTTTTTCAAAAGAGAAAGGACCCAACAAGAGAGAATTTAATTATTGCCCCATGACATTCAACGGCATTACCATCATTAAATCCCCCACTATCAACAACCCGGGGGTTACCATTGGCAAGAAACTGAACTGCACTACCATCTAAATAGTAGGTCAGGTCAGAAGCTAGGAATTCTACAGCGGATAACTCACCTCCTGACTCCCCAAAGCCTGTCCACCATCTACAAGGTACAAGTCAGGAGTGTGATGGAATACTCTCCATTTGCTTGGATGAATGCAGCTCTAACAACACTGAAGAAGCTCGACACCATTCAGGACAAAGCAACCCGCTTGATTGGCACCCCATCACAGTCACTTCTTCCACCACTGATGCTCATTAGCAGCTGTATGTGCAATCTACAAGATATAGAACATAGAACAGTACAGCACAGAACAGGCCTTCGGCCCTCGATGTTGTGCCGAGCCATGATCACCCTACTCAAACCCACGTATCCACCCTATACCCGTAACCCAACAACCCCCCCCCTAACCTTACTTTTTAGGACACTACGGGCAATTTAGCATGGCCAATCCACCTAACCCGCACATCTTTGGACTGTGGGAGGAAACCGGAGCACCCGGAGGAAACCCACGCACACAGGGGGAGGACGTGCAGACTCCACACAGACAGTGACCCAGCCGGGAATCGAACCTGGGTCCCTGGAGCTGTGAAGCATTGATGCTAACCACCATGCTACCCTGCTGCCCCTGGTTCCGATATACTATCGGAAGTCACCATGGCTCCTTAGGCAGCACCTTCCAAACCCACAACCATTACCATTCAGAAGGTCAAGGGCAGCAGATACATGGGAACACCACACCTGGAGGCTCCCCTCTAAGTCACTCACCATCCTGACTTGGAAATATATCACCCGTTCCTTCACTGTCACCGGGTCAAAATCCGGGAATTTGCTCCATAACAGCACAGTGGGTGTCCCCGCACCTCAGGGATTGCATTGGTTCAAAGGCATCACATCACTGCCTTCTCAAGACCAATTAGGAATGGACAATAAATGATAGCCCAACCGGCTCAACCCGTAAATAAATAAATAAAAACCTAGCCTATTCAACGCCTCCTCCTGATAAGAACAAATCTTCCCATTACACGTATCAGTCTGTGGTCTAGTAACCAATCAGAAGGGGGGGGGGGCAATCACGGCATGTGATTGGTTGACATGGTTCCATATAGAAAATTGGGTTGTATTTGATCTAATTTTAAAAACTCTCATTAATTCCAGCTAGTAGCTAATTTCCAAGCTGCCCTATCTCCTGCCCAGAGAAGAATTGCATTTTATAAAACTCCTATTATAACTTTGGGATGTCCCAAAGTAACTTTAAAGCCAATGTACGAGACATATTTTGCGAACAGCAAGATCTCACAATCAACACTATGATAAGGAAGGACGGCGCAGTGGTTAGCACTGCTGCCTCACGGCTCCAAGAACCCAGGTTCGATCCCGGTCCCGGGTCACTGTGGAGTTTGCACATTCTCCCCGTGACTGCATGGGTCACACCCCCACAACTCAAAAGGTGTGCAGCGAAGGTGGATTGGCCACGCTAAAGTGCCCCTTAATTGGGGGAAAAAAATAATTGGATACTCTAAATTTATTTATTTTTAAAACAATATGATAAGGAGTAGTTCTCCCTGGATGTCTGCAACAAGCCCTTGGCCAACATTAAAAACCAGCTTAACTCTCTGATCCTCTTCAAAATAGTGCCCATCTGAGAGGGCAGGAGGTGAGATTTAGCGTTTCACTGGAATGGCAGCACCTCTCACAGTGCAAGTCTTTCTCAGTACTGCACTGGGATGGTCAGCCTGGTCATCTACTCAAACCCATAACTTACTGACTTGGAGACAGGAGTGTTATCCATGGGACCATTTGTTTCCCTCCTCCAGAGCATCCAATCTGGCTTTACTCCTTGGTGAAAGTGGCAGCTGATGTCTGAGGGGGGGGGGTGTGCCTCACACCATCTCCAGGCCTATCCTCAACCTATTCTCAGCCCGCTACCCTGGCAGAATCGCCATCATCACCGGCCTTTAGATTTCAAATTCTTTTGCAGCCGGAGAGGGGAACTTTAGCGGTGAGGAAAGATTGAAAAATTGGAACGCCTGCGATTGTTTTCCCTGGATAAAGAAGGTTGAGGGAAGTTTTACTTGGGGCACATAAAATCATGAAGGGCATCGATAGAGTGGGTTGGGAGTTTAAAGAATATATTCTTTCATCGGATGTAGGCGTCGCTGACAAGGCCAGTATAGGGGCTGGTTTAGCTCACTGGGCTAAATCGCTGGCTTTTAAAGCAGGCCAGCAGCACGGTTTGATTCCCGTACCAGCCTCCCCGGACAGGCGCCGGAATGTGGCGACTAGGGGCTTTTCACAGTAACTTCATTGAAGCCTACTCGTGACAATAAGCGATTTTCATTTCATTTCATTTCATAGAACATTACAGCGCAGTACAGGCCCTTCGGCCCTCGATGTTGCGCCGTCCTGTGAAACCCCTATAAAGTCCCTCTACACTATTCCCTTATCGTCCATATGCCTATCCAATGACCATTTGTATGCGTTCATTTTCATTTGCTACTTATTTATTTTTAAATAAATTTAGAGTACCCGATTATTTGTTTTCCAATTAAGGGACAATTTAGCATGGTCAGTCCACCTACCCTGCACATCTTTGGGTTGTGGGGTTGAAACGCACGCAGACATGGGGAGAATGTGCAAACTCCACACGGACAGTGACCCCCGGACCGGGATTCGAACCCGGGTCCTCAGCACCTTGAGGCAGCAGTGCTGACCACTGCACCACCGTGCCGGCCCGGCTACCCATTTCTAATTGCTGTAACTCTGTAATTTGTTCGGCTAGTTGAGAAGGCAGTGAAGAGTCAACCACATGTTGTGGGACTGGAGTCAAGGAGACAGATGCTGAAGAAAGGGGACTCTTCCGAGATGGGTGAATCGGAAGTCCACTTTGTTTGCCTTTTAATATATCGTAAATTAGTATTCCCATGCGGGTAATGTAAGAATCAAAAGTTGGAATTGGCAAAAGTTGTTTTAAGCAAACCAATGTCTGCCCTAATTGGGCTGGAATATGAAGCTTGGAGTTTCTATTTTGGTCTTTGATGGACATCCGTTGAGTGGGTTTGCTCAGTCATTTCAGAGGGTAATTAAGAGTCGACCGCATTGCTGTGGGTCTAGAGTCACATGTAGGCCAGACCAGGTAAAGATGGCAGATTTCCTTCCCTGAAGGACATTAGTGAACCAGATGTTTTTTTAATGATAATCCACAATGGCTTCACGTGACCATTTCTGAGACTAGCTGCTGCCATGGTGGGGTCCGAACCACTGTCGCTGGAGCAATAACCTGGATTACGGGTCTAGTGACATTACCGGTACACCATCATCTTGTCCCGAGAGGTCTGGAATACATTGTAAACTCAATATTGAAGAATCCTATAAATGGAATTGTGCTGAATGATTTGACGAGGATTTTTCATGTTGGATTGTGTCACATGAGCTTGTGAAAGACAAGTGTCTGATTTTGTGGTTGCTACAACTGGTGCCTCTGTTTAAATAATAATAAACCTTTATTATTGTCATAAGTAGGCTTACATTAACACAGCAATGGAATGACTGTGAAAATTCCCTAGTTACTACAATCCGGTGCCTGTTCAGGTACACGGAGGGAGAATTCAGAATGTCCAATTCGCTTCACAAGAACGTCTTTCGGTACTTGTGGGAAGAAACCGGAGCACCCGGAGGAAACCCACGCAGACACGAGGAAAACGTGCAGACTCCATACAGACAGTGACCCAAGTTGGGAATCGAATCTGGGTCCCTGGTGCTGTGAAGCAACAGTGCTAACCACTGTGTTACCGTGCGGCCCCTAGCGACAGGAAATGGAACGAGAAAGCAGTCTTATCACACAATTGTCACACGGGCAGAATGGGGATGACGTGATGTCAGCTGCATTGTAATCACCGTCCCAGGCACCCAGCACTTGTTTCAAGGACACTGGCACCTCCTGCTTGACGAAGAGTTGTAAATTCTGGTTGGATGCTCTTTGGGAGGTTTCACCCTGTGCCCTGTGACACTCCCGTCACCTCACTTTCGTCTTTGTCTGTCAAGGCAATCGCTTCTGAGGTCAATTGTAATGGTAACTCACTGGCAGAATTTTGTGGCTGGGCTTTGAGGTTGCACAATTCACAGGATGGCTTTCCCACTTCCTTCCCATCCACTTGCAAACAGCTTGTGTACATTTACATGGGGTGTGTGAGGCCCAGGGCCGCCCGCCTGCCGGAGGCCCAATTTTAAGTGGCCACAAAAGGGCTGCATCCCAACTGACGTCAATACTGAGACAACATGAGGAGTTCAGAGGCAGTGGAAATGTCTGGGGCCTCGGACAGGTGTAGCTGGGGGTTGGGAGGGGGTGGGATGGGTGCCTCCCTTCAAGGACCTTCGAGACTGGGTGCCTCTGCCAAGCTCTGCTACTGCAGGTGCTTCCTTGCTCACACCCCCCTTCCCACCAACCCCCCCCTCCCTGATCCTGCCACCCCCCCCCCCCCCCGCATCCAGGCCACTCCATCAAGAACCCCACCCGTCTCTCTCACATTAGTTTTCCCATGGGCATCTTTGGTGCAGTGGTGAATCTTTGATTCCTGAAGACTCTGGGCCATCCTGAACAGTTGCCAATTCCACCTCTCTCTCTGTGATAGGAATCCCATTATCCTGACGAATCCATAGTCAGGCAGCCACAGAGTAAAATCAGAAACACTAAGGGCAGAGCTCCTGTATCAAGCTGGCTTTGGTCTTTGAAGCATTAATGTGAGGTGGGTGTGAGTCAGCTACCACTGGAATGTACACCGGTCCAGTATTACTGCATTCCATAGCTGAGGTTGATGGGTGGAGTGAAGCAGGAAATGTGTACAGTCAGCGTTTCTGCCTAATCTTCATTCTATAGAACCGGACCAGCTGCTTAAACAGCCTCTGAACATTTTGATCTGTTGTGGCTCAGTGAGCAGCACTCTCACCTCCAAAACAGAACGTTTGTGGGTGCAGGACCCAGGTGAGCTCTTAAACGGAGGCAGCGGGAGAGGCCCAAGGCTCTAGTTTGCAATAGAGCCGGGGCGTTCTCCCTGGAGTCCAACCCAAGCTGTATCCCACAACCAGCATCACCAGAACAGATTGTCTGATCATTATTAGCTCCTTATTTTTGTGGGAGCTTGCTGTGCACAAATTGGTTGCCATGACCAATACAGCGCTCTGGGAAGCCTTGAAGTTGTCAAAGGTGCTAACTAAATAAATGCAAGTTATCCCTTCTGTTGGAGGGGTAGCCGAGATGTTTTTTTAAAAATTGATGCGTCAGAATGTAACGTCCAGTTGCTGGGTCCAATTTTCCTTTTACTCATGTGTCCCATTTTGCACTGAATTTGGAACCCTTCTCCATCAACAATTTGCCTTTTATAATAATAATCTTTATTGTCACAAGTAGGCTTACATTAACACTGCTTTTGGATTCTCACTGTCTTCGGGTGATGTCCCGGAGGACTGGAGAATAGCCAATGTTGTTCCTTTGTTTAAGAAGGGAGGCAAGGATAATCCAGGGAACTACAGGCCGGTGAGCCTGACGTCAGTGGTAGGGAAATTACTGGAGCGAATTCTACTCCCATTTGGAAGCAAATGGACCTATTAGTGAGAGGCAGCTTGGTGTTGTGAAGGGGAGGTCGTGCCTCACTAACTTGATGGAGTTTTTCGAAGAGGTCACAAAGATGATTGATGCAGGTAGGGCAGTGGATGTTGTCTATATGGACTTCAGTAAGGCCTTTGACAAGGTCCTTCATGGTAGACTGGTACAAAAGGTGAAGTCACACAGGATCAGGGGTGAGCTGGCAAGGTGGATACAGAACTGGCTAGGTCATAGAAGGCAGTTTAGCAATGGAAGGGTGCTTTTCTAATTGGAGGGCTGTTACTACTGTAGTGGTGTTCCGCAGGGATCAGTGCTGGGACCTTTGCTGTTCATAGTACATATAAATGATTTGGAGGAAAATGTAACTGGCCTGATTAGTAAGTTTACAGACGACACAAAGGTTGGTAGAATTGCAGATCGTGATGAGGACTGTCAGAGGATACAGCAGGATTTAGATCGTTTGGAGACTTGGGCGGAGAGATGGCAGATGGAGTTTAATCCGGACAAATGTGAAGTAATGCATTTTGGAAGGTCTAATGCAGGTAGGGAATACAGTGAATGGTAGAACCCTCAAGTGTATTGAAAGTCAGAAATCTAGGTATACAGGTCCACAGGTCACTGAAAGGGGCAACACAGGTGGAGAAGTTAGTCAAGAAGGCAAACGGCATGCTTGCCTTCATTGGCCGGGGCATTGATTATAAGAATTGGCAAGTCATGTTGCACCTGTATAGAACCTTAGTTAGGCCACACAGAGTATAGTGTTCAATTCTGGTCGCCACACTACCAGAAGGATGTGGAGGCTTTAGAGAGGGTGCAGAAGAGATTTACCAGGATGTTGCCTGGTATGGAGGGCATTAGCTATGAGGAGCGGTTGAATAAACTCGGTTTGTTCTCACTGGAATGACAGAGGTTGAGGGGCGACCTGATAGAGGTCTACAAAATTATGAGGGGCATAGTCAGAGTAGATAGTCAGAGGTTTTTCCCCAGGGTAGAGGGGTCAATTACTAGTGGGCATAGGTTTAAGGTACAAGTGGCAAGGTTTAGAGGAGATATGCGAGGCAAGTTTTTTTACACGGAGGGTCGTGGGTGCCTGGAACTCGCTGCCGGAGGAAGTGGTGGAAGCAGGGACGATAGTGACATTTAAGGGGCATCTTGACAAATACATGAAAAGGATGGGAATAAAGGGATACGGACCCCGGAAGTGTCGAAGATTTTAGTTTAGACGGGCAGCATGGTCGGCACGGGCTTGGAGGGTCGAAGGGCCTGTTCCTGTGCTGTACTTTTCTTTGTTCTTTTGTTCTTTGTTACTGTAAAAAATCCCCTAGTCGCTACATTCCAGTGCCTGCTTGGGTACACAGAGGAAGAATTCAGAATGCCCAATTCACCGAACAGCTTGTCTTTCGGGACTTGTGGAAGGAAACTGGAGCACCCGGAGGAAACCCATGCAGACACGGGAAGAACGTGCAGACTCCGCACAGACGGTGACCCAAGCCGGGAATCGAACCTGGGACACTGGAGCTGTGAAGCAACAGTGCGACAGTTTCTCCTGGTGCACAGCCCCCTTAAATCTCACAGACCTCTGAAGGCGTACTCTCCACATCAGCAAAATAGAAAGAAAGACTTGCATTTATATAGTGCTTTTCACAACCACTGGACCTTTCATAGCAGCTTACAGTTGGTGAGGTACGTTTCAGGTGTCATCACTGCTGTCATGTTGGAAGTAAAGCCGCCAATTTGTGCAATAGCCAAGTCCCACAGACGGCAATGATCAGACCACCTTGTTTTCTTTGTGTGTGATGTTGGCTGAGGGATACATATCGGCCAGGACGGCGGGGTAACTCCCCTGATCTTCTATGAAATAGTGTCGTGGGGATCTACATCCACCCGAGCAGCCATATAAGGCCTCATCCAAAAGTGGGACTGATGTACCATCAATTGAACGCGAGACGAGTTGCTGAACAAAAGTATGGCTTTAATATACTAGATGTTAAGCCCTGCGGTCGATTACAGTAGAAGGACGACCGCCGGGAGTACTGGGTATTTATACCCGCCCTGGAGGCGGGGTTAACTCAGCCTCTCGACCAATCGGGGAGCCGTCACATGACTGGTCTCAACCAACCGGTCGAGAGGCACATGACCGACCAGGGCCAATGGTAAGCCGGTGTTCTGCACCAATGGCAGGCAGCTATGCTAATCAGACCACCACAGGGACTTCTGACAGTGCAGCACTTCCTCAGCGTGGCACTTGAAGGTCAGCTTTGATTTTTGTCCTCAAGCCTGGCATAGCGCCGTCTTCCCACCTCCCAAACCCAGTTTAATCCATGGCGGGAAGGCCTGTGGACAGGCCCCCCCCCCCCCCCCCCCCCCCCCCCCCCCCACCACCCAACCAGGCCCTTAAGTGGGAAATTAATGCGCCCTTTAGGGTACTCATCCTGCCACTGCTGCTATTAACCCAACGGTGGGCGGGAGGGCGGCGGGCGAGTGTGTTTGCTCACGGACTCCCGAGGTTGGGGGGGGGGGGGGGGCGAACACCTCTGGAAGCCAGCCCCCACTGCGCGTGACACCAATGCACTTCAACCCCTGAAAAGCAGATTATATATCACTGTGGAAGTACAGGGGTAAAATCTGGCTTTGAAAGCAGACCAAGGCAGGCCAGCAGCACGGTTCAATTCCCGTACCAGCCTCCCCGAACAGGCGCCGGAATGTGGCGACTAGGGGCTTTTCACAGTAACTTAATTTGAAGCCTACTTGTGACAATAAGCAATTTTCATTTCATTTTTCATTTTTCACTGCTGTTTAAGCTTGCTTTGTTCAAGTTGGCTGCCTCCACCAGCGACTAAAGGTGTTGGCGATAAAATACTTTGGAATGTCCTGGGAGATGGTGGAAGGTGTGACAGCAATGCAAGTTCTTTCTTCATCTTTCATATTTGCTCAGATATGTGAATAAAATGCATATGTTTCGTGCCAGTGAAGAGATAATAAAGCCCTTTGTGCTTCACGAACGCTCCATTCAGGCCACTTATTGTGCAATGGGCCTCCCTTTGTGAGGTATAATGCGTCAGCCAAATTTACTGTGGGTGTGGGTGGCAGGGGTGCGATAGGGTGGTGGGCCCTGCCAGGGGGGGGGGGGGGGGGAAGGGCAGGGGAGGGAAGATGCAGAAATAGCCCAACCCGCTACTATGGAAACAGGTAGTGAATTACTCTCTAGGTGGAGTTGGTGACTAATCAGCTGAGTTTCCCAGCCCGTCCCTGCTTGTTTGAGAACCAGTTTAGCAGCAATTTTATCCTTGGGCTCTGAGTGTTATCTGAACCTGTAGAATTCGGTTCTCTTTCTCTAATAGCTAGTGTTTGGAATATCACCTGGATGTAAGCTAAAATGCCATACATCTGGAACAATATGTCGCATTTATATAGCCACTTTAACGTAGTATTGTCTCAAGGGACGGGAGCACTATGAAACAAATTTGCCACCGAACCATAAAAATACGTAACCAAAAAGAAAATGCCGGAAAATCTCAGCGGGTCTGGCAGCATCTGTAGGGAGAGGAAAGAGCGCACGTTTCGAGTCCAGATGACCCTCTGTAGACGAGGATAAGACATTTAATTTGTGGCATTACTAACCGGGAGCCAATATAAGTCTGGGACCACAAGCGGGTGATAGGTGAAGGAGCCCTCTGATTGTTTGGCAATGCAAGTTAATTCTGTGGAAAAGTGGAAAAGTGGACATGAGGAAGATCTGAAAAGGCTATTATGGGAGGAGAATCTTTATTGTCAGAGGTGGAGCAGAGTGCGATGCAGGGAAATGTTTCTCATGCTTCAAGTAACAAATCTGGCAGTTATACATTGAGTTTACTGACCTTGATAATTATCCAGGTCTAATGGTTAGTGCACACTACCCGTAGAGTGATGTACCCTTTATTAACTGTCAATTCAGCTAAAATTGGACAACAATTACAGCTTGTCCAGTCTTAAGCCCATGGCTCCCTCCCCGTAAATCTTGCTCTGAGGAGAACAATCCAAGTTTCTCTAATCCCTCCAGATGACTGGAGTCCTTCATCCCTTGTAGCCTTCTCGTAAGCATGAATAACACCAGCACAGAGGAGAGGAGCCCGCATGATCCAACGTGGAACCTTCCTGCAAGATTCACTTTGACCTCATCCTGCCGGTGTACCTCGTGAGGCTAACCTCTGACCTTGGTTTGGAGTGGAGGAGAGGGTCGTTGAAGCTCGGGTTGTGTTCGTGAGATGTTGCTTGCCCGTCTGATTTGGAAAGATGCACCTTCCTTTGGGACCACGAGTTGACAAGTGATCACCGAGCCTTCGCAACCAACGCCTGTGCCGCTGCCGACAAATATTTACAGAGTAAAGGGTGAAAGTCTCTGAGTTCTTGCTGTTGAGATTGGCAGCGTTCCAAAGAAAAATTTGCAATAAATTGAGTATCCGTAGATTGCTCTCCTTTCAGTAGAGAAGGTTAAGAGGGGATTTATTAAAGACGTTTTAAATGATGAGGGGTTTGATAGAGTAAACAGGAAGAAACTGTTTTGGTAACCAGGGGACACAGATTAAAGATAATTTGCAAAAGAACCCGAAAGGGGATCGGAAGAATCCTTTTGTGCAGCGAGTGGTTATGATCCAGAATGTTCTGCCTGAATAGGGTTGCCAACTGTGATTAAATTTATTGCTGGATGTTTGATCGCATGACTTGCTCCTGTGCTCCAGCCATCCGTCAACCAACACATCCATCTTGTGACATACTGTCTTCCTCCACCAATTGGAAAGTAACAAGACTCACTACCCAACTGACAGTAGGCCAAACAACCCCCCCCCCCCCCCCCCCCCCCCCACTCCCCACACCATTTGCAATATTTTAAAATCTGGTGAAGAGAAATGTTGAAAGAAAGTTACGGGCTGGATTCTCCGCTGGCGGGATTCTCCGTAGCAGCGCACCCACGCCCAGGGATTTCCTGACGGCGTGGGGCTGCCCACAATGGGAAACCCCGCTGGCCGGCTGATGGGACGGAGAATCCCGCCCTCCATCTTTTTAATGTCCCAATGATTTATCTGCTAGGCTGTGCACAGCAGAGTCCTGGAGATTGACCTTCAATTCCTGGGGACTCCAGGCCAATCCTGGAGGATTGGTAACCCTATGCTTGAAAGGGTGGTGGAAGCAAACCCAATGGTTCCTTCCAGAGGGGAAATGGATGAATATTTGAAAAGGAAAGAGTTTATAGATCTATGGGGAATTCGCATGGTGCAGAGCTATGGGGAACACGCAGGGGAGTGGGCCTAAGTGGTTGGCTCATTCAAAGGCGTGATTCGATTGCCATCCCTCTGTCATGTTGGACGCTTTGGTGCTTATTGACACTAAATATAACATGGTTCAAAAGGGATTTGGATAAATAGAACAAAACATAGAATATACAGTGCAGAAAGAGGCTATTCGGCCCATTGAGTCTGCACCGACCCACTTAAGCCTTCCACCTTACCCCGTAACCCAATAACCCCCCCCCCCCCCCCCCCCAACCTTTTTGGTCACTAAGGGCAATTTAGCATGGCCAATCCACCTAACCTGCACGTCTTTGGACTGTGGAAGGAAACCTGAGTACGCAGAGGAAACCCACGCAGACACGGGGAGAACATGCAGACTCTGCAGATTCCACATTATTCAATTAAATAATTTTTTTTTAATGTTTTTATTCTCCATTTTCACATTTTCCTTCAAAATTTACACCCCACCCACAGACAGTAAACGGTAACAAATACTAAATCAATCCCCTTAACAATACCAAAGATCCCATCCTCCCACCACCCCAAACAACGGCCCACCTGTCAATATATGCATCCAATAAAACAAATCCTCCCACGGTGGAAACGAAAAATAAAGGAGAAAAAGAAAAAGGAGTCCGGGACCACCCATGGTCACCATAGAGTCAACTCCCCCGCTCCCCCCCACGCTCAACGCCATCGAACCTCTGAAAGAGTAGCAAACATGATACCCAAGAGTTGTTAAACCCCCCCCCCCCTCAGCCTTTCAACTCCTTCGAGCAGCCCCACAATCCTCAAATTCTGTCGCCTGGATCTGTTTTCCAGGTCCTCCATTTTACCTTGCAGATCCTTGTTAATCTCCATCACCTTCCGCATCTCCTTCCCCCATCGAGGTAAGTTGATCACCGTGCTGCGCCACCGTATCCTCCACTTCCTTCAGCGCCTCCCCTTGCTCCCGCACCTCCGCCACTGCGCTCGCCACCACCGTCATCACCGGGGAAATCGCCTCCTCCACCAGCACACTCAACACCTCCCTCATCTCCTTCCTCATTGTCTCCATGTATTTTGTAAACTGCCTTTTGAATTCTGCAGCCATTACCTTAGTCATTACTTCAGCCGTAAGCAATGCGGCCTCCCCTGGTGCTCCAGCCTCCATTTTCCTGGGTGACCCCACGGTGACCTTTCCACTCCCCGATGGACCTTCAGCTGTTTTTTTTAACGGCCGTTTTTTTTGCTCACCCTCGACATTTTCCTTTACTGTGCCTTCACTGTGCCTCCTCTGTGCCTTCTCCCTGCTTTTGCTGCCTCCGTGGACCCTGGGACCGGGCTTAAAGTCCCAAAAATGCCGTTCCCGAAAGGGAGCCCTCCATTGTGCGGCTGCCTCCCGCCCGCCGTCACCCGGTAGTCCTATTCAATTAAATAATTGAAAAAGAAAAATGGGCAACCATATTTTGGGGAGGGCAGCGAAATGGGTTTGATACCAACGTCAAAGAAAAGGCTGACACATCATGAGAAGAAACTTGGTAAGTTCTTCCATTGGTAGGAGGATTGGTGAACAGAGGACCTGAACTTAAGGTGATTGATAAAAAACTGGAGTAGAGGAGTGTGGTGAATGTGATTCACACCGGATTATAACCTGTATATACATGTGTCTATATTGTAAGTGCAGGGGGAGTAGTTCTGGGAATGCTCGAGTTGTACGGGACTTCTCCCTTGGCTTCGCCCAGGACTCCTCCCCCGGGAGCTGCTGTATAAAGATCAGTGCCACAGGGTCAGCTGGCCAGTTCACCGAAAGTTCAACGGCTAACAGGCTGGCTCTGTTGTAAGTATATTAAAACCGCTATTCTAATCCTACAAGCACATGTCCGTAGAATTGTTGGTTCCAACAAGGAGCAAAGGCTACAGTTTCATAAATCATTAGAAGTATCAACGCGGAGTGGCACGGTGGCACAGTGGGTTAGCACTGGGACTACGGCGCCGAGGTCCCAGGTTCGATCCTGGCCCTGGGTCACTGTCCATGTGGAGTTTGCACATTCTCCCCGTGTCTGCGTGGGTTTCACCCCCACAACCCAAAGATGTGCAGGTTAGGCGGATTGGCCATACTAAATTGCCCCTTAATTGGGAAAAAAAAATAATTGGTTACTCTAAATTTATATAAAAAAAGAAGTATCAACACAATAAAGAACGCACAAAACATATTTGGGGCCTCACGGTAGCATGGTGGTTAGCATCAATGCTTCACAGCTCCAGGGTCCCAGGTTCGATTCCCGGCTGGGTCACTGTCTGTGTGGAGTCTGCACGTCCTCCCTGTGTGTGCGTGGGTTTCCTCCGGGTGCTCCGGTTTCCTCCCACAGTCCAAAGATGTGCGGGTTAGGTGGATTGGCCATGCTAAATTGCCCGTAGTGTAAGGTTAATGGGGGGATTGTTGGGTTACGGGTATACAGGTTACGTGGGTTTAAGTAGGGTGATCATTGCTCGGCACAACATCGAGGGCCGAAGGGCCTGTTCTGTGCTGTACTGTTCTATGTTCTATGTTCTAATACGTTGGAGACGAAGTACTGGGTAAGACAGAGAAATGGTGTTAAACTTGTACAGAAACTCATTAATTGGACCACACTTGAGGGACTATGAACAGTTCTAGCCTCCACAAAACAGGAAGAGGCGCTGGAGAAGGTACAGAAAGAGAATTAGGAGGATGATGGCAGAGCTGAGAGATTGTGACTGTCAGGATTAATTGAACAGGCCGAGGCTCTTTTCGTTAGAAAGGAGAAACCAAGAAGCCCAATTAGCCAGAGGGAGTTTAAAACTTCTGAATCAGTTCGCTGGACTGAATACTCAGAAAACGTTTTCATCAGAAATCCAAAACTAGGGGCCACAAATATAAATCCAATAAAAATTCAGGAGAAACACCTTTATCCAGGGAGCTGTAAGAATGTGGAACTTGCTAACACATGGGGCTGAGTTTTACAGACCTCCCACGGTCAGGACCTGTAAATTAGGGTGCCATATCACCGATGGCGTACCTGGCACTGGCCCACCCACTTCTGCCCCGCCATGATTATATCGATGGTGGGGGAGGTGTCGGTCATCCGTGACCCCCATTGGTGCCCTTAAGTGACCAATGAATGCTCAATTATGAGCCACTCCAATATAACCAGGGGCTGGTTTAGCTCACTCAGCTAAATCATTGGCTTTTAAAGCAGACCAAGCAGGCCAGCAGCACGGTTCGATTCCCGTACCAGCCTCCCCGGACAGGCGCCGGAATGTGGCGACTAGGGGCTTTTCACAGTAACTTAATTGAAGCCTACTCGTGACAATAAGCGATTTTCATTTTCATTTTCATAACAGGGCAGCAGGAGAGGCCTACGTTCAACTTGTAGCCCAGTGGGTTTAACCCTGGGGGCTGCTGGTCAGTGAAAGACGGGGTGTACCTCCTTCCTGAGGCCCCTGTGTCAATTGGAGACCTCCCCCCCCGCCCAGTTTTACCATACTGCTCGGTCCTGTTCAACATACCACCACCCCCCCCCCCCCCCCCCCCCCCCCCCCCCCCCGGCCCATCTCTTTGCTTGACCTATCCACCTGATCTCAGAGAGATTTCAGACTTATCTTAATGTCTGGGTCCTTTGCAGAATACCACCTCCTGCCCTACCTGTGGAATCAGCAGTGGGTGGCCACCACTGCTGGTGTGTAGAAAGGCTGGCCATCAGTTCCTTCAGGTGGCACTTCCTCACAGGGACGTCCTGCACGAGGTTAATTAAAGGGCCATTGCCTGAAAAGTTAAACTGGCTAAATGGAGCCGAAATCTACCCTGCGATGCGGGGAGCCCACCCTCAGTGTGACATCCAGCCCAAGGAGTGATTGAAGTGCAAGGCAAAGATGCATGTGAGGGGATGTTAGATAAACGTACAGCTCATAAACACTAGCATGAACCTGAAAGACTGAATGGTCTGTTTTGATTCTGTAAATTCAGTGGAATTGGATGTAACCAGAAGGGCGATGTGGAGAATTGTTTTCTACTTGTACATTGGGTTTTCATGATCTGGAATGCATGGGCTGAAAGGGTGGTGGGAGCAGATTGAACAGTAACTAACTATAGAAAAATATGGGGTGGGTGGGGACTAATGGGATAGCTCCTTTGAAAAAAGCTAATGAACTGATTGGTTTGCTCGCAGGAGATTTCGAAAGCCCCAAAATTTATTGTTGATGGAGCGTCGAGGACGGATATATGCCAAGGAGACCTGGGTAAGGAATCTTAATGAATGAGAACAACAAAGGGAACATTAGAAAAAAAAATTGCACTTAAGGCTGCAGTTGTCTCTGGAGGCCGTGGGGGCCGGGGGGTGGGGGGGGGGGGGGGGGGGTGGGGGGTGGGGGGAGACGGGGGGGGGGGGGGGAGAGGAACGGGGGGGGGGGAGAGGTGGCTTCAATTCTCCACAGGTTGTGATATGTGCATTTGGACACGGAATACTTAGTAGGGTGGCATCTAATTGGCATGGTACCCAAGATATTTCCACACAGTGCCCTATTATTCTGTTGCTGTACCGCCGTCTCTCTCAAAGCCGCCAGAACAATGTGGGCCAGTAACCTGCCATGGCACTCAAACATTTAGGAATGATGTCAAATTGTATCTTTTTTAAAAATGTTTTTATTCCACAGCTTTTCGCCATTTTCACCACACAGAAAAACAAGCCCAACAATATAAAAAGCATTCCCATCCAAACTGAGAAACCCCCCCCGACCCGCCTCCCAATTCCCACCCCTTCAACAGTCAACGGTAACCAATTCCCAAAAGTACATAATGAACAAACCACAATAATTGTAGAATCCCTCCTTCACCCACCCCCCCCCCCCCCCCCCCCCCCACCTCAATTTTCACCTTCTCCAGGGTCAAAAACCCCAGCAGGTCCCCCACAACACATGCTGAGGCACAAGGTGGAGAAACTGACCTCCACCCCAACAAGACCCACCTGCCAGCGTTCAGCGAGGCTAAGACATCTGCCCCTGCTCCCGCCTGCAACCCGGGCCAGTCCGACATCCCGAATATGGCTTCTCGGGGACCGAGCTCCACATTCACACGCAAGACCCCAGGATTGTACGGAACACCGTCCTCCAAAACCTTGCCAGCTTTGGACAGGGCCAAAATGTATGGACATGGTTCATGGGACCTCCCCCACATCGCTCACAGATATCATCCACCCCCTCAAACAGCCGGCTCATCTTTGAATTTTGTGAGGTGCGCTCTCTGTACGACTTTCAGCTGTATCAGCCCCAGCCTCGCGCACAAGGTCGAGTCAGTCACCCCCCGCAGCCCCCTTGCAGTGCCCCCCTACCCCTCCCCAGCTCCTTCTCCCACTTTGCCTTAATCCCATCCTATCCATGAACAACCTATCATCCTCCAGGATCTTCCCGTAGATCGCCAACATGACTCTCCTCTCCATACCCGCTGACAGCACAGCCTCCAGCAACAAGGAGGCCTGCGCTATCGAAAATGTCGGGAAAACCTTCCTTGCAAAGTCCCGAACCTGGATCTGCCTGAACCCTTCCCCCTGCGCCATCCCGTACTTCTCCCCAACTCCTCTAGGCTCGCGAATCGCACCTCCAAGGAACAAATCCTTCATTTCCTTAATCCCCCTCTCATCCCATCTCCGAAACCTGGCAGGCATCCCCCCCAGACCCGGCCCTCAGCTTAAATTGCTGCCTAAACTGTCTCCAAATCTTCAATGTGGCCACCACCATCGGACTCACCGAGTACTTTCCTGAAGCCATCAGAAGCGACGCCGTTGCCGTTGCCCATGCCCACGCCCCCAACCTCCTGCACCAGCCCACCTCCACCTTTACCTACAGAGCCACCCCCTCCTTGCTTCAACCCCACACATCCTCCGCTTTCAGCGCCTAATAATAATGCAGCAAATTTGGGAGGCCTAATCCCCCACCCCCCACACACAAACCTATCGTCCTCTCCTCAGGCCCACCCTCCTAATTCTGGCTACCTTCCTCCCCTCCCCCTCAAATGAACGAGGTGATTAACTTGTCCACCCCCCTGAAGAAGGATTTTTTTTAACATTAAGGCATTTCTGGTTTTATAACAATAAAATGCTACACTCCTGTATGTTTCACCCAATGCCTGTGTCTATGTATTTACATTGTGTATTTTATGTTTGCCCTGTTACGTATTTTCTTTTCATGTACGGAATGATCTGTCTGAGCTGCACGCAGAAGAATACTTTTCATTGTACCCCGGTACACGTGACAATAAACAAATCCAACATCTAATATCTTGCAACTATATTGAGTGGGGATATGGGCCTGTACCCACACAACTGGATTCCTATCCTTCTTTAGCAGCAACGAAATAGAAGCCTACCCCATCGTTTATGGCAAGCACCCCTCCCTATCACATCTTCAAACATTCCCACTATCAGCGGCGCCAACCTGTCCTTAGATTTCTTATAGAATTCAACTGGGAATCCATCAGGCCCTGGCCGCTTTCCCTGCCTGCATCCTCCTAATTGCCTCCTTCACCTCCTGCTCACCCACCAGCCCCTCCAATCTTGCTCTGTTCTCCTCACCTCGAATACTCCAACCCGTCCAGGAGCTCCCTCATCCCCTGCTCCTCCCCCGGTGGCTCCGACCTGTATAGATCCTTATATCAGGAGCTCCCCCATCCCCTGCTCCTCCCCCGGTGGCTCTGACCTGTATAGATCCTTATAAAACTCCTTGAATATTTTTTGAATCTGCCCCGGGACCATCACCAGCTTCCCCGCCCTATTCCGTTCCCGAACTATCTCCCTCTCCGCAGCCTCCCTCCGAGGATGGCAGCCAGCGTACACCCAGCCTTCTTCCTGAGCTCATAGACCGCTCTCCCCTCACCCTTCTCAACTGGCTCACCACGTTCTCCCTGGACAATTGGTTGAAGCTCCTTCCTCGAGTACCCCACATACTTTCCATCCACCCCTCAAAAAGCTCCTCTCTCAGTTTTTGCTGCTCCTCTCTCTCTCCTCCTTATTCGAAATCACCTCCTTATTGAACGAAATCACCTCTCCCCTCACTACTGCCTTCACAGTCTCCCAACCCCACATATTCCTCGATCACCTTCCCAAACCTATCACAAAGCTCCAGCCCGCTAACAGCCCCAAGTCCATTCTCCACCCGGCCTCTGGGCTATCTCATTCTCTAAAACCATATCCAACCAATGCGGAGCATGGTCCGAAAAAACAATTGCTGAATACCCTCGCCTCCTAATCCCAGTCAATAGCGCCTTCCCCACCATGAAAAACCCTACCCTCGAGTACACCTTGTGTACCGGGAGAAAAGGGCCAGTCAGTGCCTTCACCCCGTCCCCCCACTGACTGGGCCAATCAGAATGGCTGAGTCCTTTGATCCTGAACCATATTCCAATCCCCTCCCCCACTATCAACTCATGGGTATCCAGATCCAGGTTGGCACCCAGCAACTTCTTCACACAACCCACATCACCCCAGTTGGGGGTATATACGCTCGCCAGTGCCATCAACATCTCCTCTAGTGGCACCGTCACTATCACGTACCTGTCCCCCTGGTCCGCCATCACCTTTTCCACCTGAAACCTCACCCTCTTGCCCGTAATACCGCTTCCTCTTGTAAACTCCTCTCCCAGTATCAATCCTATCCCCTCATTCTTCACACATCCCAGGCCCATCTAAACTTGTCCAATGCCACCCCCCCCCCCCCACATTCCCATTCACTAGCCAACCTTCACTTGCTAGTGTGGAGGCCCCTGCCCACTCTCCCCTCCTTCCAATCCCCTCCTCCATGACCCAGTCCCTGGAAACAAACTAAAATAGTGCAAAAACCGCATCCCAGAAAACCGCCATAACCCCAAAGCCCAATATAATTGGAACCAACTATAGACTAGAATTACCCTACCCCTGTTAACCAACCCAAAAACCCAGCTGGCTTCCCCCACAGATACAAAGCAAAAATCAACCTGAAACAAGAGACGAAAGGCTAAGCACATTCCCCATCCTCTCGTTCCCCATCCTCCGCCCCATCCTCCCAGTCCCCATCCTCTCGTTCCCCATCCTCCGCCCCATCCTCCCAGTCCCCATCCTCTCGTTCCCCATCCTCCCGGTCTCCATCCTCCCGATCCCCATCCTCTCGGTCCCCATCCTCTCGGTCCCCATCCTCCCGGTCCCCATCCTCCCGATCCCCATCCTCTCGGTCCCCAACCCCCTAGTCCCCATCCTCCCAATCCCCATCCTCCCGGTCTCCATCCTCCCGGCCCCCATCCTCCCAGTCCCCATCCTCTCAGTCCAAGTCCCAATTCCATTCTTATCTCTCATTTCAATTCCAGTCCTTCGGATTTCACGAACGACTCCGCTGCCTCCACCGTCTCAAAGTAGAAGTCCCTCGAATTGTTGGTCACCCTCGGCTTCATCAGATAGACCACGCCGAATCTCACGCTGTTACTGTAGGGTGCTGCCTTCACCCGTCAGAAGGCCGCCTATCTTCTCGCCAGTTCCACCGGCAAGTCTTGGTATATTTGAGTACCAACGCCTTCCCACTTCACCTCCCACCTTTGCTTCACCCAACTCGGTACCTTCTCCTTGACATGAAACTTATGGAAACAAATTATAACTGCCCTTCATGGCTCGTTTGCTTTTGGCCGGGGCCTGAGCGAACGATGAGCCCTGTCTGGTTCATATCAGGAAGGTTCTTCTTCCTCCCCCAGTAGCTCAGCCAACATCTTTGTGAGGTACTCAGTCGGCCTCGGGCCCTCCATTCCTTCAGGCAGGCTCATGATCTGTAGGTTTTGCCACCTCGACCTGCTCTCCAGGTCCTCCACCTTGGCTCTGAGCCCTTTGTTAGCCTCTGCCACCCTCCGCAGCTCCTCACCCATCGAGGTGAACTGCTCGCCGTGTTGTGACAGAGCTTCCTCCACCCCCTTGAACTTCTCTCCTTGTTCCCGTACCTCGGCCAATGTCTTCACCGGGACAATCGCCTCCACCACCCACTCCTTTATTGCAGCCATCATCTCCCTCCGCAGCACCTCAATGTGCTGAGTGAACTGCCTCTCGAATTCTCCAGCCATCACCTCAGTCAGAGTTTCCACTGTGAGAGGAGCGGCCCCACCCAGCGATCCAGCCTCTGCCATCTTTCCTACTGCCAGGCTCACCCGTTCACTTGACGTCGAATTTTCACTCGCCCCCTTCTTCCCAGTAGCTTTCTTCTGGATCTTCGACATTCCCCACCTTCCTCATGTCTTCCTACACCAGCTGATTCAAAAACTGCCCCTGAAACCGTGCACTAAAATCCATAATCCAGAGTCTCGTGCCGGAGCCACCCAACATGCGACCTCCACCTACTTTCTGTCACCGGAAGTTAGTATTCCTGTATCTGTAACCACAGCAATGATAGAGACAAGGTGCATCACTGACTGACATCCAGTGCTGATGGGGCACAAACAGTGGGTCAACACTGAGGGGCTAGGGTCTGTCTCCCGGGGTGCACTCGGCTTACAGAATTACTGACAGAGAACCCACAGCCAATGAAACAAACGAGAGATAATCTTTCATACGGAATGATCAGAAATTGTCAGGAAGCAGAGCGGAGAGAGAGAGCTGTTTCCACCTTGAGGGTCTAGTGGCTTCTCTCGGGTTATCTCCGAAAAGCCCCACCCGACAGGAACCAATCGCTGTTGGTTGCCGGGCAGAATTCTGTCCCTGGCCAATCCATTGGCCACCAGCCAACCAATTGAAACAAACCCCTCCAACCTCTTGGGAGTCATAAAGTCTTTTGACCAAAATACCAAACTTTCGAACACAGTATGCTTTTTGACATTTTGAATTCCTTACTTCCTCTCCTCGACTTAAAGGTATGTCTCCATTAATGATCCATGGACCACAAAAGATAAAGAGAATATAAAATAAATAGGAACGAGGAGAATGAACAGGAAGGGCCCTCACACTATCAAAGTTAATGCTGCACAGATCTGTCCATCAAAGCTGCACTGTGGCTTTGTGGCCAAAAGTATTTCTGATCCTGACCTGCAGTCGATGTTAACATCTGCTTTGTCTTCTCTCACTAGGCGATTGCTGGTTTCTCGCTGCTGTTGCTTCGCTGACTCTTAATCAGAAGATAATGGGCCAGGTTGTTCCTCTGGAACAGACCTTTGACCGCAATTATGCTGGAATCTTTTACTTTCGGGTATGGCAATTGAGGTCCTGAAGACAGAACTGTGGTCAATGTCGATAATTAGTCTCCATTGTGAATTGTGCTAAGGAGGAATTAAGCATGAGATGAAGCATGCGGTTAGTGAGGAGGAAGTGAAAGAGAATGAGAGGGGCAGGAGGAGGAGGAAATGGGGAAAATGGCAGAAAAGAAGAAATGAAATAACCAAAAGGTGCAGGAGAGAGGACAACAAGAAGTGAAGAAGAGAGGTCAAGGAAGAGAATGATGGAAATCATAGGACTTAAAATGAAAATGAATGTAAAATTGAAAGGATAAAGAACATCTTGCTATTATTAATGCATTTCAAGGCTGTGCCATATCAGCAGCCAATTAATTATTTGGAAATGTAGTCATTGTGGGAATGTTGATAATGAAGCAGCTGATCTGTGCAGAAATCCTGCAACTGGCAATGAGATAAATACCAGATAATTTAGCTGCAATTTTAACAAGGGAGCGGGCCGAGTGAGGGTGATACTGCTGATTAATCATAGAATCATAGAATTTACAGTGCAGAAGGAGGCCATTCAGCCCATCGAGTCTGCACCGGCCTTTGGAAAGAGCACCCCACTTAAGCCCACACCTCCACCCTATCCCCGTAACCCAGTAACCCCACCAAACCAATTTGGACACTAAGGGCAATTTACATTGGCCAATCCACCTAACCTGCACGTTTTTAGACTGGGAATCGAACCTGGTACCCTGGAGCTGTGAAGCAGCCGTGCTAAGCACTGTGCTACCGTGCTGCCCTATATAGTGATCAAGCTTCAAGAACAAAAATGAACTAGAACCGAGGGGATTGAGGTCAACATGCACAGAGCAATAAAGAATGAGGGACGAAAATAAGGAGGATGGGGCAAAGGAGGGGAGGGAGGGGTGAAAGAGGGGAGGGAAGCATTTTTAAAATTCATTTTAATGGGCTTCCCTGTTTATGGTGTTTCTTACCCATCCCTAACTGTCCTTGACAAGGTGGTGGTGAGCCGCCTTCTTGAGCAGCTGCAATCTCTGAGGTGAGGGAGGGAAAGAGTTTCTCCTCATATCCTCATATACTCTAGTCATTGATATCCACATCCCAGGAATGAATAAAACACACCTATCAAAGCAGCTATCATTTTCAATATCTCTGTTAACATAGAACATAGAACATAGAACATAGAACAGTACAGCACAGAACAGGCCCTTCGGCCCTCGATGTTGTGCCAAACAATGATCACCCCACTTAAACCCACGTAACCCGTATACCCGTAACCCAACAATCCCCCCATTAACCTTACACTACGGGCAATTTAGCATGGCCAATCCACCTAATCCGCACATCTTTGGACTGTGGGAGGAAACCGGAGCACCCGGAGGAAACCCATGCACACACGGGGAGGACGTGCAGACTCCACACAGACAGTGACCCAGCCGGGAATCGAACCTGGGACCCTGGAGCTGTGAAGCATTGATGCTAACCACCATGCTACCGTGAGGAAGCTCAACTCCTCCCAACTCCTCAGATACTGAAGCAGTCCACATTGATAAGCAGCAAGACCTGGACAATATTGGGCTTGGGTTTATGAGTGGTAAAAAACATTAGCAGCGCCCGGGTTCCAGGCAATAACCATCTCCAAAAAGCGAGGGAATCTAAACACCTCCACTTGACATTCAATGGCATTGCTATCGCTGAATCCCCCACTCTCAATATCCTGAGGGCTACCATTGACCAGAAGCTAAACTGGCCCAACCATATAAATATTGTGACTACAAGAGCAGGTCAATGACTGGGCATTCTGTGGAGGGTATAACTTACATCCTGACTCCCTAAAGCCTGTCCACATCATTCAGCAGATACATAGGAACGCCACCACCTGGAAATTCCCTCCATGTCACTCACACTTTATGACTTTATAGCGGAACATTTAGAAAGCAGTGGCAGGATCAGTCAGAGTCAGCATGGACTTATGAAGGGAAAATCATGCTCGGCAAATCTGTTGAAATTCTTTGAAGAGGTAACCAGTACAGTCGTCAAGGGACTTTCAGAAGACGTTTGACAAATTCCCGCATAAGAGATTATTGTGCAAAATTAAAGCGCATGGGATTGGGAGAAATGTATTAAGGTGGATAGAAAACTGGTTGGCAGAGAGGAAACAAAGAGTAGGGATTAATGGGTCCTTTTCAAATTGGCAGGCAGTAACTAGTGGGGGACCTCAGCTAATCACAATATATACTAATGATTTGGATGAGGGAACAAAATGTAACCTCTCAAAGTTTGCAGATGATACCAAATTAGGTGGGGGGGTGAATTTTGACGAGGATGCAGGGATCCTACAGCAAGATCTGGACAGGTTGGGCGAGTGGGCAAACCAATGGCAGATACAGTATAATTTGGATAAGTGTGAGGTTATTCATTTTGGAAGCAAAAACAAGAAGGCAGATTACTACATGAATGGTTGTAAATTGGGAGAGGGGAGTATGCAACGGGACCTGGGTGTCCTTGTGCACCATTCGCTGAAGGTAAGCATGCAGATGCAGCAGGCGGTAAAGAAGGCTAATGGTATGTTGGCCTTCATTGCAAGAGGTTTCGAGAATAGAAGCAGGGATGTGTTGCTGCAATTATCCCGGGCCTTGGTGAGGCCACAGTTGGAGTATTGTGTGCCGTTTTGGTCTCCTTCTCTGAGGAAGGATGTTCTTGCTCTCGAGGGAGTGCAGCGAAGGTTTACCAGACTGATTCCAGGGATGGTGGGACTATCATATGAGGAGAGATTGACTAGGTTGGGATTGTTCTCGCTGGAGTTCAGAAGAACGAGGGGGGATCTCATAGAGACTTATAAAATTCTAACAGGACGAGACAGGGTAGATGCAGGGAAGATGTTATCAGTGACGGGTGTGTCCAGAACCAGGGGTCACAGTCTGAGGATTCAGGGTAAACCAATTCGGACAGAGATAAGGAGAAATTTCTTTACACACAGAGTGGTGAGCCTGTGGAATTCATTACCACAGGAAGTAGTTGATGCTAAAACTTTGAATATATTTAAGAGGCGGCTGGATATAGCACTTGGGGAGAATGGGATCAAAGGCTTTGGGGAGAAAGTAGGATTAGGCTATTGAGTTGGATGATCAGCCATGATTGTGATGAATGGCGGAGCAGGCTCGAAGGGCCAAAAGGCCTCCTCCTATCTTCTATGTATCTATGCAGTCTTGAAATGTATCGCCATTCCTTCAATGTTGCTGGGTTAAAATCCTGAACTCCCTTCCTAACAGTACTATGGACCTATACCATATGGACTGCAGCAGCTCAAGAAGGTAGCTTACCAGCTCCTTTCAGTGAAAAAAAGATAACCCCGTCGACACGGGGAGAATATGCAAACTCCATTCCGGATAGCGACCCAGGACCGGGATGGAACCCAGGTCCTTGACGCCGTGAGGCAGCAGTGCTAACCACTGCGGCAACATGCTGCCCTAGCATCTTCTCAAGGGCAATTATAGATGGACAACAAATGTTGGCCTAGCCAGCGAAGCCCACATCCCAGTAAAGAATAAGAAAGGTCTCTCCATAGAACTGAAATTCCTGGTGTTGGGTCGGTAACTCGAGTAAAGTGTGAAAGGAATTTTATTTTCCGGGTTTATTACAGTGTATTATAAAATCAGGAATGTCTTTCTAATTTCCTCTAGTTTTGGCAATATAACGAGTGGGTGGAAGTCATAATTGATGATCGTTTGCCAACCTTTAGAAATCGTCTAGTGTTTTTGCACTCTGCCAGCAATGACGAGTTCTGGAGTGCCCTATTGGAAAAGGCCTATGCTAAGTGAGTACAGACACTCTAACTGCCTACAATCCCTTCATAAAGATTCTCATGTGCCTTTATGACATTTTCTTTTCTCTTATTAACCCTCCTTCGGCGTCTGAGATTTCAAAGCTTTATCTAGATGTCATCTGATTATTTATTTTTGGAATGTGGGCAATATAATCAGGTCAAGGTCAAAATGTTTTATTTTTTCCAATTGAGGGGAAATTTAATGAGGCCAACCCACCTACCCTGGTTTGTGGGGGTGATACCCACGCAGACACGGGGAGATGTGCAAACTCCACACGGACAGTGACCCAGGGCCGGGATCGAACCTGGAACCTCAGCGCCGTGAGGCAGCAGTGCTAACCACTGAGTCACCCTGCCGGCCCGAGGTCAGAATTTAGAACATAGAACATAGAACAGAACAGGCCCTTCGGCCCTCAATGTTGTGCCGAGCAATGATCACCCTACTCAAACCCACGCATCCACCCCATACCCGTAACCCAACAACCCCCCCCTTAACCTTACTTTTTAGGACACTAAGGGCAATTTATCATGGCCAATCCACCTAACCCGCACATCTTTGGACTGTGGGAGGAAACCCGAGCACCCGGAGGAAACCCACGCACACACGGGGAGGACGAGCAGACTCCGCACAGACAGTGACCCAGCCGGGAATCGAACCTGGGACCCTGGAGCTGTGAAGCATTTATGCTAACCACCATGCTGGTTTAGCTCAGGGGCTGGTTTAGCTCAATCGGCTAAATCGCTGGCTTTTAAAGCAGACCAAGCAGGCCAGCAGCACGGTTCGATTCCCGTACCAGCCTCCCCGGACAGGCGCCGGAATGTGGCGACTAGGGGCTTTTCACAGTAACTTCATTGAAGCCTACTCGTGACAAATAGCGATTTTCATTTTCATTTTTTCATGCTACCGTGCTGCCCATTTAATGCCGATCCCCATATTCCCCTGAGAGGCTGGTGGTGAGGCCCTCTGTTGGCAGATAAGGGTCAACCGTGCCGGACATGCCAACTGCAGAAGATTCATGTCAAGGAGCTGCACTCCCCACGACGGCAGTTGGAATTGTGAGCGGGGGGGGGGGGGGAAGGGGTAAATATTGGATAATCCAAAAATCGTGCATGCTCCACCCCTTCACTATGCACCACCTTTCTCAGGCGGGAGTCACACAGGCGTTAATTGGTGCAAGTATTTACAAGCGGGGCCCGGGTGCCATGGCTGCTGAAAGGGAGCGAGAAGGTAAGAAAGCTCTCTAAACCTTTTAGACTTGCTGGAGGTTGGCTGCCTGGGCCACAGGGAGTAGCGGGTGTTGGCACTCCGCAGTGCAATCCTCCAACATGCAGTCTCACTGCAGAGGAAGCCTTTGGAACCCTCCTTGAAACGCTGTCCTTCTCAGAGTCGAGGCCTAACCAGTGATACTGTCAGCTAGCCCACACCTCAGGCCCACAAGGTGTCTGCAAGCTCTGCCTGCCCATCGTGCCCCTGCTCCCATCCACCCTTCCTCTGGCAAGGAAATATAATCAGCTCTCTGGCGCAACCTCTGTGTCACACCCAGGCCTCACATCACATTGCAGCAAACGCACACCTCCCTCACTTACCCCAGCTGTAGGACATGGCCGTACACAAGCCTCTTAGCATGCAGGTGACTGACAGCACACGTTGACCAGCCCCCACCACACATAATAAAAGCAAATTACTGCGGATGCTGGAATCGGAAACCAAAAAGAAAATGCTGGAAACTCTCAGCCGGTCTGGCAGCATCTGTAGGGAGAGAAAAGAGCTAACGTTTCGAATCCAGATGAACTTTTGTCAAAGCTAAAGACAGAGAAAATGCGAAATATTTGTACTGTGGAATTAGAATGAAAGATGAGACATAGCCACAGAAACCCAGGGAAATGGGGCGATAATACCCACAGGAAGCAAGGGTAAGAGTGCCTATGGCAGTCAGAGAGAATTAAAGGTGTGAAAGGCCAAACTGCAGAGAAACTAACATCAGAGGGTAAACTGTGACAGATGTAGATGTGGGGGAGGGGAAGGGAGAAAGATGCAGGAAAGGTGGATAAGATGTGACCATCAATTCACACGACACGTGGTTGGAAGTGAACAGTGGTTTTAATAGTCTTTCAACAGAGCCTGCCTGTGACGAGATGAACTGGCAGGCAGGCTCACGACTGCAAAACTTTATACTTCCGGTTAGTGGGAGGAGCCATGGGCAGAGCCATGGGCGGAGCCAAGGGTGGAGCCCAGTACAAACTCCTCATCTCCCCCTAATGGCAGAGCCGCGCAACTGCTCGTATGCCGAGCTTACATAGACACAGTACATCGGGCGAGATTCTCCCAAAACGGGAGAAATCGTAAAGCTGCCGTAAAACCCGGGCGGGTTTTACGGCAGCGCACCCCTTCCCGACCGGGGACCGATTCTGGTCCCCGGTCGGGGCTAGCAGCCCGACGCCGTAGGCTCCGGCAAGACGGGCTTAACGAAAATCGTTAAGCCCGCTTGCCGGAGTTAGCGCCGGCTGACGCGTCATATGACGTCAGCCGCGCATGCGCAGTTTGGAAGACTCCAATCCGCGCATGCGCGGGTGATGTCATCGCGGTTTTGCGCGAAACCCGCGCATGCGCGGGCCGGGTTGCCCCTCAGCCGCCCCGCGAATGGATACTGCGGGGCGGCGGAAGGACAAGTAGTGCACGGGCATCGGGCCCGCTGCCCGCGATCGGTGCCCACCGATCGCGGGCCCATGGCACCCTTGGCACGGCCGTGGTACGGCCGTGCCAATCGGTGCCATGGTTATTAATAGCGAGTTTGTGACGCCGTTTTTACGAACGGCAAGACCAGGTGTGTTTGCCGTTCGTAAAAACGGCGGAAAGGGCTGGGACTTCGGCCCATCTAACAGCTGAGAATCGCTGCCGGCCGTAAAAGAACGGCGGCAGCGATTCGGGTCGGGACTTCGGCGGGGGGGTGGGAGAATAGCGGGAGGGCGGCAAAAATGTCGGGAAGGCCCTCCCGCTATTCTCCCACCCGTCGTGGGGGGCGGAGAATTTCGCCCATCATTTATAATAACAGTGTGAATTACACGGACTGTGATTCACCACATTCACCCCCTGTAAAAAAATTGAGTCCAGCGGGGGTGATGTGTCTACAAAATCCTAATTACAAGTTATAAGTTACAATTTACAGGTTATAAATCACAAATTAAGTTGATCCGGTGGCCGAGTCGTCCTCTGGGATCGACGAAGCACCGGGGTTGCAGCCTCTTCTGGTGGCTGGGCGGTGGCGGTCGGCGAGGGAACCATGGCGGACTCCGGGGGTGATTCGGTCCGAGCTTCGTATCCGACTGGTTCGACTGGTGACGGGGAGCGCCGGAAACCCAAGGGCACGGGGTTGCGGAGCACGGGCAGCAAAACTGCAGGCATGGGGGCACCAGGCGCGGGGGGTTGGGAGGGGTATAGTGCGAGGGGTATCTCAGCGGAGATAATGTCGGAGTTGGATCCTGCAGGCGCCAGGTCCTGGAGGGAAACAGTGCCCTGACGGCCATCAGGGTACTCTATAAATGCGTAGTGTGGGTTTGGATGGAGCAGGAGCACTCTCTCTACAAGTGGGTCAGTTTTGTGAGTCCGGACGTGCTTCCGGTGGAGAACCGGGCCCGGTGTCTTCAACCATGCTGGGAGCGAAACCCCCGTGGTAGTGCCCCTGCCCCTGGAGAAAACAAATAGCCGCTCGTGAGGGGTCTGGTTGGTGGCCGTACAAGAGAGAAAGAAATGGTAAAAGACAGTTAAAATGAAATGGGATGTAAACAAATGGGTCGAGGTGGGGTAGAGCTAATCATCTGAAGTTGTTGAATTCGATGTTCAGGCCGGAAGGCTGCAGTGTGCCTAACCGGAAGATGAGATGTTGTTCCTCCAGTTTGCGTTGAGCTTCACTGGAACATTGCAGCAGGCCAAGGACAGACATGTGGGCATGGGAGCAGGGTCTTTTGTTAAAATGGCAACAACGGGAAGATCAGGGTCCTGAATGCGCACAGACCGAAGGTGCTCAGAAAAGCGAACACCCAGGGCCGGCTCAAGGCACCGGCAACTCGGGCAGTCGCCCGGGGCGCCATGTGCTAGGGGGCGCCAGAGACTCGGGTCCCGCGCATGCGCAGTTGGGCCGGTGCCAACCAGCGCATGCGCGGTGGCCGCCTTCCCCCAGGGCAGCCCCCCTCGGTCCGCTCCCCCCCCCCCCCCGGTCCACCACCCCCCTCGGGTCCGTCCCCCCGCCCCCCTCGGGTCCGCCCCTCCGCCCCCCCCTCGGGTCCACCCCTCCGCCCCCCCTCGGGTCCCCCCCCTCCGCCCCCCCCTGGGGTCCCCCCCCGGGTCCGCCCCCCCCTCTCGGCCCCCCCCTTCTCGCCACCCCCGGGTCCGCCCCCCCCTCTCGGCCCCGCCCCCCTCTCTCGGCCCCCCCCTCTCTCGGCCCTGCCCCCCTCTCTCGGCCCCGCCCTCTCTCTCGGCCCCCCCCCCAGGCCCCCCCCCCCCCCCCCCTCCTCCCCCCCCAAGGGCACCGAAGTTCAGCTTGCCCGGGGCACCAGCAACCCTAGGGCCGGCGCTGCGAACACCCAGTCTGCGTTTGGGAGTAGCGAATACAGTAGACCAAATTGGACGCGGTGAAAGTGAAACGCTGCTTAACCTGGAATGAGTGTTTTGGGCCTGGGATGTTAAGCATGGACGAGGTAAAGGGGGAGATGTTACACCTTCTGCGATTGCATGGGAAGGTGCCATGGGTGATGGGAGAGGTACTGGGTATGGTGGAGGAGTGGACTAGATTGTCTCGGAGGGAATGGTCTCTGTGGAATGCTGACAGAGGGAGTGAAGGGAAGATGTGTTTGGTGGTGGCATCACGCTGGAGTTGGCAAAAATGGCGGAGGATTATGCTTTGCATACGGAGGCTGGTTGGATGAAATGTGAGAATGAGGGGGACTCTATCCTTGATCTGGGAGGGAGTGGAGGGGGCGAGGGTAGTGGCGCGGGAGATGGACCGCACACTGTTAAGGGCACTGTCCACAACTGTAGGTGGGAAATCACGGCCGAGGAAGAAGGAACACATTTTCGATGCACCATTTTGGAAAGTGGCATCGTCGGAGCAAATGCGACGGAGGCGAAGGAGTTGAGAGAAAGGGATGGAGTCCTGACAGGGTGTAGGGTGTGAAGAGCTGCAGTCCAGATAGCTGTGGGAGTAAGTGGGCGTGTAGTGGATATTAGTGGATAGTCTATTGCCGGAAATGGAGACAGAAAGATCAAGGAAGGGAAGGGAAGTGTCTGAGATGGACCAGGTGAAAGTGATGGAGGGGTGGAAACTGGAAGCGAAGTTGATGAATTTTTCCAGGTCCGGACGAGAGCATGATGCAGCACCAAAATAGTCATCAATGTATCGGTAAAGGAGTTGTGGGAGGGGACCCGGGTAGGCCTTGAACAAGGAATGTTCCACATACCCCACCACACATCTGTGGCTCACTGGCACAGCGGGATAGGGAGGAGGACACCCCTCCCGGTGACGGTTGTCCTGAACTCTTGTACGTCTGGCTCTTTACAGGGCTTGAGCAGGGACCTGTGTGGGATCTCGTAAACATCTGTACACAGGTGCATCAGAGCTGTGATGGATGCTCTACGCGCCTGGGCATCGGACTACATCATCTTCAATCAGGTTGCCTGGCCTAAGGAGGTCATTCATCTTCTTGCCTGGAATGAGAGTGTGTGATGAGTGGAGCGCTTATAAGCAGCTCCAGCTTGTCAGGTTCTTTAATGCAAATTCCAGCCCCAGGGAATTGGAAGGCTGGGAATTGCGCCCAATTCATGTCGGCAAAATGTGGGCCAATTTGTGTCTCCGAACATCAGATCAAATAACACCCCCAGCGGTAGTGCGATTCGGTTCTGGCTGGAATACACCCAGCCCGATCTCCGCCGTGCATAAAATGCCAGCTTGGCACCTTGACACTCCCAGCCTGGCACCTGAGCCCATGCCAGCTGGCAGTGCCACCAGGGCACCTTGGCAGTGGCAGGCTGGCACCCAAGTGGCACTGCCAGGTGCCAGGCTCTGAGCCCCAGGGAGGCCCAAACGAGTGCCATTCCGTCTGGGTCTGGTTTGTGGAGACCAGCACTGAATGATGCTTGCCAAGGTCTCCAAGGCGAGGCACTTAAATCCCACGGCTTGGTTAGATCTCAAAAACGCATAGATGTAGATGCAAATTCCTATAACTCAGTCTTTTAGTGCTTTAAAGTTTTAGAGTGAGACGAGCTGTCTCACTCTAAAATATAGATATGCCAGAAAGTGATCAGCCACAATAGACAAGATTCACATTGTGACGCCTCACGATATCGCATTAGATAGACCGGGCGCGATTCTCCGCTGCCCATGCCGGTTGGGAGAATAGAGGGAGGGCCTCCCGACATTTTTTGCGCCCTCCCGCTATTCTCCCCCCCCCCCCCCCCACCCGACCCACGTCAAAAACGGCGAGCGGCGATTCTCCGCGGCCGATGGGCCGAGCGGCCGATGGGCCAAGCGGCCGGGCCTTTACGCCCGTTTTTTCACGGCAGCAAACACACCTGTTTGGGGCATCCAGAGGCCCGTTTGGGGCGGGAGCACCACCGTTGTGCCCACCGATCGTCGGGCCTGCGTCCAAAAGGGACGCACTATTTCCCCTCCGCCGCCCGACAAGATCAAGCCGCCGCATCTTGTCGGGCGGCGGTGGAGAAATGCGGAACCGCGCATGCACGGGTTCCGTCAATGGCGTGATGACGTCACCCACGCATGCGCGGGTTGGAGCCGGCTCCAACCTGCGCATGCACGGCTGACGTCATACAGATGCCGTTAAGGCTGCGACGCCGTGATTCCCGGGGTCCCTCTCCTAGCCCCGATGGGGGGGCAGAATCGGGTCCCAGGAACGGGCGTGAAGGCTGCCGTGAAACGCGGCCAGTTTCACGGCAGCCTTTACGACTCTCCGCATTTGCGGAGAATCTCGCCCATAGAATTTTTTTTCATAGAATTTACAGTGCAGAAAGACGGCCATTCAGTCCATTGAGTCTGCACCAGCCCTTGGAAAGAGCACTCTGCTTAAGCCCCACGCCTCCACCCTAGCGCCGTAACCCAGTAACCCCACCCAAACTTTTGGACACTAAGGTGCAAATTAGCATGGCGAATCCACCTAACCTGTACATCTTTCTGGGAGGAAACCACGCAGACACGGGGGAGAAAATGCAAACTTCACACAGACAGTGACTCGAGGCTGGAATTGAACCCAGGTCCCTGGAGCTGTGAGGCAGCAGTGCTAACCACTGCACCACAAGCCGCGACAAGCCAGGTAGATCCCGGAAATGGGATCGTCTGGCAAATATCGGCTGGCAAAGATCGGCTGCGCCGCACTGCTTTTCGGACGCAACGCGACAAGTAGATCTCGCCCTTAATCTCCCAAATGGAGAAACCAGCCCAAGATATTCAGCCTTCAACTGCTCCCACTGGCCAAGTAGCCCTTTTATCCTCCCATTTCCAACATTCTTCTAACTAATAAACTAACATATCCAAGGACAATGATCATTTATTTTTAATGCCTCTATGAGTCTCTCCCCTGCATTGCTGACAACAGTGTTCCGGAAATTCGAGCACACTCTCAGAGAATTAGCAACATTAAATGCATGAGTGTGGACCTGGACTTGTATAGTGGCCGATTTCCAAATCCGAGCAACTGTAGGGTTTTTCATCACCGTTAGACAGCTCTATGATCACTTTCACTGAAACCAGTGTTTTTGAGTCTGGGTTTGTTTAAACGGAGTTAAAATTTGGCAAACTGCTTGTCATAATATACACACAGGTATATGATGGTACACAGACAGACATTGATTGACACACAGGATGAGCAATGAACACACAGAACACAGCAGCCAATCACCAGACAGGACACGGCCACTATAAAGCCAGAGGGCGCTAGTTTTCCCGCTCTCTTGGGATGCAGCCTCTGAGACAGTCAGAGCCCGTGAGCAACAACTAGAACATCCACCATGTGGCAGTAAGATAGACTGGTCAGGTTAGCCTCAGGTCTCCAGTCAACTCAGCATCATGTCAACCCACAGTTAAAGTATGTATGATAGTTAAGAGTTCAATAAAATAGTGTTGCATTTCTTCAAGTGTTGGAAGCCTGTCACTCTCACTGCTGCAGTAAATGCAGTCCTCGCAGACCCAGCTTACCCAACACATCACTGCTCTGATGGAATTCTGAACTCACGTCTGGTTTACTACTCCAGTAAGTTAAACCACCAAACTTCTAGATTCAGCCTAATAGTCAAGTCATAGAGTTGAACTAGGGTATAACACTTATAACACTTGTGCCTGTTTCCCATTTAGTGGATCTACTAGAGTTTTCCTCTTTGACCCATTGTTTTCCCTCTGTAGCTTTTGTCAAATGACCATTGTCTCAGGAATGATGGATGTGCTTGATGTTATCCAATTGAATATCCTCCAGAATTAGAAGGATCCGATGTAAATAGATAAACTTTGTTAATGGACTCTGTCAGAGAGGTTGTTCTTGGTGTCGGTTGTTGCTCTGTGGATACCACCCATCACCTCTGAGTCAGAAGGCGATACTTTAGCGGCACAGTCTAAAGACATCCTTCAGGTTTACATTACCACTGCAGTACTGTGGGAGTGCTGCAGTGTCAGAGGCCCCGTCTTTCTATTCAGAGCCTAAAGTGAGGCCCCGTCTTCCCTCTAAGGTAAAAATCCCATGATACATTTGAAAGGAGAGTAAGGAAACTCTCCCCAGTGTCTTAGATAATATCGATCCATCAATCAACTCCATGAAAACAGGGTCGGCATGTGGCGCAGTGGTTAGCACTGGGACTGCGGCGATGAGGACCCGGGTTCGAATCCCACCCCTGGGTCACTGTCCGTGTGGAGTTTGTACATTCTCCCCATGTCTGCGTGGGTTTCACCCCCCAAAAACCCAAAGATGTGCAGGTTGGGTGGATTGGCCAAACTAAATTGCCCCTTAATTGGAAAAATAATAATTGGGTACTCTAAATTTTAAAAAAAGCTCCATGAAAACAGATTAACTGGTCATTGCTGTATATGGGAGCTTGCTATGTGCAAATTGGCTGCCATAATTCCTACGTTACAACAGTGACTACACTTGTAGAGTATTTCATTTGCTGCAAGGTACTTTGGGACATCCTGAAGCTGTGAAAAGCTAAAGAAATATTCTGCACAAGAGGGAAAATGTAAGCCGCTAAAATGACATTAGGTGCCTGTGATAATCCACTTGGTTAGTGATCAACAAAGGATTTATTTACAATGATTCACAAGAGCAGCAGCAGATATGCAGCTAGTTCTGGAATGCCTCTTGCCTAAGTCCCGATTGGTCACCCCAGGCCAGGTGACCCTTACTCTGCTGTGTTGCCTATTGAGTACAATCACCAGAGCCAGGTCAGGAGGCCCCTAGCCTCCTTGGAGTGATTGAATGAAGGACAGAGGCCCTGGCATTGGTATCCCTGATATCAAGGATATGTAAGAAGAACCGAGAAAAAGTGCGTGAACACAAAATGGGACTGGATTACTTTTTCATAGACAGAACGATCAAAACGTACACTTTGATGGTGTTAATCTAACTGTGTATTAACAGATTATATGGCGGCTATGAATCGCTGAAAGGAGGCAACACATTAGAGGCTATGGAAGACTTTACTGGTGGAATGGGAGAGACATTCAAGTTGAAAGAGCCACCCCCAAATATGTATACCCTCTTTCACAAGGCATTGAAACGAGGCTCCATGTTGGGATGTTCCATTGATGTGAGTATTCAAAATTCAGGGAGCAGTGCCAGGGGGCAGTGCTTGGGCATGACTCTCTCCCCTCCGGGCACTCCCGGCGGGTTCTGTTCATCAGGTCCATGTTTGTCAAGACCTGTTGCCATGCTGGCAGGGAATGAATTCCCTACGTGAGTGGATGCTACGTAGGTTGGCCTCCTATGTATATTTAAATGTATGCTAATGGGGTTCTGACCTTTCATGGTGGGAACCCCATTGCATCATTGGCGGGGGAACAATCTCAATGGGAAATCCCACTGGGGTAACAGCAGTTTTGGGGCTCCCGCTAAATTCTCCCCCTCCTCCATCATTCCCACCCACCGAGAACAGGGGTGAAAACTTGCTCCGCATATCTGGAGAATTTCCATTCCAAATGATTTTGCAATACTGTCCCCACTGCTTTACCACTCATGCTTAAACTGCCCATATTGCAATGGGGGCGAACAGCATGGACCATCTACCCAAACTATTGTTGCTGATTGGAAAAACTCAATGGTTTTGCGGTATGGTTTATGTCCAGAAGGGCCGGGTGTTTCACCTGAACTTGCTCTTGGAAGGCAGGGAGTGATTTTACGAGAATGGTGCAATCTTCCTGTCTTTCAATAACATCTGGGAAGGAAAAATATTTTTTCGTAGAAATTCTTTTTTAAAAAATCGCATTAGCCTCAAAGGGCCCACTACATGTAGCAGACCCTGTATAGACCTAAATCATTAACGGTGCTAACACATATCTTTTCACTTTTGAAGATTACAAGTGTGACTGAGACAGAAGCTCGCACCAAAACAGGACTAGTCAAAGGACATGCATATTCTGTTACTGGTTTGGATCAGGTGAGTTCTCTGATTATAAGCTTGTATTTCTCATTAGGTATGCTAATAGATGCTAATTGCTATGTTGATTTATACTGTGTATTCCTACCATCCTGACCTTATTCTTTCCTCCTTGCTGTGGTTCAGTCTTGTGGTCATAATTAAGGCACCTTACCTCCATGATTATTATTCGTCAGGTGTCAAGCTTTGCCTTCAAGTACTAGTCGGCTAGTTTCATCCGAGATCTGTTCCATAGCTGAGCCCACTCCTGTCTTTAGCTGGTGTCTGCGTACATCTTCCAGCAGGAAATCACCGTTCATAGAACATAGAACAGTACAGCACAGAACAGGCCCTTCAGCCCTCAATGTTGTGCCGAGCCATGATCACCCTACTCAAACCCACGTATCCACCCTATACCCGTAACCCAACAACCCCCCCCTTAACCTTACTTTTATTAGGACACTACGGGCAATTTAGCATGGCCAATCCACCTAACCCGCACATCTTTGGACTGTGGGAGGAAACCGGAGCACCCGGAGGAAACCCACGCACACAGGGGGAGGACGTGCAGACTCCACACAGAGTCTGGGAATCGAACCGAACCTGGGACCCTGGAGCTGTGAAGCATTTATTCTAACCACTATGCTACCCTGCTGCCCCTTCACTGTCCTTCACTGTCGCTGGGTCAAAATCTTGGAACAGTCCGTCCCTGTTCCCCCCCCCCAATGGAGTCTGACCAGAGCCTTATATAGCCTCAGAAGTACATCTCTGGTCTTGTATTCTAGCCCTCTCGACATGAATGCTAACATTGCATTTGCCTTCCTAACTGCCGACTGAACCTGCACATTAACCTTAAGAGAATCGTGAACAAGGACTCCTTCCGCACTGTAAATTCTATGATCAATGTGACTGCTCTTCCTGGACTGTCAAACATTATTTACTGCTGCAATATCCGTCCATGTATTCTCTCACATTGTAGCCGCACTCTTCGAGAAATGCCCGTCCCACACCTGCCCTGGACACTGCTCATTGGCCAACGTACCTGAAACCACTCCCTGTGGTTGCTGGACCCCTTGGATTGTCCGGCCTGACCAAATGCTCCCCTCCCGCAGGCCATAGTTTGCCCGCTCCTGCTTTATCTAATGCACATACAGAAATACATCTGAGCACAGTTATAACCTCTCCCCCCCCCCCCCCCCCCCCCCCCCCCCCCCCCGCACCCCAATCCCCGTGGAAGGGGGGATGGGTAGTGCGGGGTGGCATGAGGACAGAGGCGTTTTTAAATGGAGCTGGAGAGACCACAGTTGTTTTAAGATGGGTTTCCTTTGAGCATAGCTCCCCCCAGCAGTAGTAGATTAAATCTTTTCTGGATCTTTTTGTATAACTTGCGGCCCACTGTGGGCGGAGGTTTCCCACCTTGTTTCAGTGTCAGGCTCTGACGGAAACCCAGCGTGTTCCTCTCCAGCTGCACAGCCAAGGTTTCAGTCCAGAATCGGAGCCTCTCTGAAACAAATTCAGTGGGCGTGGTTGATGCTGTCACTATGGCAGGTTGGGGCCTGACCGAGCTGGCAAGGCCCTTCAAAAACGGTGCCCGGTCAGCGCAAAAAATGAAACACCCCCCACCCCGGATCACGGACACGAGCTCCGCTTCCCTCCACCACCATCTGGGGCGCTCACCCATCTCCTGCCCCCCCCCCCCCAACCACCAGCATCGGGGCTCCCAACCACCTCTTCCCCCCCCCACCACCATAAACATCAGCATCGGGGGCACTCACCAGTACCCCCACCCAACCTGTCGCTGCCAGGTTGCACTGCCAGGCTGTCGCTGCCAGGCTGTCGCTGCCAGGCTGTCACTGCCAGGTTGTCGCTGCCAGGTTGTCGCTGCCAGGCTGTCGCTGCCAGGCTGTCGCTGCCAGGTTGTCGCTGCCAGGTTGCACTGCCAGGTTGTCGCTGCCAGGCTGTCGCTGCCAGGATGTCGCTGCCAGGTTGTCGCTGCCAGGCTGTCGCTGCCAGGTTGTCGCTGCCAGGTTGTCGCTGCCAGGCTGTCGCTGCCAGGTTGTTGCTGCCAGGCTGTCGCTGCCAGGCTGTCGCTGCCAGGCTGTCGCTGCCAGGTTGTTGCTGCCAGGCTGTCGCTGCCAGGTTGTCGCTGCCAGGTTGTCGCTGCCAGGTTGTCGCTGCCAGGCTGTCGCTGCCAGGTTGTTGCTGCCAGGCTGTCGCTGCCAGGCTGTCGCTGCCAGGTTGTCGCTGCCAGGTTGTCGCTGCCAGGTTGTCGCTGCCAGGCTGTCGCTGCCAGGTTGTTGCTGCCAGGCTGTCGCTGCCAGGTTGTTGCTGCCAGGCTGTCGCTGCCAGGTTGTCGCTGTGTTGTTGTCGCTGCCAGGTTGTCGCTGCCAGGTTGTCGCTGCCAGGTTGTCGCTGCCAGGTTGTCGCTGCCAGGTTGTCGCTGCCAGGTTGTCGCTGCCAGGTTGTCGCTGCCAGGATGTCGCTGCCAGGTTGTCGCTGCCAGGATGTCGCTGCCAGGTTGTCGCTGCCAGGCTGTCGCTGCCAGGCTGTCGCTGCCAGGTTGTCGCTGCCAGGTTGTCGCTGCCAGGTTGCTGCCAGGATGTCGCTGCCAGGTTGTCGCTGCCAGGCTGTCGCTGCCAGGTTGTCGCTGCCAGGTTGTCGCTGCCAGGATGTCGCTGCCAGGTTGTCGCTGCCAGGCTGTCGCTGCCAGGCTGTCGCTGCCAGGTTGTCGCTGCCAGGTTGTCGCTGCCAGGTTGCTGCCAGGATGTCGCTGCCAGGTTGTCGCTGCCAGGCTGTCGCTGCCAGGCTGTCGCTGCCAGGCTGTCGCTGCCAGGCTGTCGCTGCCAGGCTGTCGCTGCCAGGTTGTCGCTGCCAGGATGTCGCTGCCAGGTTGTCGCTGCCAGGTTGTCGCTGCCAGGTTGTCGCTGCCAGGATGTCGCTGCCAGGTTGTCGCTGCCAGGTTGTCGCTGCCAGGATGTCGCTGCCAGGTTGTCGCTGCCAGGATGTCGCTGCCAGGTTGTCGCTGCCAGGATGTCGCTGCCAGGTTGTCGCTGCCAGATTGTCGCTGCCAGGTTGTCGCTGCCAGGCTGTCGCTGCCAGGTTGTCGCTGCCAGGTTGTCGCTGCCAGGATGTCGCTGCCAGGTTGTCGCTGCCAGGCTGTCGCTGCCAGGTTGTCGCTGCCAGGCTGTCGCTGCCAGGTTGTCGCTGCCAGGTTGTCGCTGCCAGGATGTCGCTGCCAGGATGTCGCTGCCAGGCTGTCGCTGCCAGGATGTCGCTGCCAGGCTGTCGCTGCCAGGCTGTCGCTGCCAGGTTGTCGCTGCCAGGATGTCGCTGCCAGGTTGTCGCTGCCAGGCTGTCGCTGCCAGGTTGTCGCTGCCAGGCTGTCGCTGCCAGGCTGTCGCTGCCAGGCTGTCGCTGTGTTGTTGTCGCTGCCAGGATGTCGCTGCCAGGTTGTCGCTGCCAGGATGTCGCTGCCAGGCTGTCGCTGCCAGGCTGTCGCTGCCAGGATGTCGCTGCCAGGCTGTCGCTGCCAGGCTGTCGCTGCCAGGTTGTCGCTGTGTTGTTGTCGCTGCCAGGCTGTCGCTGCCAGGTTGTCGCTGCCAGGATGTCGCTGCCAGGTTGTCGCTGCCAGGCTGTCGCTGCCAGGCTGTCGCTGCCAGGCTGTCGCTGCCAGGCTGTCGCTGCCAGGCTGTCGCTGCCAGGTTGTCGCTGCCAGGTTGTCGCTGTGTTGTTGTCGCTGCCAGGTTGTCGCTGCCAGGATGTCGCTGCCAGGTTGTCGCTGCCAGGTTGTCGCTGCCAGGTTGTCGCTGCCAGGTTGTCGCTGCCAGGATGTCGCTGCCAGGTTGTCGCTGCCAGGCTGTCGCTGCCAGGTTGTCGCTGTGTTGTTGTCGCTGCCAGGTTGTCGCTGCCAGGCTGTCGCTGCCAGGATGTCGCTGCCAGGTTGTCGCTGCCAGGCTGTCGCTGCCAGGTTGTCGCTGCCAGGTTGTCGCTGCCAGGCTGTCGCTGCCAGGTTGTCGCTGCCAGGTTGTCGCTGTGTTGTTGTCGCTGCCAGGCTGTCGCTGCCAGGATGTCGCTGCCAGGCTGTCGCTGCCAGGTATCACTGCCAGATTGCACTGCCAGGTTGTCACTGCCAGGATGTCGCTGCCAGGATGTCGCTGCCAGATTGTCACTGCCAGATTGCACTGCCAGGTTGTCGCTGCCAGGATGTCGCTGCCAGGTTGTCGCTGCCAGGTTGTCGCTGCCAGGTTGCACTGCCAGGCTGTCGCTGCCAGGCTGTCGCTGCCAGGCTGTCGCTGCCAGGTTGTCGCTGCCAGGTTGTCGCTGCCAGGCTGTCGCTGCCAGGTTGTTGCTGCCAGGCTGTCGCTGCCAGGCTGTCGCTGCCAGGTTGTCGCTGCCAGGTTGTCGCTGCCAGGTTGTCGCTGCCAGGCTGTCGCTGCCAGGTTGTCGCTGCCAGGTTGTCGCTGCCAGGTTGTCGCTGCCAGGTTGTCGCTGCCAGGTTGTCGCTGTGTTGTTGTCGCTGCCAGGTTGTTGCTGCCAGGCTGTCGCTGCCAGGTTGTTGCTGCCAGGCTGTCGCTGCCAGGTTGTTGCTGCCAGGCTGTCGCTGCCAGGCTGTCGCTGCCAGGTTGTCGCTGTGTTGTTGTCGCTGCCAGGTTGTCGCTGCCAGGTTGTCGCTGCCAGGTTGTCGCTGCCAGGTTGTCGCTGCCAGGTTGTCGCTGCCAGGATGTCGCTGCCAGGTTGTCGCTGCCAGGATGTCGCTGCCAGGTTGTCGCTGCCAGGCTGTCGCTGCCAGGATGTCGCTGCCAGGTTGTCGCTGCCAGGATGTCGCTGCCAGGTTGTCGCTGCCAGGCTGTCGCTGCCAGGTTGTCGCTGCCAGGTTGTCGCTGCCAGGATGTCGCTGCCAGGTTGTCGCTGCCAGGATGTCGCTGCCAGGTTGTCGCTGCCAGGTTGTCGCTGCCAGGTTGTCGCTGCCAGGATGTCGCTGCCAGGATGTCGCTGCCAGGATGTCGCTGCCAGGCTGTCGCTGCCAGGTTGTCGCTGTGTTGTTGTCGCTGCCAGGTTGTCGCTGCCAGGATGTCGCTGCCAGGTTGTCGCTGCCAGGTTGTCGCTGCCAGGTTGTCGCTGCCAGGTTGTCGCTGCCAGGATGTCGCTGCCAGGTTGTCGCTGCCAGGCTGTCGCTGCCAGGTTGTCGCTGCCAGGTTGCTGCCAGGTTGTCGCTGCCAGGTTGTCGCTGCCAGGCTGTCGCTGCCAGGCTGTCGCTGCCAGGCTGTCGCTGCCAGGTTGTTGCTGCCAGGTTGTCGCTGCCAGGTTGTCGCTGCCAGGTTGTCGCTGCCAGGTTGTTGCTGCCAGGCTGTCGCTGCCAGGTTGTTGCTGCCAGGCTGTCGCTGCCAGGTTGTTGCTGCCAGGCTGTCGCTGCCAGGTTGTCGCTGTGTTGTTGTCGCTGCCAGGTTGTCGCTGCCAGGTTGTCGCTGCCAGGCTGTCGCTGCCAGGTTGTTGCTGCCAGGCTGTCGCTGCCAGGTTGTTGCTGCCAGGCTGTCGCTGCCAGGTTGTCGCTGTGTTGTTGTCGCTGCCAGGTTGTCGCTGCCAGGTTGTCGCTGCCAGGTTGTCGCTGCCAGGTTGTCGCTGCCAGGTTGTCGCTGCCAGGTTGTTGCTGCCAGGCTGTCGCTGCCAGGATATCGCTGCCAGGCTGTCGCTGCCAGGATGTCGCTGCCAGGCTGTCGCTGCCAGGCTGTCGCTGCCAGGTATCACTGCCAGATTGCACTGCCAGGTTGTCGCTGCCAGGCTGTCGCTGCCAGGTTGTCACTGCCAGGATGTCGCTGCCAGGTTGTCGCTGCCAGGCTGTCGCTGCCAGGTATCACTGCCAGATTGCACTGCCAGGTTGTCGCTGCCAGGATGTCGCTGCCAGGTTGTCGCTGCCAGGCTGTCGCTGCCAGGTTGCACTGCCAGGCTGTCGCTGCCAGGCTGTCGCTGCCAGGCTGTCGCTGCCAGGCTGTCGCTGCCAGGCTGTCGCTGCCAGGTTGTCGCTGCCAGGATGTCGCTGCCAGGCTGTCGCTGCCAGGCTGTCGCTGCCAGGTTGTTGCTGCCAGGTATCACTGCCAGATTGCACTGCCAGGTTGTCGCTGCCAGGATGTCGCTGCCAGGATGTCGCTGCCAGGTTGTCGCTGCCAGGCTGTCGCTGCCAGGATGTCGCTGCCAGGTTGTCGCTGCCAGGCTGTCGCTGCCAGGATGTCGCTGCCAGGCTGTCGCTGCCAGGTTGTCGCCGCCAGGTTGTCGCTGCCAGGTTGTCTCTGCCAACTGGAGAGTGCCAACCTGTGCCAGGGCAGTGCCCAGTCATGTCCCTACCCCCTTCCCCGCTGTGAATCTTGTTATGTCACCAGCGAGGGGCACAGAAAGTCGGGAAACAAGATCTCACAAGATTTTGTGACAGGTCGCCGTTCTCACTGACGGTGGATGTGGGAGCAAAATCGATCCTATGAATATGAATTGGCTCTTTTATCTCTTTTGTAGGTGAACTCCAGAGGTCGCCCAGTGCAGCTGATCCGCGTACGAAATCCCTGGGGTCAAGTAGAGTGGAATGGATCCTGGAGTGACGAGTAGGTGACGGATAAACCATAGAGCGGGATAGGAAGAAAGCACCCCATCACAATACAACCCAGTACATCATAGATTTACTGGTGATTTTAATCGCCAAGAGTTAAGGTTACATCGAATTTATAGCACAGAAACAGACCATATGGCACATCTACTCTAAGCTGGTGTTTATGGCCCACATGAGCCTCTTCCCAAACCTATCCATCCTATACTATAAGCCAGTGGTGGACAACCTGTGCCCCGGGGGCCGCAGGCGGCCTATCAGGTTTCCGAGTACAGCCCGCGAGACATTAGGGATGATTTTCAGCCTGCGTTCAGCATCAGTGAGAACGCTCCCTAGAGCAGAACATTTTGCAAGAATCGGAAAATGCGATTCTTGAGGGCGAGATTGCGTTTTCCAATTTTCTATGCCCCTTAATGGTGGCATAATGAGGTTCTCGCCCAGAAAGGGCAGAAAAGGTATTTAAATACATTTTACTATATTTACGGAGCCCGTCCCGCCACTGATTCCCCCCTCACTGAAAATTTATACCTCACCTACATGATGGTCACAACAGGTTTTGACAAACGAGATTCAGTCAAGTGGATTAATCCCCCCCCCTCCCCTCCCCTGGGACTCTACTTACCTTTGCGCCAGGGGTGGGGGGGGGGGGGGGGGGGGGATTAATCCGTTCGATTGAATCTCGTTTATCATAACCTGTTTTGGCCATCATGTCGGTGAGGTATGAATATTCAGTGAGGGGGGAATCATGTCGCGGGACTGGCTCTGCCAGCTGCCTCATGCAAGCACTGCCGGGCTTTATCCCCATTGGGGGCTGGGTTTGCGTTACGTTTGTTTGGGGTGTGGGGGCTCCCAATGTTGATGGTGGTGGAGTGGGGGTGATGGCCCTAATGCCGATGGTGGGTGGTTGGTGGAGTTTGTGGTGTGTGGAGGAACCCCGATGCTTATGCGGAGGGGGAGTGTGCTCGTGTCCACGGGTCCGGGGGGGGGGGGGGGGGGGGGGGGGGCTGGAGGGTTTTCTTTCTGTACTGATTCGGGTGCCTTTTTCAAGGACGCCCTCATCTCTGCAGAGCAGGCCTTGCTGTCTCTATCAGGCTCCAATCCACCACAGTGACGGCATAAACCACGCCCACTGGATTCGATTTTCCAAGTGGCTAAAAATCTGGGGCAGCACGGTAGCACAGGGGGTAGCACTGTTGCTTCACAGCTCCAGGGTGCCAGGTTCGATTCCTGGCTGGGGTCACTGTCTGTGCGGAGTCTGCAGGTTCTCCCTGTGTCTGCGTGGGTTTCCTCCCACAAGTCCCGAAAGACGTGCTTGTTAGGTAATTTGGACATTCTGAATTCTCCCTCAGTGAACCCCAACAGGCGCCGGAATGTGGTGACTAGGGGCGTTTCAGAGTAACTTCATTGCAGTGTGAATGTACTGCCTACTTGTGACAATGAAGATTATTATAAAAACTCGGCTGTGCAGCTGGAGAGGTTCACGCCGGCTTTCAGCCAGAGCCTCGCACTGTAATAATATGGGAAATCTCCACCCATTTTGTTGACCGTTGCCCACGCGCAGGGCTGCCACATTCCGGCGATTTCCATCCACCTAGCTTTATTCCTACCGGTGTGACTGAAGTGATGTGCATGTAAAGCAAGGGCAGGTGAAGTGAGGTGCGTGCTGATTGCTCACAACGTTGAGTCTGAGAGCCGAGCGTTCCCTCTGTGTCCTAAGTGTAAATATTTTTTTTTTTTACCACTTGAAGTTGATGACAGTTCTATTAATGTACGAATGAGAAAGCATTTACTAGAACTTGTTGTGAGATATTCGGTGTGTGTTAAATGTTTTCAATTTTATTCGAAGGCCATAGTTAATGGACATGCTCCATTTTAATCTTGCGGCCCACTGAGATGAAGGAGGGCCATTCATGTGGCCCACTCACTAGCCTGGGTTGCCCATCGCTGCTATAAGCATGTCCTCCTGTTGCTTTCTCCCTCCTGTGTTTATCTGACTTAAATTTCCCTCGACTCTTTGCCTCAATGACGCCCTACGGCAGCGAGTTCCATATTCTCACCACCCTTGGGGTAAAGAAGCTTCTCCTGAATTCCCTATTGAAATTATTTATTAACCAATGCGTTAATTTTTGATAAAATAAGACCGTAAAGTATGACAAGCTAACTTCCTTCCTCTGCTTCGCAGCTCTACTGAATGGAAGACAGTGGATGCCGCTGATAATCGAAGGCTGAACATGGTCTCCAAAGATGATGGAGAGTTCTGGTAAAGTATAACTGATGCATTAGAAGCAGTTTGAATTCCCTTTGATAGTTGATTGATATATTCCTGTCAGGTCCCGTATGATACTTGTCAATCATGTACTTAGAATCATAGAAATTTATGGCCGTGGAGGAGGCCATTCTGCCCATTGTTTCCATGTCAGCTGACAAGTAGCCATCCAGCCTAATCCCACTTTCCAGCTCATGGTCCATAGCCTTGAAGGTTACGACAATTCAGGGGCATGTCCAAGTATGTTTTCAATGTTGTGAGGGTCTCTGCCTCTACCACCCTTTCAGGAAGTGAGTTCCAGATTTCCCCCCCCCCTCACTCTTTAGGTGAATTTCCCTTCTACTCCCTTCTCCACTGCCTCCTACCACCTATCCTAAATCTATGCCCCAGGTTATGGATCACTCAACTAAGGGATAACCGGACCTTTCTATCCAGTCCATCTAGACCCCTCATAATTTTATACACTTCGATCTCCACTCAGCCTCCTGTGTTTCAAAGTAAACAGCCCTAGCCCATATCCAATCTTTCCTAATAACTATAAATCTCTAGTACAGGCACAACCTAAAGATGTGCAGAGTAGGTGAATTGGCCATGCAAAATTGCCCCTTAATTGGAAAATAAAACCTGGTTTGCACAGACCAAAGCCCAGGACCCCTAATTGTTTTAAGGGACTTAAAGCTGGCAACATGTAGGTCTGTTTGTTGCCCCTGGTTACCGCAGGCCTCTGAGGCCTACAAGAGCTGACTTTGGGAAATCCATCTCTGGTATCTTAATCATGCTGAATTGGAGATTCGACTGGGTACATATCCAGGGTGGGTAGGAATCTGCACCATGACCATGGGTAACACTCTTATCTCTGAGTCAGAAGGTTGTGGTCTCAAGTCCCACTCCAAGGCATGAGAACGTAATTCAGGCTGATGCTCCAGTGCAATGCTGAGGGAATGCTGCACTGTTGGGATGCTGCCTTTCAGATCAGGTGTTAAACTGTCTGCTGTCTCAGGTGAATGTTAAAGATCCCACTGCATTATTTTGAAGATGAGTGGGGGTGTAGTCCCCTGTGTTCTGACCAGTATTTATCCCTCAACCAACATCACTTAAGAAACAATCATCTGGTTATAATCACATTGCTGTGTGCAAATTAGCTGTCTTGTTCCCTACATTGCTGTAAATATTCTTCATTAGGGTTTTAAATGCTTTGGAATGGGTCTTTCTTTGTATTTTGGGGGGGATATGAGCCCCAATGGATAGGGTGAGCCTGGGCTAGAATTTAAACAGGTATACGTTTTGTGACCTTAAGGATTTAATTCAATCTAATAGCTTTGATCAAGTAAACTGATGTTGTTCATTCAGGACATCCACATGGCCCATGTTGGATTTCTGGCTACCTTATAGGAATGATACCAGAGCCATTGGGACATCAAAGATTTGCGAGGCTGGTGGCAGCAAAGTGACTGGAACACAGCTGGTTAAGGGAGGATCCGATGCAGGTTTACAGAAGAGTGAAATTTCGCAATGATAAATTGAGATGTGTTGTAAACATTACTTGGTGCATTGGTAACAAGGGAGCATGGACTGAGGCATATCACCAGAGGAATACATTAGAAGAAGTTTTTTCACCCAGTGTGTCAATAGAAAAACAATAAGTTGTCTTTATCCTGCACTTTTAAATTAGTTGATTGTGGTTTCTCGACTTGCACCTAGTGGTGCACAAGGCAAGGTTACATCAGTTTTTGTAGTGAGTTCCATCCTGGAACAGGTCGCTAGTCTGTCACCTTTTAACTTCGTAAAACATCCTGAGGTGCTTCATAGGAGCATTATCAGATAATATTTGACACCGAGTCACAGAAAGATATATTTGAAGAGATGACGAAAAGTGTGCTCGAAAGGGGGGGGGGGGCACAGTGCAGCAATTGTTAGCACAACTGCCTCACGGCGCTGAGGACCCGGGTTCGATCCTGGCCCCGGGTCACTGTCCGTGTGGAGTTTGCACATTCTCCCCGTGTCTGCGTGGGTCTCGCCCCCACAACCCAAGGATGTGCAGGTTAGGTGGATTGGCCACGTTAAATTGCTCCTTAATTGAAAATTATTTTTTTAAAAAGCTTGCTCGAGGAAGGTTTCAACCAATATCTTTGAGTGAGGCAGAGAGAAGTGTGTGATGAGTATCTGAGGGCTTAGGGCCAAGACAGCTGAATGCAGAGCTGTCAATGATGGAGCAACGGGAATTTTGGGTGCCCAGGAGGCCAGAATTGGAGAAACACAGAGTTTGAAAATCCCCCAATCCCTACACCCACTTCAAACATTCGACCATTACATACTGCACCCCGGTTCCCAAGCATTGTCCACTCAGTTCTCCCCCAGTTTATGCTCCTTAATGAAGTATTCGGCCACTTCTGGGGTCTCGAAATAATACTCCTGGCCTCCTAATGTCACCCATAATTTTGCTGGGTAGAGCACCCCAAACCTGATCTGCCGTCGGTACAGCACCGCATTGGCCTTGTTGAAACCTGCCCGCCGCTTTGCCAACTCGGCTCCCATGTCCTGATAAATCCGGACGTTATTTCCCTCCCAGTCGCAGCTACGCTTCTCCCTGGCCCACCGTAGAATTTTCTCTTTCTCCACAAATTTATGTAGCTTCACAATCACCACCCACACGTCTCTAGGCTTTTGCCTCGGGGACCTATGCGCTCGGTTCACTTCAGGTGCCTTATCCAGCACCCCTTTCTGCTGCCAGCATCCTCGAGACGTACCTTGTGGCACTCACACCTTCCACTCCTTCAGACAGGCTCACTATTCGCAGGTTCTGTCTGGCTCGAGGTATTCACCTGCTCCTCAACCTTTGCCCTCAGCGTTTTACAAAGGTCTCCTAGGAGCCCCACCTCCACCTCCAGAGCACCACACGATCGCTGTGGTCCGCGATCACTCCTTCAACCTCCCGAATCTGTGATCCCTGCACCTCCAAACACCTCTCCATCTGCTCCAAAGTACTCTTCAGGGCTGCCACAGCTTCTGCAATGGCCTTTGCATGATTCTCACGCTTTTCTTTCCTCTGTTTATGGAATTCCTCCTTGATAAAAGTCATCAGTTCCTGTATCTGGGCGCTTACAGCTTGCCCCTCCCCCGCCTGCATGCTGGAAGATACTGTCTGGGAAGCACAAGACTGTTTCAACTTTCCAGCCAAACCTCTCACTGTTTTCTGCCGGGTTAGGTGATCAGAAGACATACCATTCCAGGGGTAAACTACTCCTCTAACATTCACCTACACCTTTTCATCAAAATTCCACTCGGAAATGGGTAAAAAGAGCCCTTTTCTGTGACTTTGACCAGGAACAATCCTCTATGTGACCAATCACTCCGTGGTCACAAGCGGAAGTCGGAGGAGCACAGAGTTAAGAACACGGAAGGCTTGACCACCAGCATCTGTTGAGGCAGAGACAATAAAGCCAGTTAACAGGGAGTTGGACATTGAACCAGTCATGTGGGGAATGAAATTTCCTGAATGTTCATGGGAATGGTTCCACTAGACTACCCCCTTTCCCATGAGAACCCCCAAAATTCCACATTGTTTGGGGAAGGCAACTCCACTCTGAAATGAAAATGTTGGATTAGAGTCGAGAGCTCCAGTTTAAGAGCCAACAATGGCGCGATGAGCCACACAGACTTGAGGTGCGGGTTTTTTTAGGGGAGCATTTATTGCCCGTCCCAAATTGCCCTCACGAAGGTAGTGATGAGCTGCCTTTTTGAACCGCTGCAGTCCATATGGTGCAGGTACTCCCACAGTGATGTTAGGGAGGGAGCTCCAGGATTTTGACTCTGCGATAGTGAAGGAACGGTGATATATTTCCAAGTCAGGGTGCTGAGTGACTTTGAGGGGAACCTCCAGGTGGTGGGGTTCCTAGGTATCTGCTGCCCTTGACCTTCTGGGTGACAGTGGTCGTGGGTTTGGAAGGTGCTGCCTAAGGAGCCTTGGTGAATTCCTGCAGTGCACCTAGTAGTTGGTGTACATGGCTGCCCCTATCTTGCATCACACTGCAAGTCACCTATTTGTAGATGTCTGTTTTCTTAGTGTCATTGAGATAGCCTTGGTAACTTCCTAATGCAAGTATTATGCCACTGATGAGGGTTTAAACAATTCTCTTCCAGTATTCCTTTTATTTTAATGCTTTATTTTTCCACGGAAGCCATAATCTCACAGAAATTGATGCCACTTGTTCCAGTGCTGACTCTATGAAAGAGCTGTCCAATTGGTCCCACTGCTCCAGCTCTGTCCTCGAAAGGGATCACATTTTAAATATTTCCCAACTCCCCTGTGAGAGTTGATATTGAGGCTGCTTCCACTGCCCTTTCGGACGCTAACAACTCACTTTTTTCTGTATTTTCTCCCATTTTCTACAGGATGTCGTTTGATGATTTTAAGAAACATTTTGACACAGTAGAGATCTGTAACCTTACACCGGACTCCCTGGATACCGATGCCTTTCACAAATGGGAAGTGACAGTTTTTGAAGGGGCTTGGACCAAAGGCTGCACAGCTGGAGGCTGCAGGAACTTCCAAGGTACTGGGAGCTTACAAAGAGCAGTAGATGAAGAAAGACTGTTCATCTCCATCGAGTGTACAACACTGAAACGGGCCATTCAGCCCAACTGGTCCACGGCAATGTTTGTGCTGCAGGCAACCCCCACACTATCCTGAGTTAGAGTCTGTACAGTGCAGAAGGAGGCCACTCAGCCCATCGAGTCTGCACCAATCCTCCGAAAGAGCACTCTAAGCCCATTTCCCCCACCTGATCTCCGTAACCCCGCACATTGATCATGGCCAATCCGCCTAACCTGCACATCTTTGGACTGTGGGTGTAAACCCACGCAGACACAGGAAGAATGTGCAAACCTCATGCAGAATCCCAAGGCCAGAATCAAATCAGGATCCCTGGTGCTGTGAGGCAGCAGTTCTAACCATGCCAACTTGGAACTGTATCATTGTTCTTTCACTGTCGCTGAGTCAAATTCTTGGAACTCCCTCCCCAACAGCACTGTGGGTGTACCTACACCATATGGTCTGCAGCGGTTCAAGAAGATAGCTCACCACCACCTTCTCAAGGGCAAATGAGAGTGGGCAATACATGTTGATTTAGCCAGTGATACCCACATCCTATGAACGAATAAATAATAATTTATCAAAGAACACAGCACCAGGACCCCCAAATCCCTCTGTGCGTTGGTTTTCTGCAGTCGTTCTCCATTTAAATAATATTCGGCTCCTTTATTTTTCCTACTAAATGTACCTACATTATATTCCATCTGCCCAGTTTTGTCCACTCACCTAACCTGTCTATAGCCCCCTGTAGACTCTTTGAGTCATCCTCGCTACTTTCCTACCCACCTATTTTTGTGCCATCCACAAACTTGACAATCGCGCATTCACTTTCCTCGTCCATTATTATATATTATGAATAATGGTGGCCCCAGCACGGATCCTGTGGCACTCCACGGCCGGGATTCTCCGATCCCGCGGCCAAGTTCTGACGCCGGTGTCAATGCAGCGCGAGCCACTCCGGTGGCAACAGGCTTCCAGGCCCAGGTATTCACCCCTTCCTTGGGGGCTAGTACAGTGCCGGAGTGGTGTGCGCTGCTCCGGCGATCAAAAGCCGCCGCGCCATGGCGGCGCGGGTCCGCGTATGCACGCCACGGCCAGCGCGAGTCTGCGCATGCGCGCGAGTTCCGATCTCCGCGTCAGTCCCCAGGCAATATGGCGGAGCCCTACAGGGGCCCAGCGCGGAGGAACATAGGCCCTCATGGAATTAGCCCGCCGGCCGATCGGTAGGCCCCGATCGTGGGCCAGGCCACTGGATTCGGATCCCCTCCACCAGGACAGTCCCCGCAGCCAGAACTCCGAGGCCCCGTCGGGTAGGACCATACGTAACCTACGCCGGCGGGACTCGGCCGAACTCGGCGGGCACTTGGCCCGTCAAGGCGCGGAGAATCGGCGGGGGACCGCTTTCAATAGCCCCCGACCAGCGCGGCGTCAACCTCGCTGGTGCCAGGGAAACGGCGCCGGAGAATCGGCGGCCTGGTGTCAGAGCGGCGTGGCGCGATTCTCTCGCCTCTCCAGCGATTCTCTGGCCCGGCGCGGGATCAGAGAATCCCGGCCCATGTATTTATAGTTTGCCATTCTGAAAATGCCCCTCTTATCTCAGCTCTCTGACTTCTATCAGTTAGCCAATCCTCTATCCATGCTAATATACTACCCCCAACATCATGGGGTCTTAGCTTATTAAGTTGCCTTTTGTGTGGCACATTAACAAACGCATTTTGGAAATCGAAGTATATTACATCTACTCGTTCCCCTTAATTTACCCTGCTCGTTACCTCATCCCTCCCTGTGATAGTGAGTTTCATATTCCACATGGTGATGGTTCCTCACCTCCATTTTTAAATATTTGTCAATCTCTGTGCTCGTCAATGTGAATTATATCAATGTGGTTGAGAGGGGGACAACAGGTGTATTTGTGCAATTCTGCCACAATTCCTAGGGTAATCCATATCCTTTCACTGATTTGTGAAAGTTGGAGACGGAAATATTTCTGGCAATTTTCTTTGTTTACTATTGTTTCAAAAATTTGTTTTAAGATCTCATCCATAGAGTACATATAGTCCTATGTCTAGAAATGTATCTGTAGGAAAGTTCTGGGAACCATGAGTGGGGCCTCACGGTAGCATGGTGGTTAGCATCAATGCTTCACAGCTCCAGGGTCCCAGGTTCGATTCCCGGCTGGGTCACTGTCTGTGTGGAGTCTGCACGTCCTCCCTGTGTGTGCGTGGGTTTCCTCCGGGTGCTCCGGTTTCCTCCCACAGTCCAAAGATGTGTGGGTTAGGTGGATTGGCCATGCTAAATTGCCCGTAGTGTAAGGTTAATGGGGGGATTGTTGGGATACGGGTTACGTGGGTTTAAGTAGGGTGATCATTGCTCGGCACAACATCGAGGGCCGAAGGGCCTGTTCTGTGCTGTACTGTTCTATGTTCTATGTTTGTCTATTCCCTTAATAGAATGATTTTTTTGGCAAACAATCGTTAACCAGCACAGTGTCTCATTCATTTGAACTTTTAACTTTCTTCCATAACTAATGTACAGTATCAATTAGATTGTTGAACACACATAAACATAAGGGCACATCTTTCCAAAATCCTGTTAACTTCAGTGTTATCTTCCTCCAGTGTTATTCCGATCTCATTGTGATCAAGAGTTTCTGTCTAGTACTTGCTGGTTAAACCAGAAGGGGTAGTGATAGTTCACCGAGGGCGGCCTCCTTGTCTTTCCCCATGCTTGATCTGAGTGCTGACCTTCAAGCTGTACAATCACTTGTCCCTCTCTAGCAGAGAGAGATGCCTATGGTCCTTCATGGACTATGGCTAATTACCTCACCTCCTGGGAGACATGTGCGTGATGGCTTAGTATGAAGTGTTCTTTGACAAAATAACTTGTGGCATCAACTTTGTTGGATGTTGGATTTCTCTCCAGCCGTAGGCATGCCAAGACTTGTTCGCAACAACTTGCATTTACATGGCACTTCACCGGAGTGTTATTGAACAAAATTTGACACCGGATCAAATAAAGAGTTAGATGACGAAAAGCGTGCTGAAAGAGATGGGTATTAAAAACTGAAGGGTGACCAGAACTGGAGGTTCAAGAGTTCACAGATGGTTCTTAAACTGAAAGAAGTTACAGAGAAACTGAAGAAATGTGATTGTTGTTTCACCGAATCACAAAATTGTCACAACGCATAAAGAGGCCATTGGGCCCATTCTGTGTACACCGGCTCCACAAACGAGCATCATGGCTTAATGCCATTCCCCTCCCTGTTTCCCATACCCCTGCACATTGTTTATATTCAAGTAATCATCTAATGCCCTCATGAATGCCTTGATTGAATCCGCCACCATCACAGTTCCACACAGTGCATTCCAGACCCCAACTACTTGCTGTGTGAAAACATTTTCTCACATCACATTTACTTCTTTAAATCTGTGTCTTTTCGTTCTTGATCCTTTTACAAGCGGGAACAGCTCTCCCTATCTACTCTGCCCAGCCCCCACATAATTTTGAATACCTTTATTAAAACTCCATTAAGCATTCTTCTCTCCAAGTAGAACAGTCCCAACCCTTCCAATCTATCCTCATAAATGAAGTTTCTCATCCCGAGGAATATTCCTTTAAGCCTCTCCTGCACTTTCTCCAATTTGTTCATATCCTTCCTAGTGTGACACCCGGAACTGTACACAGTATTCCAGCTGAGTTCTAACACTAGTGTTTACAAGGCTCTCCTTGCTCTTATGCTCTATTCCCCTATTAACAAAGACCGGAATACTGTATGCCTTAGTAACTGCTCTCTCCACCTGTCCTGACACCTTCAATGACCAATGTGCATATACACCCAGATCCCTCTACTCCCACACCCTTTTAAGAATTTTTCCCCTTATTTTATACTGCCTCTCCATGTTCTTCATCCCAAAATGCATCACCTCACACTTCTCCACATTGAACTTCATCTGCCACCTCCACCAACTTGTCTATGTCCTTCTGAAGCTCTACTCTGTCCTCTTCACAGATTACAATATTTCCAAGTTTTTCAACTGCAAACTTTGAAATTGTTCCCTGCACACTAAGATCTAGATCATTTATATATATATATATATATATATCAAGAAAACCAATAGTCCCAATATTGAACTCTTGAGGAAACCACTGCAAATCGTCCTCCAGCCCAGAATATATCCATTGACTATTACTCCGTTTACTATTATTCAGTCACTTTTGTATCCACTTTGCTTTTATCTCTTTTATTCCAGGAGGTATAACTTTTCTTATATGTCTGTTGTGTGGCACTCTATCGAATGCCTTCTGATAGTTCATGGGCTGGATTCTCCACACCCCGATGCTGAAATTGCGGCTGGCGCTGGGACGGAGAATTAATTTCCCCGCATGGAATAGGGACCGGCGATGGTTCCCCGATTCTCCGGGCCCCTGAAAGTAGCGTATCACTCAACTGTGGCCATTGCTGGAGGCCTGCCCCGCCATTTTCCGCCCCCGACTGGCCGAAGTACTGATGGCGAGGATCTTACACAGTCCTGCCGATTGGGATACTAGCGAACCCAGTCCGCTGCTGCAATGGTCAGGGGCGGGCCGATTGGAGGGCAACGGGAGCATTATATGGGCCCGGGCAATTTTTGGGCGGGTGGGTCCGGGTCAGCCGCGTGGCCGACCGGGAGCACTTTGTTTAAGGTCCAGCACCGCGGTCTGAGTCTGCCATGGAGCACGGCGTGGCTGCTGGAGGCTGCCGCCGTGCGCATGCGCGGCCTCTGACCTGGAAGTGCGGGGCCCGTATCTGCAAAAGCTGCTAGTTTCACGCTGCTTCACTGCTAGACCCCTGTAGGGCTGGGAACATGTGGCCATTTCACGCCAGTTTTTCTGGCGTGGAAGTCCACCATTTTTATGACGGCATGGGGAGATATTCCCAAAAACAGAGAATCCAGCCCCATGCATATATCATCAACAACTTTACCCTCATCAACACTTTCTGTTACTTCCTCAAAAATTCCAGCAAGTTAGTTATTTCGTTTCTGATGCCTGCGTTTTTTTGTGCATAAGATGCTCACAATATTCATCAATGGCTCAATCCCTCCGAGCGTTCATACAAAAGACTCCATAGGGTAGTGACATTGAGAAACTTGAGCACCTCCAGTGCAGCATGGAGGGAGTGCTGCAATGTCAGAGTTACTGACTTTCAGATGAAATGTTAAGCCAAGGACACATCCGCCCTCTCAGGTGGATGTAAAAGACCTCATGGCACTATTCAAGGATGGGCAGGGGATTTCCAAGTGTCTTTGTTGATACTTATCCCTCAGCCATCATCTCTAAAAACAGATTATCTGCTTGTTATCTCGCTGCTGTTTGTGGGAGCTTTCTGTGTATAGATTGGCTGCTGCATTTCCTACATTACAGCAGTGGCTCCATTGCAAATTTAACTGACTGTAAAGTGCTTTGTGATTTCCGCAGTTGTGAAAAGTGCTGTATAAGCATGAGATTATTCTTCCTTCATAAGCCAGAGGAGGCGCTAAAGCAAAACAGTTCAGCTCTTCTACTAGCTAAAGTATGCAATAGATTGAAAAGTTAATTGATCCCCATAGAATAAAAATATTCCTGGAGGTGTCAACATTTTGTATTTTTACGCATTATTCTTATTTTGTTGGCAGACACTTTCTGGATCAACCCGCAGTATAAAGTACAGCTACTGGAGGCTGACGACGATCAAGAAGATGGCAAAGATGAATGCACCTTTATCGTAGCTCTCATGCAAAAAGACAGACGCAAATTGCGGAAGGAAGGAGCTAATTTGCTGACCGTTGGGTTTGCCATTTATGAGGTACATTTCTGGTCTTAGTTCTGGTTTGTAAATACAGAATTCAGAAATTTTAAACAACTGCTCAGTGATCTTTCTGTTAATCTATGAGTTAAACGTCCAGAGAGTTGGACTGAAAAAGAGAATAGAGGACACGGTGTAGCTGGGAGTCCCAAGAGTGAGAATTGAACCCACAGCGCTCTGATACCGAGGAAAGAGTGCTACCTGAGATGTCTCCTATACAGGATTCAATGGGGGAATGTTAGGGGACTAGAGTTAGGGGCTATCAATGGGACAGTCAGGGTACTAGAAAGAGGGACTTCATTGTGGTGGATAGTGCATTAAAATGATGGGCTTCAATTGGTTAGTTGAGGTGCGGTAGCATAGTGGTTAGCACTATGGCTTCACTGCGCCAGGGTCCCGGGGCGATTCCCGGCTTGTTCCACTGCCTGTGTGGAGTCTGCACATTCTCCCGTGACTGCGTGGGTTCCCTCCCGGTGCTCCAGTTTCCTCGCACAAGTCCTGAAAGACGAGCTATTAGGTCATTTGGACATTCTGAATTCTCCCTCGGTGTACACGAACAGGTGCCGGAATGTGGCGACTGGGGCTTTTCACAGTAATTTCATTGCAGTGTTAATATAAGAACATAAGAACTAGGAGCAGGAGTCGGTCATCTGGCCCCTCGAGCCTGCTCTGCCATTCAATGAGATCATGGCTGATCTTTTGTGGACTCAGCTCCACTTTCTGGCCCGAACACCATAACCCTTAATCCCTTTATTCCTCAAAAAACGATCTATCTTTATCTTAAAAACATTTAATGAAGGAGCCTCAACTGCTTCACTGGGCAAGGAATGCCATAGATTCACAACAGTTTGGGTGAAGAAGTTCTTCCTAAACTCAGTCCTAAATCTACTTCCCCTTATTTTGAGGCTATGCCCCCTAGTTCTGCTTTCACCCGCCAGTGGAAACAACCTGCCCACATGTATCCTATCTATTCCCTTCATAATTTTATACGTTTCTACAAGATCCCCCCCCTCATTCTTCTAAATTCCAACGAGTACAGTCCCAGCCTACTCAACCTCTCCTCGTAATCCAACCCCTTCAGCTCTGGGATTAACCTAGTAAATCTCCTCTGCACACCCTCCAGTGCCAGTACGTCCTTTCTCAGGTAAGGAGACCAAAACTGAACAGATGTAGCCTTACTAGCACCTTATACAATTGCAGCATAACCTCTCTAGTCTTACTCCATCCCTCTAGCAATGAAGGACAAAATTCCATTTGCCTTACTAATCACCTGTTGCAGGTGTAAACCAACATTTTGCGACTCATGCACTAGCACACCCAGGTCTCTCTGCACAGCATCATGTTTTAATATTTTATCATTTAAATAATAATCCCTTTTTCTGTTATTCCTACCAAAAAGGATAACATCACATTTGTCAACATTGTATTCCATCTGCCAGACCCGAGCCCATTCACTTAACCTATCCAAATCCCTCTGCAGACTTCCAGTATCCTCTGCACTTATTACTTTACCACTCATCTTACTGTCGTTTGCAAACTTGGACACATTGGGTGCGATTCTCCGCTCCCGCGGAGAATCGCGAAGGCCGTCGTGAAATTGGCCGACTTTCACGACGGCCTCGGAGCCCGCTTCCCGCTCCTACTTCACCCCCACCCGGGGGGCTAGGAGCGGAGCTCCGTTCTTCTCGGCGGCGCTGCCATGACGCTGGCGTCAAGGCGGCGCACTGAGAATGACGCAGCGGCGGCGCGTATATGACATCAGCCGCGCATGCGCAGGTTGTCTGGTTCCAACCCGCGCATGCGCGGCTGACGTCATGACGCGGACGGCACTAACCCGTGCATGCGCAGTGGCCGTCTTTCCCCTCAGCCGCCCCGCAAGATGTGGCGGCTAGATCTTGCGGCACGGCGGAGGGGAAATAGTGCGTCCAATTTGGACGCCGGCCCGATGATCGGTGGGCACCGTTCGCGGGCCTGTCCCCTCCCGAGCACAGTCGTGGTGCTCTTTCCCCTGTACTCCCCCCACAAGCCTCAAACGGGCATATCTGACCTATTTCACGATGGCAACGACCAGGTGTGGTTGCCGCCGTCATGAAACGGACGCGGACGGCAGGCCGCTCGGCCCATCCTGGTCGGAGAATCGCCATTCGCCGTGAAAAATGGCGAGTGGCGATTCTTCCGAGCCGGGGGGGGGGGGGGGGGGGGGGATCGCGGGGGGCGCCAGGGGGTCCTGAATTTTGTCGGGGGGCCCTCCCATGATTCTCCCACGCCGCGTGGGGAGCGGAGAATCGCGCCCATTGCCTTTGGTTCCCAACTCCAAAACATCTATGTAAATTGTGAACAATTTTGGGCCCAACACTGATTCCTGAGGGACACCACTAGCTACTGATCGCCAACCAGAGAAACACCCATTAATCCCCATTCTTTGCTTTCTATTAATTAACCAATCCTCTGTCCATGCTACTACTTTACCCTTAATGCCATGCATCTTTATCTTATGCAGCAACCTTTTGTGTGGCACCTTGTCGAAGGCTTTCTGGAAATCCAGATATACCACATCCATTGGCTCCCTGTTATCAACCGCACTGGTAATGTCCTCAAAAAATTCCACTAGTTAGGAACAACCTGCCCTTTATGAACCCATGCTGTGTCTGCCCAATGGGACAATTTCCATCCAGATGCCTCGCTATTTCTTCCTTGATGATAGATTCCAGCATCTTCCCTACTACCGAAGTTAAGCTCACTGGCCTATAATTACCCGCTTCCTGCCTACATCCTTTTTTAAACAGTGGTGTCACGTTTGCTAATTTCCAATCCGCCGGGACCACCCCAGAGTCTAGTCAATTTTGGTAAATTATCACTAGTGCATTTGCAATTTCCCTAGCCATCTCTTTTAGCACTCTGGGATGCATTCCATTAGGGCCAGGAGACTTATCTACCTTTAGCCCCATTAGCTTGCCCATCACTACCTCCTTAGAGATAGCAATCATCTCAATGTCCTCACCTGTCATAGCCTCATTTCCATCAGTCACTGGTATGTTATTTGTGTCTTCCACTGTGAAGACCGACCCAAAAAACCTGATCAGTTCCTCAGCCATTTCCTCATCTCCCATTATTAAATCTCCCTTCTCATCCTCTAAAGGACCAATATTTACCTTAGTCACTCTTTTTTGTTTTATATGTTTGTAGAAACTTTTACGATCTGTTTTTATGTTCTGAGCAAGTTTACTCTCATAATCTATCTTTCTCTTCTTTATAGCTTTTTTAGTAGCTTTCTGTTGCCCCCTAAAGATTTTCCAGTCCTCTAGTCTCCCACTAATCTTTGCCATAATGTATAATCTTTGCTTAATGTAAGCCTACTTGTGGCACTAAAGATTATTATTATTATATCAGGCTGAGCTTTAATTGGTTGGGGCACTGGTGGATGGGCTTCAATGGGACAGTTGGAGTACTGGAGGAATAAGCTTTAATGGCGGTTTAGGGTACTCAAACGTTTGTTATCAATGGACTAAGTGCTATTTTCTCTAAGATTTCTTTCATGTTGGTGCAATGAGACGTGTCAGGTTTTGCTACGATGAGGCTGAAGGCAGGAATTTATTTTCCAGGCTGAAAATGACATTGATCACCTGTCGAAAGATTTCTTCCAATTTCATGGTTCGAAAGCAAAGAGCAAGACGTACATCAACGTCCGGGAAAACTCCCAAAGGTTCAAACTTCCACCAGGACAATATGTGATTGTTCCGACTACTTTCCAACCTGAAGCAGAGGCTGAGTTCATTGTTCGATTTATTTCGGAGAAGAAAGCTTTAAGCCTGTAAGCTTAAAAATAAGTTTTTCTTGATTTTGACTGGTACATTTGTCCATCATGTATGTTCTGGCTCCAGTTAATTTGTCCCACGTCCCTGCTCTTTTCCCATACATCTGCAAACATTTCCTTTTCAATTATTTATCCAATTTCCTTTTAAAAGTTACTGTTGCATTTGCGTCCATTCACTGCTCAGGTGGTGGGAAGAATTGCAAGGAGGAAGATTCTCCCCCCCAGCTCTTGAATTGCAAGCCATATATGGTTCTTCCCTTGTCACTCAAACCCTCCCTCAAATGATCTGGCTGTCGATCACCAACTTCCCCCTCCAGCCATCAACAACCATCTGTCCAACCAATGCCAACCACTCCACCAACTGCCCCTCCAACCATCACCAACCACCCCTCCAACTGCCCCTCCAACCACTCCTCCAACTGCCCCTCCAACCATCATCAACCACCCCTCCAACTGCCCCTCCAACCACTCCTCCAACTGCCCCTCCAACCATCACCAACCACTCCTCCAACTGCCCCTCCAACCACCCCTCCAACTGCCCCTCCAACCATCACCAACCACCCCTCCAACTGCCCCTCCAACCATCACCAACCACCCCTCCAACTGCCCCTCCAACCACCCCTCCAACTGCCCCTCCAACCATCACCAACCACCCCTCCAATTGCCCCTCCAACCTTCACCAACCACACCTCCAACTGCCCTCCAACCACCCCTCCAACTGCCCCTCCAACGATCACCAACCACCCCTCCAACTGCCCCTCCAACCACCCCTCCAACTGCCCCTCCAACCATCACCAACCACCCCTCCAACTGCCCCTCCAACCATCACCAACCACCCCTCCAACTGCCCCTCCAACCACCCCTCCAACTGCCCCTCCAACCATCACCAACCACCCCTCCAACTGCCCCTCCAACCTTCACCAACCACACCTCCAACTGCCCCTCCAACCACCCCTCCAACCATCACCAACCACCCCTCCAACTGCCCCTCCAACCACCCCTCCAACTGCCCCTCCAACCATCACCAACCACCCCTCCAATTGCCCCTCCAACCATCACCAACCACCCCTCCAATTGCCTCACCAACCACCCCTCCAACCATCACCAACCACCCCTCCACCTGCCCCTCCAACCATCACCAACCACCCCTCCAATTGCCCCTCCAACCATCACCAACCACCCCTCCAACTGCCCCTCCAACCATCACCAACCACCCCTCCACCTGCCCCTCCAACCATCACCAACCACCCCTCCAATTGCCCCTCCAACCATCACCAACCACCCCTCCAACTGCCCCTCCAATGATCACCAACCACCCCTCCAACTGCCCCTCCAACCATCACCAACCACCCCACCAACTGCCACCCCCCAATTTATTGCTGACTATCCTCCAACCATCGCCAATTATCCTTCCAACAACTACAACCCAGTTTACAGTATCATATTTCTTATGACATCCATATGGACACTATTTGATGCAAGAAGGTTATGCTCTTAATAATATTTATGTTTTATTTGCAGTGAAATGGGGGATAAGATTGGTGCAGATCTACCAGAGGTAGGTGTATCTTTAAAACTTAGTAACTTCTAACTTTGGAGTAAAATGTTCAGTGTCACTTTAGGCAATTGAATGTCAAGGATATTAGTTACCACTTGCACGGATTGCATGGAGCCTGCATTGGACACAGAGCACTCCCACTGCAAGGTTTTTGCTCCAGATAAGCAAATTGACTCAATAGATAGACAGTCCCGTGACTGGTGATAACCACGCCGGGGACTCCTAGCCAGTGTTGCCTCTTAGTGGAAAGCTCAAATTCATAAAATCTACCTTCCTCTGCTGTCTCTATGTTCAGGACATCGCAGGTTTCAAACTTCAAAAGCCACAGAGTTCAAGGAGAAAAATAAAACTGAATTTCATAGATTTTTGTTTGACAATATTAAAAGAATGGAACCAAAGTGGGTGGATGGAGTTAAGATCCAGATTAATCAAACTGAATGGTGAGGCAGACTTCTTAAAAATTCATTTTTGGGTTGTGGGCATCATTGGCAAGACCAGAATTTATACCCCATCCCTAGTTGTCCTTGAGAAGGTGGTGGTGACCTGCCTTCTTGAACCGTTGCAATTCATATGGTGCAGGTACATCCACAGTGCTGTTGGAGAGGGAGTTCCAGGATTCTGATCCACCGACAGTGAAGGAATGGCTGATATATTCCCAAGTCAGGATGGTGAGTGGCTTAGAGGGGAACTTCCAGGTGGTGGTGTTCCCATGTGCCTGCTGCCCTTGTTCTTTGAGGTTGTGACTTTGAAGATGCTATGAACGGGAGATTGACGAGTTGCTGCAGAGCATATTGTATATGGTACACACTGTGCGCATGTGGTGGAGAGACTGAAAGTTTAAGGTGATGTCTGGGGTGCCAATCAAGCGTGCTGCTTTGTCCTGGATGCAGTCGACCTTTTTGAGCGTTGTTGGAGCTGTACTCTTCCAGGTAAGGGGGGAGTATTCCATCCTGACTTGAGCCTAGTGGATGGTGGACAGGCTTTGGGGAGTCAGGCAGCAGAATTCCCAGCCTCTGACATACTCTTCTGTCACAGTATTTATATGGCTGGTCCAGTTCGGTTCCTGGACTGTAGTAACCCCCAGAGCATTCAGTGATGGTAATGCCACTGAATGTCAAGGGGAGATGGCACAAATGCTATTGACACTTGCCAGGCCAAACATGAATGTTATCCTGGTCTTGTTGCATGTGGACAGAGACTGCTTCAGTATCTGGGGAATTGCAAATGGTGCTGAACATTGTGCTACCATTAGCGAACATCTCCATTTTTGATTTACAAATGGAGGGAAATTATTGATGAAGCAGCTGAAGATGTTTGGGCCGAAGAGACAACCCTGAGGAACTCCTGCAGCAATGTCCTGGGGCTGAGATGATTGACATCCAACAACCACAACCATCTTCTTTGTGCTCTTTCCGACTCCAATCAATGGAGTGTCTTCTCGCTGATTTCCATTGACTTGAATTTAGCTTGGGCTCCTTGATGTCACACTCAGTTAAATGGTGCCTTAATGTGAAGAGAAGTCACTCTCACCTCACCCATCGGATCAACCCTTCTGTCCATTTATGGACCAAAGCTGTAATGAAGCCTGGAGCTGAATGGCCCTTCCCTAACCCAAACTGATCATTGTAGAGCAGTTTATTGCTGTATAAGTGCCACTTGATATCACTGTTAATGACCCTTTCTATCATTTTACTGATGATCAAGAGCAGACTGATGGGGTGGTAATTGAGTGGGTTGGACTTGTCTTGCGTTTTGTGGACAGGGCATACCGAGGCCGTTTTCAACATTGTTGGGGAAATACGTGCATTGTAGCTGAACTGGAACAGCACAGCCAGTTCTGGAGCACAAGTCTTCATTACTGCAACTGAGATGTGGTCAGGATACCGGATCTGACCCCGAGATATTGATGACATTTCTTGTTGTTTCTGGGGTTGTCCTCATTTCCTCAGAGTGAGGATGGTGTCTTCCCAGGCTTTGTGATTTGTGTGCCCTCAGGTGACTCATCAATTCAATCCTGGAGCCTCAGGTCTTTGGGCAAAGAGCACAAGAGTTGCCCTGACGTCAGTGGTGGGGGCAAGAGGAAGGGGGGTGGGGAGTGGCGGTTCTTGAGACAAGGTTCTGCTCTCGTTCTCCTGCTGCTCACTCCACTTTTCTGGCAGCAGAGTTTATGCGGCCGTGTTTCTGGCTGTGTTGTGGCCTGTTGGTTGAGACACCGCCGTATGACGTGGCTTGGAGCAAGGTCCTCCCATACATCGCTATCACCTTGTCTCCTTAAACGTTTTCTCTGCTCTCCTTGAGATTGGGTGCCATCCTTAAACTATGAAATGAGGATTTACTTCAGAAGCTGAGAGTTGGGCCCACGGATGCAGGTTGGTATCAATGACTTTCGTCTAAAATGGGTAATATCAACTCTGATGTTGTTTTATTCCTCTCTCCACATTTTCATTTCCAGTCACAATTTTGTGTATGCTGTACTGTGCGCAGGGCGGGGAGGGGGGGAGGGGGGGGGGGGGGTGCAGCTTACTCCATGCATGTTCCTGCTGCATAGCCTGCGACTGCTGAGCAATAACAGTCCTGGGTGGGCCACCGGTGCTGTATGTCCAGTGTGGGATCAGCAGGGCTGTCCTTACGCTTGTCCAAAAAGTGCGGCTGAATCCTAACCTCCGAGTTATTGAAATTATGGGGCCCCTGGAGTGAATCGATAAGTTGTGGGCTGCTGGTGCCCCACACTATCCAGCGATGTTTAGCACATAGCCCTTCATTCGTTCTCTGTTGGATTGTGATTGGCCTGTGAGCAGTATTGATCCACAACCGTAATTTATTTTGCCCCACACACCCCAACATGTAACTTAATGGGTGATGAAAGTGTCCACTACCCCGGGTTAATCTGGATCATCTCTCTTTGCCTGGTTACAATATCTAGAACCTCTGTGGGAAAGAGAGAACTTGGTATTTATGTAGCGCCTTTCATGACTCAGGGTCCCAATGCCAATGAGCTGCTTCTTGAGGTGTTGTCGCTGTTGCAATGCATGAAATGTGGCAGCCAATTTGCGAAAGCAAGCTCCCGCACACATGGTGACCCTATAATCGGTGGATGAGGGTAACATATGGGCCCAAAATGCCAGGGAGAATTCTGCTGCTTTCCCTCAAATGATGTCTTTTGACATCCAGGGCAGATTGGTCCTCGGTTTAACATCTCAGTTGATAGGAGGCACCTCCTACTGTGCAGGACTCCCTCTCGGTACCATTGTAGATTTTTGCACCCAAGCCTCTGGAGTTGGGTCCCAAGCTTCTGACTCTGAGACAAGCAGCTGAGTGAGAGCCGATATCTAAATATTAACACACGCACACAGTGCCCTCACTCTGGGAATCACACTGAGACTTTCAAATCAAAAAAATGTTGGAGTCTAAAAAGAAAACTTGTTTTCTGCAGCCGCCAAAATCAAAATCGAACCCCCAGGATGAAAGTCAGGAGGAAAGGCAATTCCGCTCGCTGTTTGAACAAATCTCAGGGAAGGTGAGCAGCAACATTTGTGAGATAACCTTGGAGTGACACAGAGCTCGGGATTTTCAGGAGTGAGGACGTGGGGAGTCGGGAGTGAGACTGAAAAGGGCATAAAGAGCCCACAGAGGGATTTAGATAGGTTAGTGAGTGGGAAAACACTTGGCAAACGGAGTATAACGTGGGAAAATGTGAACTTGTGCATTTTGGCAGAACAGCAGAATATTATCTAGATGGAGAAAGATTGCAGTCTCTGAGGTACAGAGGGATCTGGATGTCCTGGTATATGAATCGGGAAAGGTTAATACACAAGGACAGTAAGTGATTAGGGAGGCAAGAGGAATGGTGGCATTTATTGCAAGGGGAATAGAATATAAAAGTAGAGATGTTTTGGTATAATTGTACAGTGCATTGGTGAGACCACATCTACAGAGTTTTGACCTCCTTTTTTAAAGAAAGAACTGAATTGCTCTTGGAACCAGTTCAGATAAGGCTTACTCAAACTGATTCCTGGAATGAGGACAAGGTTGGACAGGATCCATTGGAGTTTAGAAGAATGAGAGATGATCCCATTGAAACATGTAAGATCTTGGGAGGACTGGACAGGGTGAATGCTGGGAGGATGTTTGCCCTTGTTGGAGGGACTATAAATAGGGGACATCATTTACAAATAAGGGCTCTCTGATATAAAATGGAGATTAGGAGAAACCTTTTCTCTCAGGGTCATGAGTCTTTGGAACGCTTATTCAGAGAGCAGTGAGGCTCGGCCCTTGAATATTTTCCAAGGCATAGGTAGATAAATTCTTAACAAAGAAATCAAAGTTTATCGGGAGTAGGCCACAATCAGATAAGATTCAGGAGTGGGAACGCGAGGTTCAGGAGTGAAAACGCGAGGTTCAGGAGTGAGAACGCGAGGTTCAGGAGTGAGAACGCGAGGTTCAGGAGTGAGAACGCGAGGTTCAGGAGTGCAACCGCGAGGTTCAGGAGTGAGAAGGCGAGGTTCAGGAGTGAGAAGGCGAGGTTCAGGAGTCAGAAGGCGAGTTTCAGGAGTGAGAAGGCGAGGTTCAGGAGTGAGAACGCGAGGTTCAGGAGTGCGACCGCGAGGTTCAGGAGTGAGAAGGCGAGGTTCAGGAGTGAGAAGGCGAGGTTCAGGAGTGAGAAGGCGAGGTTCAGGAGTGAGAAGGCGAGGTTCAGGAGTGAGAAGGCGAGTTTCAGGAGTGAGAAGGCGAGGTTCAGGAGTGAAAACGTGAGTTTCAGAAGTGAAAACGCGAGGTTCAGCAGGGAGAACACGAGGTTCAGGAGTGAGAACGCGAGGTTCAGGAGTGCGAACGCGAGGTTCAGGAGTGAGAACGCGAGGTTCAGGAGTGAAAACGCGAGGTTCAGGAGTGAGAACGCGAGGTTCAGGAGTGAGAACGCGAGGTTCAGGAATGAAATCGCGAGGTTCAGGAGTGAGAACGCGAGGCTCAGGAGTGAGAACGCGATGTTCAGGACTGAGAACGCGAGGTTCAGGAGTGAGAACGCAGGATTCAGGAGTGAAAACCGAGGTTCAAGAGTGAAAACGTGAGGTTCAGCAGGGAGAACACGAGGTTCAGGAGTGAGAACGCGAGGTTCAGGAGTGCGAACGCGAGGTTCAGGAGTGAGAACGCGAGGTTCAGGAGTGTGACCGCGAGGTTCAGGAGTGAGAACGCGAGGTTCAGGAGTGAGAACGCGAGGTTCAGGAATGAAAACGCGAGGTTCAGGAGTGAGAACGCGAGGCTCAGGAGTGAGAACGCGAGGTTCAGGAGTGAGAACGCAGGATTCAGGAGTGAAAACCGAGGTTCAAGAGTGAAAACGTGAGGTTCAGCAGGGAGAACACGAGGTTCAGGAGTGAGAACGCGAGGTTCAGGAGTGAGAACGCGAGGTTCAGGAGTGAGAACGCGAGGTTCAGGAGTGAGAACGCGAGGTTCAGGAGTGAGAACGCGAGGTTCAGGAGTGAGAACGCGAGGTTCAGGAGTGAGAACGCGAGATTCAGGAGTGAGAACGCGAGGTTCAGGAGTGAGAACGCGAGCTTCAAGAGTGCGACCGCGAGGTTCAGGAGTGAGAAGGCGAGTTTCAGGAGTGAGAAGGCGAGGTTCAGTAGTGAGATGGCGAGGTTCAGGAGTGCGAAGGCGAGGTTCAGGGGTGCGAACGCGAGGTTCAGGAGTGCGAGCGCGAGGTTCAGGAGTGAGATCGCGAGGTTCAGGAGTGCGAACGCGAGGTTCAGGAGTGAGATCGCGAGGGACTGGAGTGAGAACGCGAGGTTCAGGAGTGAGAACGCGAGGTTCAGGAGTGAGATCGCAAGGGACTGGAGTGAGAACGCGAGGTTCAGGAGTGCGAACGCGAGGTTCAGGAGTGAGAGCGCGAGGTTCAGGAGTGAGAACGCGAGGTTCAGGAGTGAGAACGCAGGATTCAGGAGTGAGAACGCGAGGTTCAGGAATGAAAACGCGAGGTTCAGGAGTGAGAACGCGAGGCTCAGGAGTGAGAACGCGATGTTCAGGACTGAGAACGCGAGGTTCAGGAGTGAGAACGCAGGATTCAGGAGTGAAAACCGAGGTTCAGGAGTGAAAACGTGAGGTTCAGCAGGGAGAACACGAGGTTCAGGAGTGAGAACGCGAGGTTCAGGAGTGAGAACACGAGGTTCAGGAGTGAGAACGCGAGGTTCAGGAGTGAGAACGCGAGGTTCAGGAGTGAGAACGCGAGGTTCAGGAGTGAGAACGCGAGGTTCAGGAATGAAAACGCGAGGTTCAGGAGTGAGAACGCGAGGCTCAGGAGTGAGAACGCGATGTTCAGGACTGAGAACGCGAGGTTCAGGAGTGAGAACGCAGGATTCAGGAGTGAAAACCGAGGTTCAAGAGTGAAAACGTGAGGTTCAGCAGGGAGAACACGAGGTTCAGGAGTGAGAACGCGAGGTTCAGGAGTGCGAACGCGAGGTTCAGGAGTGAGAACGCGAGGTTCAGGAGTGTGACCGTGAGGTTCAGGAGTGAGAACGCGAGGTTCAGGAGTGAGAACGCGAGGTTCAGGAATGAAAACGCGAGGTTCAGGAGTGAGAACGCGAGGCTCAGGAGTGAGAACGCGAGGTTCAGGAGTGAGAACGCAGGATTCAGGAGTGAAAACCGAGGTTCAAGAGTGAAAACGTGAGGTTCAGCAGGGAGAACACGAGGTTCAGGAGTGAGAACGCGAGGTTCAGGAGTGAGAACGCGAGGTTCAGGAGTGAGAACGCGAGGTTCAGGAGTGAGAACGCGAGGTTCAGGAGTGAGAACGCGAGGTTCAGGAGTGAGAACGCGAGATTCAGGAGTGAGAACGCGAGGTTCAGGAGTGAGAACGCGAGCTTCAAGAGTGCGACCGCGAGGTTCAGGAGTGAGAAGGCGAGTTCCAGGAGTGAGAAGGCGAGGTTCAGTAGTGAGATGGCGAGGTTCAGGAGTGCGAAGGCGAGGTTCAGGGGTGCGAACGCGAGGTTCAGGAGTGCGAGCGCGAGGTTCAGGAGTGAGATCGCGAGGTTCAGGAGTGCGAACGCGAGGTTCAGGAGTGAGATCGCGAGGGACTGGAGTGAGAACGCGAGGTTCAGGAGTGAGAACGCGAGGTTCAGGAGTGCGAACGCGAGGTTCAGGAGTGAGATCGCGAGGGACTGGAGTGCGAACGCGAGGTTCAGGAGTGCGAACGCGAGGTTCAGGAGTGAGAGCGTGAGGTTCAGGAGTGAGAACGCGAGGTTCAGGAGTGAGAACGCAGGATTCAGGAGTGAGAACGCGAGGTTCAGGAATGAAAGCGCGAGGTTCAGGAGTGAGAACGCGAGGCTCAGGAGTGAGAACGCGATGTTCAGGACTGAGAACGCGAGGTTCAGGAGTGAGAACGCAGGATTCAGGAGTGAAAACCGAGGTTCAGGAGTGAAAAAGTGAGGTTCAGCAGGGAGAACACGAGGTTCATGAGTGAGAACGCGAGGTTCAGGAGTGAGAACGCGAGGTTCAGGAGTGAGAACGCGAGGTTCAGGAGTGAGAACGCGAGATTCAGGAGTGAGAACGCGAGGTTCAGGAGTGAGAACGCGAGCTTCAAGAGTGCGACCGCGAGGTTCAGGAGTGAGAAGGCGAGGTTCAGGAGTGAGAAGGCGAGTTTCAGGAGTGAGAAGGCGAGGTTCAGGAGTGAGAAGGCGAGGTTCAGGAGTGAGAAGGCGAGGTTCAGGAGTGCGAAGGCGAGGTTCAGGAGTGCGAAGGCGAGGTTCAGGAGTGCGAAGGCGAGGTTCAGGAGTGCGAACGCGAGGTTCAGGAGTGCGAACGCGAGGTTCAGGAGTGCGAACGCGAGGTTCAGGAGTGCGAACGCGAGGTTCAGGAGTGCGAACGCGAGGTTCAGGAGTGCGAACGCGAGGTTCAGGAGTGCGAACGCGAGGTTCAGGAGTGCGAACGCGAGGTTCAGGAGTGCGAACGCGAGGTTCAGGAGTGCGAACGCGAGGTTCAGGAGTGCGAACGCGAGGTTCAGGAGTGCGAACGCGAGGTTCAGGAGTGAGATCGCGAGGGACTGGAGTGAGAATGCGAGGTTCAGGAGTGCGAACGCGAGGTTCAGGAGTGAGAATGCGAGGTTCAGGAGTGAGAACGAGAGGGACAGGAGTGAGAACGCGAGGTTCAGGAGTGGGACTGACAGATCAGAGATCACTGTTCCTTTTTGGAAGTGGTGCTGGACTTTCTCTGGCTGCACAAATGAGTCCCAATGCTGGAGTCTGGGGCAGCAGCTGTGAGGCCTTGAGACACTGCAAGTTGTGGATGCTCGCCCTCCGTGTTCTTCCAATCTCAGGAGTAGCTTTCCCGAGAATATTTAGGCCTGTGGATTTCAAAGGACCTGCTCAGAGTTGGAAACATATTCAATGGTTTTGTCTATTTCCCTTCATTTTACTTCCTAATGGTGGTTGTGGTCTTTCTTTTTGATATTGAGTGATATATAGATGAAAAAGGGTGGGAGTAGGCAAGAGCAGGTCATAATTGTTAGTATAAAAGAGTGGGGCTGAATGGTCTGTCATAATGTACTATAGAATAAAGCAATTCGATGATCCTTTTGAAGATACGCCATTGTCCAAACAATATACTTAACAAAGATACTTAACGTCCAAACATTATCTTATTCCTCTCACTCTTCTCTTTCAGGATCTGGAAATCAATGCTTATGAACTGCAAGATGTTTTAAATACTGTGTTCTCTAAACGTGAGTCCCAAATTATTTGTGTGCAACTGGGGAAGGGAGTACCTGTCTGATGTAGGAACGGTTTCAAGACCTGTGTATTGAGTCAGCTTCCATGTGGAGTTATTCCCTGTGGCTCAGCTCAGTTGAGAGGAACACCACAACCTGAACAAGATGGCTATTTAATCAAGCTTGTTACGTGTACACGGAGAACAGACTGGATATTGGCCAAGACCTGTTCTGCCGAACAAAGACCCGAACACAGTAATTATACAACGTTCAAAAATCAATAGCCCACCCCAGTTGAATGCGGTCCAATCCCTGAAGCTGCTACTTTTAAACTTATCCAATAGAATTGCAAGCAGTGTTTAAACTTCACCCAATAGAATTGCAAGCAGCGCATGATTGATCCTCATCCTGACAGCTGCTTACAATCCCAGCAGCTTGCTGACTGTGAGAAACAGAACAACAGAACCAGCACCCTGAATTGTTTCACAGAGATAAGGGGCAAAATTCTCCGACCCCCTGCAGGGTCGGAGAATCGCCCGGGTCCGGCGTAAATCCCGCCCCCGCCGTGGCCGGAATTCTCCGCCACCCGGGAATCGGCGGGAGCGGGAATCGCGCCACGCCATCGGCGTGCCCCCTGCAGCGATTCTCCGGCCCGCAATGGGCTGAAGTCCCGCCGCTGAGAGGCCAATACCGCCGACGTGGTTTCAACCACCTCTGGTGGCGGCGGGATTGGCGGCGTGAGCGGGGTCCTGGGGGGGGCGCAGGGCGATCGGACCCCGGGGGGGTGCCCCCACGTTGGCCTGGCCCGTGATCGGGGCCCACCGATCGGCCGGCGGGCCAGTGCCGTGGGGGCACTCTTTTCCTTCCGCCGCCGCCACGGCCTCCACCATGGTGGAGGCGGAAGAGAACCCCCCTACCGCGCATGCACCGGTGGTGATGTCAGCGGCCGCTGACGCACTGGCGTATGCGCGAACCGGTGAAGGCCTTTCGGCCAGCCCCGACGCCGGGCGTCAAAGGCCGTTGTGCCGGATTTGGTGCCAGTCGGCGTGACGCCAACCACTCCGGCGTGGGCCTAGCCCCTAAAGGTGCGGAGAATTCCGCACCTTTGGGGAGGCCCGACGCCGGAGTAGTTGGCGCCACTCTGCTACGCCGTGACCCCCCGCCCCGCCGGGTAGGGGAGAATCCTGGACAAGATGTCAGAAGTAATGTCCTTTTGGTCAAGTTAGCTATCCTAAATTCCATTTGATTACTTATCACTGCTACGTCCTAAAAATACATGTTTAATGGTTAATAATAATTACTCAGTCCTATAATTAATCTCAATCCTTAATAAAACAACTTATGTAAAAGTACTCTAGTGGCACGCTAACGATTCAGTTTGAAGAGGTATCATCGCTGAACCCCCTCTTCACTGTCCCTTTGGGGGAGTCTATAAAAAAGGCAATTCTTACCTTGATTCTCCCGCCTGTAGGGTACAGGATCTGACCAGCTACTGCCTTAAATGGCAAAGCTGAGTCATTATATACTCCGAAGGAGGGGGTTGTAGCTAATGGCTTCTGTATATTAAGGGGGTGTCTCTACAGGAATCAAGTGTCACCCACCTACTGGCTGGGCGGTGGGATGAGGGGGAGCAGAGGCGGGGGGATGAGGGGGAGCAGAGGCGGGGGAGTGGGTATTCGCTTCATTATTTACCCTCCTTTGTTTTACAGAAAAAGAAATGGCACCTGATGGTTTTGAAATTGAGACTTGTCGCAGTATCGTGTCTCTCTACCACGTATCCTATGATTTCTTCATCAAACCTGGTCAACATTTAGTGATCTGCAAAGCACAATCATCAAAATAATATTTCTCACTAAATTAGGGCTCATTTAAAACTGTGAAATTCAGTCATCTGAGCATTGTGTATCTAAATATATGGAAGTTGAGTGAGTGGGCAAATCAATGCAGTATAATTTGGATAAATGCGAGGTTATCCACTTTGGTAGCAAAGACAAGGAGGCAGACCATTATCTGAATGGCCATAAATTAGGAGAGGGGAACGTTCAATGAGACCTGGGTGTCCTCGTCCACCGGTCGCTGAAGGTAAGCATACAGGTGCAGCAGGCGGCAAAGAAAGCAAATGGTATGTTGGCCTTCATTGCGAGAGGAATCAAGTACAGAAGCAGGGATGTCTTGCGACAATTATACAGGACCTTGGTGAGGCCACACCTGGAATATTGTGTGCAGTTTTCGTCTCCTTATCTGAGGAAGGATGTTCTAGCTATAGAGGGAGTGCAGCAAAGGTTTACCAGACTGATTCCTGGGATGGGAGGACTGATGTACGAGGAGAGATTGAGTAGTTTAGGATTGTATTTGTTGGAGTTCAGAAGAATGAGTGGGGTGGATCTCATAGAAACCTATAAAACTCTAACAGGACTGGACAGGGTAGATGCAGGATGGATGTTCCCGATGGTGGGTATGTCCAGAACCATGGGGCACAGTCTGAGGATACGGGGTAGACCATTTAGGACAGATGAAGAGGTATTTCTTCACCCAGAGAGTGGTCGGCCTGTGGAATTCGTTACCACAGGACGTAGTTGAGTCCAAAACATGGTATGGTTTCAAGAAGCAGTTAGATATAGCACTTGGGGTGAAGGGGTCAAAGGATATGGGGAAAGTGGGATTAAGCTTTTGAGTTGGATGATCAGCAATGGTCATAATGAATGGCGGAGTGGGCTTGAAGGGCCAAATGGCCTCCTCCTGCTCCTAAATGTTTCCATTCTTTTTTTTTTCTTTAATTTTAAAAAAAATTTAGAGTACAAAATTCATTTTTTTTTTCAATTAAGGGGCAACTTAATGTGGCTAATCCACCTTCCCTGCACATCTTTGGGTTGTGGGGGTGAGACTCACGCAGACACAGGGAGAACTCCACACGGTCAGTGACCCAAGGCCGGGATTGAACCCGGGTCCTTGGCGCCGTGAGGCAGCCGTGCTAACCACTGCGCCACCTTGCTGCCCAGTATGGAAATATTCTAAGGTTAAGAACCCCGCTGACGATATCAGCGAGCGTATCTCAAAATCCCCAAGGATAACTTGAAACACTGGTTCTTAGTGGTGTATATTTGTTTGGAACAATGTGAGGAACCATGTCCAGCCAGTGAGGAGCCAGACGGGTCGCTGTGTAAACAATTAATAAAGACTATTTATGAAAGTAAAAGAAAAGAAACAACACACGACAAAAAGCTAATATACACTATGAAACTTCAGGATATTAATAACTAAACACACCGTCTTATCTGAAGTTACCTCTTGTTCCCAAGATATATCCACATTCCCTGAACTCACTGAGACATCCCTTTTCCAAGCAACATCCAATTTCAGCAACTCTCTAGGTCAAATCCAGTTAATAGTTACCACACAAAACCGCATAGACCATAAGAGACCATAAGACAGAGGAGCAGAATTTCGCCACTCGGCCCATCGAGTTTGCTCCACCATTCAATCATGGCTGATATTTTTCTCAACCCCATTCTCCTGCCTTCTCCCCATAACCCCTGATCCCCTTATAGAATCATAGAATTTACAGTGCAGAAGGAGGCCATTCGGCCCATCGAGTCTGCACCGGCACTTGGAAAGAGCACCCTACCTAAGCCCACACCCCCACCCTATCCCAGAATCCCACCTTACCTTTTTGGACACTAAGGGTAATTTAGCATGGCCATCCACCTAACCTGCACATCTTTGGACTGTGGGAGGAAACCGGAGGGAGCACCCGGAGGGAACCCACTCAGACATGGGGAGAACGTGCAGACTGCGCACAGACAGTGACCCAAGCCGGGAATCAAATCTGGAGCTGTGAAGCAACTGTGCTAACCACTGTGCTACCGTGCCCCCTTCATTATTATTCAAGAACCTATCTATCTCTGTCTTAAAGACACTCCGTGATTTGGCCTCCACAACCTCTGTGGCAAAGGGTTCCACAGATTCCCCACCCTCCGGCTGAAGGAATTCCTCCTCATCTCTGTTTTAAAGGATTGTCCCTTTAGTCTGAGATTGTGTCCTCTGGTTCTAGTTTTTCCTACAAGTGGAAACATCCTCTTCACGTCCACTCTACCCAGGCCTCACAGTATCCTGTAAGTTTCAATAAGATTCCCCCCCTCGTCCTTCTAAACTCCAACGAGTATAGATCCAGAGTCCACAACCGTTCCTCATACGACAAGCTCTTCATTCCAGGGATCATTCTTGTGAACCTCCTCTGGGCCCTTTCCGAGGCCAGCACATCCTTCCTTAGATACGGGGCCCAAAACTGCTCACAATACTCCAAATGGGGTCTGACCAGAGCCTTGTACAGCCTCAGAAGTACATCCCTGCTCTTGTATTCCAGCCAAGGTGATCACGTTTGGGAAAAGTCTCTTCCTGGTTCTGCGAAGGCACAAAGCGGAGTCTTTTGGAGGTGAATATCTGCAATATCTGCCGTGGCTCTAAATGTTAGCTGGCACAGGACTCCATGGCTCGAATCACAGATAGAACTCACCTGTCTGACTGTTGGATGGAGAACTAACCTGCTTTCCCCAATGAGGGTGCTGGCAGTTATAACTGTTCCGTCTCCTTGATATTCCTCTCTGTGGATTCTAGCTGTTTACTGCACTCAAATTCCTTGCCTTTTGAAGTTACCATTTGCATAACCTCCACTGATCTTTGGAAAAGAATATTTTTGATATGGCCATTCGAACTTCAATGCCTCTTGACTCCTGCTAATCTTGTCACATTTCTATTCATTATTTTTATCTCAGGTTCACTGTTAATCTCATTAACTTCCCAAACTCCTGATACTAAACACACATAAAATACTGTAGATGTAATATTTAGAAATATTCTAAACGCACATGAAATCCTGTAGATGCAATGCTTTGAAACATACTGAATACATGCATAAATGCTGTACATATAATGTGTACAAGAAGACAGTATTTCTGGCAGTGTGGCACTTGCTTGGTACTGTACACAAGTATAACCTTGGGTCTTGGGCTTAAATCTCTGGAATGGGACTAATTGAAGCCACAATCTTCTGTCTCAGAGGCAAGAGTACTACCCACTGAGCCCATTCCGTCACTACCCATCCAGCCTCCCTTTGACAAAAACCAATCAATTTGAACCTTGCGGACGCATTGCCGCTATTAAATGTATAACTACCATCCGAATATCAGCGTATTTATCCACCAACACCAGGCAAATAGTATATCACGTGCAGAGAGTACAGCAACTCCTCAAACTGCGTATGGAGAAGTTTATTTTCCATTGGGAATATCTGACGTTTCTTAGATGTCTTTAATGTAGAAAACGTTCCATAGGCTGGGCAGGGAAACCAGACTCCAATCAGATTTTTTTCATTCTCTGCTTGTTAATGATCAACTGAGAGAGATGTGTTAGCAGAAAACATGTAAAGAACTACAAAATCAAGAGTTATTCCTTGACTGCTCCTCAAACACAGAGGAACAACGCTGAAGGACTTGGGTTTGACGAATTTAAGATCTTCTGGAATCGAATGAAGCAGTGGAAGGTAAAGTATTGGAAGCGTTGGCATCAGGCTGTAGCCATTACCAGTTTCCACCTGTTTAATCCGTCAGGTCTCACTTTGCTTCCCAATTTCCTCCATTTGCAGAGTGCTTTCCTGTATTGCGACCATGACCGATCAGGGACCATGTCAGCTCATGAACTCCGAACTGCCGTCAAGAACTCAGGTAAGGAACTGGGACAGACATGAGGCACGTAAGAAAGGAAAACCGAGAGAAATTTACATTTACTTTATATTGTGGCTTTTAAAACCCAGGATGCCCCAATGCGCTTTAGAGCCATGGGGATATTGTACAGTATTTTAAAGGAAATCCAGCAACCAGTTAGTGAAAAGCAAGCTCCCACAAACAGCAATGTGAGAATGGCCAAATCATATTGTTGACTGATGGATATACAGGTCAAGCCCAAGACCCAAGCTTATGCTTGTGTACAATACCAAGCAAGTACCACAAGTCAGGCCACGAGAGATAACTCCCCTGCTCTTCTTCACAATATTGGCCGTGGGATCTTTTACATCCAACTTGTCGTGTGCGAGGCTAAGCCTCATCCAGTTTAAAGTACTTCACAGAGCACATATGACAGTAGCGCGGATGAGTAGGTTTTGTAAAGGGTGGGCGGTGCTCAGGGAGGCTCGCGAATTATATCCGCATGTTCTGGGCATGTCCGAAGCTAAAGGGGTCTGGCAGGGGTTCGCGGACGTAATGTCCGAGGTGTTGGGGGGGGGGGGGGGGGGGGTAAAGATGGCCCCGAGTTCGGAGGTAATAATATTCAGGGTGTCGGAAGATCCGGGAGTCCAGGGGGTGAGAGAGGCCGATGTTTTGGCCTTTGCATCCCTAATAGCCCAGAGACGGATCTTACCTGGATGGAGGGATTCGGAGCCGCCGGCAGTATGGGTGAGTGACCTGGCAGAACGCCTGAGGATGGAGAAGGTCAAGGTCGTCCTGAGGGGGTCAGTCGATGGGTTCACTTGGAGGTGGGAGCCATTCATTGACGTCTTTAAGGAGAATTGAGGAATCAGTAAAAGGTGGGGGGGGGAAGGGTAAGAAGTTAAAATGGAGAAGGCAGGACGGGAGGAGGGGGCGAGTGTGGGGACCAGGAGTGGGTGTTAGTTATTTATAATGTATAATTTTGCTGCTACTTCACCCTGTTTTTTAAGAAAATGCCTGAATTAAATATTTTTTTAAAACTGTTGTAAAGATCCCACCCACCCACCATGACTTCTCCCCCCAAACCCCCAACAGCCCATGGAGCCCACACCACCCAACACTATCCCCCCATCTCCACCATGGGATTCTCCCATCTGCACAGAACTCCTCCCCCCATCCTGCAGGCCCGACTCCCAAAACTGCCTCGGCCTAGCTCCCCCCAACCCGAGCTCCCCAGAGCCGTAGGAAAGGGGCCACGCCCTCCTTCACTTCGACAGAGCTGAACTTTGACCCTGGGCCTCGGAACGGGCTGTGCTGCCTGGATCTCGCCTGGCCTGAGTTGGAAGGTCGGATGAGAGAGGATCAGAAGAAAAGTCCAGTGAGTAGAACCATAGAATTTACAGTGCAGAAGGAGGCCATTCAGCCCATCGAGTCTGCACCGGTCCTTGGAAAGAGCACCCTCCTTAAGCCCATAATTCCACCCGATCTCCGTAACCCAGTAACCCTACGTTTTGGACACTAAGGGGCAATTTACCATGGTCAATCCACCTAACCTGCACATCTTTAGACTGTGGGAAGAAACCAGAGCACCCGGAGGAAACCCACGCAGACACGGGGAGAACATGCAAACGCCACACAGTCACCCGGAATTGAACAAAGGATTCCTGGAGCTATGAGGTAGCAGTGCTAACCACTGTGCCAGTGAGCAACCTCAATTAGACAATTAGGGAAATTAGACACGGAGTGACAATCCATTGCTGATTGTCACATAGAGGAAGTTATTGCTTATGTGTTCTGATTTCCACAAGTTCAAAATAAACTCTTTCAAAAATGCTGGAACTTCATCAATCCCATTTCCTGAATTTCTCCTAATGGCTGGTAAACCGATACATTGTTAGTTGACACGTGATTGCAGTGCAGCAGAGAATTGTGGCACCCGGAACGTGTGTCTTCATAATAATTAGTTCCTATTCCCTGACTATTAACATAACTAGTCAACAGCCACAGGATTTTTGACTCGGGAACATACCATAAGACCATAAGACCATAAGACATAGGAGTGGAAGTAAGGCCATTCGGCCCATCGAGTCCACTCCGCCATTCAATCATGGCTGATGGGCATTTCAACTCCACCTACCAGCATTCTCCCCGTAGCCCTTAATTCCTCGCGACATCAAGAATTTATCTATCTCTGCCTTGAAGCCATTTAGCGTCCCGGCCTCCACTGCACTCCGCGGCAATGAATTCCACAGGCCCACCACTCTCTGGCTGAAGAAATGTCTCCGCATTTCTGTTCTGAATTTACCCCCTCTAATTCTAAGGCTGTGCCCACGGGTCCTCGTCTCCTCGCCTAACGGAAACAGTTTCTTTGCATCCACCCTTTCTAAGCCATGTATTATCTTGTAATAATGCGGGATGGTACAGTCCAACGTTTTGTTGGAGCTGCTGTTATGAAATACCGTGCCTAGTATGAAAAATTAAACAGATCAGGGCTTGAAACTAAAACATAAGGATTGGTGTCAATCCTGTGCTCGTGAGTGTGGCACTAATGGAATGTCAGGAAAAGATCTCAACAATACTGGGAGCTGGAATAGTGATTCCAGCATTACTGGAATCTGGAATAGTGATACAAGAATTACTGGGATCTGGTGTAGTGATCCCAGTGTAACTGGGATCTTTAATAGTGTTCCCTGCAGTACTGGAATCTGGAATAGTGATCCCAGTGTAACTGGGAAACTGAGTAGTGATCCCAATGTAACTGTGACCCGGAATAGTGATTGCAGCATTACTGGGATCTGGTGTAGTGCTCCCAGCTTAACTGGGATCTGGAATAGTGATTCCTGCATTACTGGAGTCTTGAATAGTGAGCCCAGCATAACTGGGATCTGGAGTAGTGATCCAGTGTTACTGGGATCTGGAGCAATGATCCAGTGTTACTGGGATCTGGAGCAATGATCCAGTGTTACTGTGATATGGAGTAGTGATCCAGTGTAATTAGGATCTGGAGAAATGATCCAGTGTAACTGGGATCTGGAGCAATGATCCAGTGTTACTGTGTTATGGAGTAGTGATCCAGTGTTACTGGGATCTGGAGCAATGATCCAGTGTTACTGTGATATGGAGTAGTGATCCAGTGTAATTAGGATACGGAGAAATGATCCAGTGTAACTGGCATCTGGAGTGGTGATCCAGTGTAATTTGGGTCTAGAGCAGCGATCCAGTGTGACTGGGATCTGGAGCAGTGACCCAGTGTAATTTGGATCTGGAGCAGTGATCCAGTGTGACTGCGATCTGGAGCAGTGATCCAGTGTGACTGGGATCTGGAGCAGTGATCCAGTGTGACTGGGATCTGGATCGTGATCCAGTGTGACTGGGATCTGGAGCAGTGACCCAGTGTAATTTGGATCTGGAGCAGTGATCCAGTATGACTGGGATCTGGAGCAGTGATCCAGTATGACTGCGATCTGGAGCAGTGATCCAGTGTGACTGCGATCTGGAGCAGTGATCCAGTGTGACTGGGATCTGGAGCAGTGATCCAGTGTGACTGGGATCTGGGGTAATGATCCAGTGTGACTGGGATCTGGAGCAGTGATCCAGTGTGACTGGGATCTGGAGCAGTGATCCAGTGTGACTGGGATCTGGGGTAATGATCCCGTGTGACTGCGATCTGGAGCAGTGATCCAGTGTGACTGGGATCTGGGGTAATGATCCAGTGTGACTGGGATCTGGAGCAGTGATCCAGTGTGACTGGGATCTGGATCAGTGATCCAGTGTAATTTGGATCTGGGGTAATGATCCAGTGTGACTGGGATCTGGGGTAATGATCCAGTGTGACTGGGATCTGGGGTAATGATCCAGTGTGACTGCGATCTGGAGCAGTGATCCAGTGTGACTGCGATCTGGAGCAGTGATCCAGTGTGACTGGGATCTGGGGTAATGATCCAGTTTGACTGGGATCTGGAGCAGTGATCCAGTGTGACTGCGATCTGGAGCAGTGATCCAGTGTGACTGCGATCTGGAGCAGTGATCCAGTGTGACTGCGATCTGGGGTAATGATCCAGTGTGACTGCGATCTGGAGCAGTGATCCAGTGTGACTGCGATCTGGGGTAATGATCCAGTGTGACTGCGATCTGGAGCAGTGATCCAGTGTGACTGGGATCTGGAGCAGTGATCCAGTGTGACTGGGATCTGGAGCAGTGATCCGGTGTCACTTCCCTCCAGCCTTAACAGAAAGTTTCACTAACTAAACACTGGAAAAAATGGCAGTATCCTATATCATTAGCAAGTAATTATTCAGACATTCTAAGTTCAGCATTCATGAAAGGAGAGGTTTAGGAGGGCCAATGGGGGTAAAATAATCTGCTTGCAGCCGCAGCTTATGCTCAATCGGGTCTCTGATTTGGGCTGTTGTCCATTCAGTAAAAGTGTAATGAAAAATGAGTGCGCAGCAGAGAGTGATGGCAAGATCCGTGTGTGGTAGTATGACTAGAGGTATTACGGTAACTAGCAATGCCGGGACATCATTGGTGGAGAAGGCTCGCTGCTCATTGGCCCAATGGTATATAACACTAGTCACCTATTGGTTAGAGTTGTAAGGTAGCTCCGCCCTGTAAGGCGGGGTATAAGATCCTGTGTATTCCCCACAGCTTCCTTTCTGTACCTGAGCTGCTGGGGAAACATCTTCTCTATTAAAGCCTTCGGTTTCAGACTACAACCTCGCTTCTGTGGTCAATTGATAGTGCATCACCGTGTCTCCTTGTTCTATGGCATTTTACGATTCCTGGTCACTGTCCAACATGCTCATTTGCCTAATGCGCTGGAGTGAAATTCGGGCTGTCAGATATCTCAGTTGTTTCCAATTCAGCTCTGATTGTAATCAAACTGCAAATGTTGATCTCCAGGGTTTCAGATCAACAACCAGTTACTGCAGCTGCTGGTCCTCCGCTACACAGACGAGTACCTACAAATCGATTTTGATCACTTCCTCCGTTGCATGGTTCGATTGGAGACTTCATTCAGTGAGTATTATCTCAGTTTTAAAAATATATTTTTATTCTCCATTTTCATATTTTCTTCAATATTTACACCCCACCAACAAACAGTAAACGGTAACGAATACAATGTCAATCCCCTTATTAACAACAACAATCCCATCCTCCCACCAACCCCCAAACAACGGCCCACCTGACAACATAAGCATCAAATAAAGCAAACCCTCCCAAGGAGGAAAAAAAGGAAAAAAGAAAAATGAATCAGGAATCGCCTCTGGTCACCATTGACATATGTGGTCCACCCACCCCCCCCAGCCCCCCACTAATATTCAACGCCATCCAATCCTCGAAAGAATACCGTGAATGACACCCATGAATTGTAGACCCTCCTCCGTACCCCCCTCCAAGACTCCTCCCCTCCACTTCCTCTTGTAAACTTCTCGCCCCAACCTCGGTTCCTTCCCCCAACTTTTCACCCCGGCTAGACTCAATGAAACCTATTCTACCAGGCTCCGATGGCCGCAGCCCCTCCCCCCACCTCACTCTCGTTCACTGGCCGGCTTAAACCAGCCAGCGTGGAGGCCCCCGCTCGGGTCTCCTTCCCGCTTGCCTGGTCCCAGGAAAACCAAGAAATCCCCTTTAGCACACAACCCCAGCATACACACCCAAGCCCCAAAGAATCATCATTGCAAATGATAGTCCCATCTCTTCCCTTGTCCAAATATATACAGCGTCGACTCGTTTAGTACATACACCAACATGCAGTGAAAAAATAAAGTTACACGAGGCGACATTGGTACACGACCATTTCTCAATTCTGCCACAGTCCTTCTGCCTTTGCAAATCCGGCCGCCGTTTCCGACATCCCAAAATAAAAGTTCTTGGATTCGTAGGTCACCCTCACCTTAGCTGGATACGGGCAGCACGGTGACGCAGTGGGTTAGCCCTGCAGCCTCAGAGCGCCGAGGTCCCAGATTCAATCCCGGCTCTGGGTCACTGTCCGTGTGGAGTTTGCACATTCTCCCCGTGTTTGCGTGGGTTTCGCCCCCACAACCCAAAGATGTGCAGGGTAGATGGATGGGCCACGCTAAATTGCCCCTTAATTGGAAAAAATGAATTGGGTACTCTAAATTTTTTTAAAAACTTAGCTGGATATACTGTGCCGTACTGCACCTTGTTGATGTACAGTCCCTTCTTCACCCGGCTGAAGGCAGCCCGCCTCCTCGCCAGCTCCACCGTAAAATCCTGGTATATGCGTATACCAGCTCCAGCCCACTGCACCACCCGCTTCTGCTTTGCCCAGCACTGGACTTTCTCATTAACGCTGTACCTACGAAAACACAGTCACTACTCTTGGTGGCTCATAAGCCCGGGCCCAGTCGATAAAACTCCCCAGAATTCCCTCATATGGTATAATCTGAAAGCTACACGGATTGTCCCATGGCAGGTTTTGCTGAAATTCCCTGGTACAGACTAACTTGAAAGCTAAATCTTCCATTGGCATAGGCCATTTGGTATAGGTCTCCACGACTGACGAGCCTAATCCAGTTCCTATCGGGAGTGATCGTCCCCCTCCCCCAATAGCTTCGCCAACATCGTGGCAAAATACTCCGTCGGCCTCGGGCCTTCCACCCCTTCGGGCAACCCACAATCCTCAAATTCTGTCGCCTGGATCTGTTTTCCCAGTCTTCCATTTTGGCACGCAGCCCCTTGTTGGTCTCTATCACCCTGCGCAGCTCCTTCCCCATCAAGGTGAGTTGATCACTGTGCTGCGATAATGCCTCTTCCACTTCCTTCAATGTCTCACCTTGCTCCCGCACCTCCCCTGCTGTGCTCGATACCGCCGCCCTCACCGGGGCAATCGCCTTCTCCACCAGCACTTTCAATACCGCCCCCATCTCCTTCTTCATCGCTTCCATGTGCTTTGTGAACTGTTTTTCCATGTTCCACAGCCATCACCTTGGTCATTTCTTCTGCTGTGAGCGATGCAGCCTCCCCTGGTGCCCCAGCCTCCGCTTTCCTTTCAGTTCCTGTGCTGACTTTTCCACTCCCCGGCGGACTTTCATTAACCCCCTTTTCACAGCTGTCTTTCTCCCAAACTTGGACATTTCTCCTCCCTGTGCCTTCTTACAGCTTTCTCAGCCTCCGTTGTCCCTGGGACCGGGCGTTAAACCCCCAAAAATACTATTCCTGAGCGGGAGCCCTCCACTGTACGGCTGACTCCCGCCCGGAAGTCAGAGTATTATCTGGTTGCCAAGCAGAATGGATACTTATCATCTCTCGCTGACCAAGACAGCCTCCTGATCTTTCAATGCATTAAAAAAAAAATTTAGAGTAGCCAATTATGTTTCTTTTTTAAGGGGCAATTTAGCGTGCCCAATCCACCTAACCTGCACATCTTTGGGTTGTGGGGGTGAAACCCACGCAGACATGTGGAGAATGTGCAAACTCCACACAGACAGTGACCCAAGGCCGGGATTTGAACCCGGGTCCTCAGCACTGCAGTCCAGTGCTAACCACTGTGCCACATGCCGCCCCCACAGTGCATTTATATAGCACCCTTCACGACTTCCGGCCATATCTGACCAATGAATGACCTCCTGAAGCGTGGTCACTGTTGTAATGTGGAAAACACGGCAGCTAATTTGAGCACAGCAAGCTCCCACAAACAATAATGTGATAATGCAGATAATCTGCTTTTTTAAAGTGAGGCTGGTTATTGTCCAGTGGAAGATAGTAGCCCCTGACAGAAAATTTTGAAAATCTTTTCTCAGGATGTGGGCACCACTGGTTAGGTCAGCGTTGATTGTCCATCCTTAATTAACCTTGAAAAGGTGGTGGTGAGGTGCCTTCTCGAACCGCTGCAGTCTATCTTGTGCAAGGGAGGGGCTTCCTGGTTTTTGACCCGGTGACAGTGAAGGACGCAACTTTATTCCATTGATCTCTTAACCACCTTCGCCGCATCTGCCCTCCATAAATTTCAGGTCTTCCAAAACTCTGTGGCCCCCCATCCTAATTTGCGCCAACGTTTATCCACCACACGCTGTGGTCACAGTCCGGCACTGATTCCCAGTCTGACAACACCTCAATTTTGAAACGCCCAGCCTTGTGTTAAAAGTCCCTCCAAAGCCTTTGATGCGACCATCAATTCACTCAAGACATGAGTAGAAGTAAACCGTGGCTTTAATCAACTTAGAACAGAGCCTGCCTGCGACTGAACCAATGCTGAGAACTGCCTGCAGGATGACTGCTCTTTATACCTCCTTTTAAGGGGGAGGAGCCATGGGCGGAGCCCATACGTACCCAACATGTTCCCCTAATGCCATACAATGGCCCATAGGAGAAGCCCACAAGGGCAACAGTATAGCACAGATACAAATATACAAATACTAGTGCGACAGCACAGATACAAATACACTGGTGGATTATTAGTATAATACATTCACCACAGCCTTAACCCTCCCTATTTCTCCAGCCGTATAACCCTCCAATTTCTCTGCATTCCTACAATTCTGACCTCTTGAGCATCTGCAATTTCCATCGCATCACCACTGGCAGTGGCCATGCCTTCAGCTGCCTAGGCCCAAAACTCTGGACTTATTTCTCTAAGTCGCTCCACCTCTCTCCTCTCATCACTCCTTAAAAGATACCTCTTTGACCAAGCTTCTGATCACCTGTCCTAATATTACCTGCAGTGGGTCAGTCGAAATTGTGAAGTGCTCTGGGCTGTTTTACGATGCTGCGGACCTGATTAGGTGGCTGGAGGTGCCAAAATCCTGTGGAGGTGCTGCCACCTTGTGGTGATCTTGTTGATGCAGACTTGAAGCTTGCTGCAAAGTCCTGCTCACCAAACCTAAAGAAGCATTATTGACACTGTCAAGGAATATCCAGCCATACTTTTAAACCATCGAGCTTCTCTCCTTGTGTCCCACCCTTTTTGCACGAGAATCAATCTTATTCTATCTCTTTGCACTTTCTTACATACACATCAAGGCCCTGGAGAGTGAGAGAGAGAGAGCTGTACCAGTGGTACCAGGCTTGAAGGGCTTCAGTTACCGTATATACTCGCGTAACATGCGACTTTTGAGCACCTAATTTGAAGCCTAAATTTCGGGGGTCGCATGATACGCGAGGTACAAAAATCGCGGGTGTGAAATGCTGGCCAAGGTAAGTCACATAGCATCCAGCTGGCTTTACTAGCGTCATTCAGCCACTTGCCGTTTCCATTCATAAAAACATGAATGGAAACGTCAAGTGGCTGAACATCTTCCCATCAGAATACTACTCTTCAGATTTTGACCACAGCATTCTGATGGGAAGATGTTCAGCCTCTTGACGTTTCCATTCATGTTTTTATGAATGGAAACGGCAAGTGGCTGAACGACGCGAGTAAAGCCAGCTGGAAAACTGTTCGAATCGCGAACAGCTTTCACAGCAGAATCAACTCTGCAGAAACCCCACACAATTATACCATTTGGAATTTTTAGTTTCCAAAATTAATTTCCAAAAAAGTGACTCGCATGCTACATCAGGTATACCATAAAATCATGTTTTGGGGACGAAAATGTAGGGGTCGCATGATACGTGAGATCGAAGGATACGCGAGTATATACGGTATGTGAAGAGGCTAGTGACACTGGGTTTGAGGAGGTGAGGGGGAAGTTTTCAAAACATTTTGAGGGGTCTTGATAGTGTAAATAAGGAGAAACTGTTTCCATTGGCAAGAGGATTGATTGGTAACCAGAGATTTAGGATAATTGGCAAAAAACTGGAAGGGGGTGATGGGAGGTTTTTCATAGCGAGAGTTGTTATGATCGGGAATGGCTCCCTGAGAGGGTGGTGATTGGGAATGGCTCCCTGAGAGGGTGGTGATCGGGAATGGCTCTGAGAGAGCGGTGATTGGGAATGGCTCTCTGAGAGGGCGGTGATCGGGAATGGCTCTCTGTGAGGGCGGTGATCGGAAATGGCTCCCTGAGAGGGCGGTGATTGGGAATGGCTCCCTGAGAGGGCGGTGATCGGGAATGGCTCTGAGAGAGCGGTGATCGGGAATGGCTCTGAGAGGGCGGTGATCGGGAATGGCTCCCTGAGAGGGCGGTGATCGGGAATGGCTCTCTGAGAGAGTGGTGATCGGGAATGGCTCTCTGAGAGAGCGGTGATCGGGAATGGCTCTCTGAGAGGGCGGTGATCGGGAATGGCTCTCTGAGAGGGTGGTGATTGGGAATGGCTCTGAGAGGGCGGTGATCGGGAATGGCTCTGAGAGGGCGGTGATTGGAAATGGCTCTCTGAGAGGGTGGTGATTGGGAATGGCTCTGAGAGGGCGGTGATTGGGAATGGCTCTCTGTGAGGGCGGTGATTGGAAATGGCTCTGAGGGCGGTGATTGGGAATGGCTCTCTGTGAGGGCGGTGATTGGGAATGGCTCTGAGAGGGCGGTGATCGGGAATGGCTCTCTGAGAGGGCGGTGATTGGAAATGGCTCTCTGAGAGGGTGGTGATTGGGAATGGCTCTGAGAGGGCGGTGATCGGGAATGGCTCTGAGGGCGGTGATTGGGAATGGCTCTCTGTGAGGGCGGTGATCGGGAATGGCTCTGAGAGGGCGGTGATCGGGAATGGCTCCCTGAGAGGGTGGTGATTGGGAATGGCTCTCTGAGAGATCGGTGATCGGGAATGGCTCTCTGAGAGAGCGGTGATCGGGAATGGCTCTCTGAGAGGGCGGTGATCGGGAATGGCTCTGAGAGAGCGGTGATCGGGAATGGCTCCCTGAGAGAGCGGTGATTGGGAATGGCTCTCTGTGAGGGCGGTGATCGGGAATGGCTCTGAGAGGGCGGTGATCGGGAATGGCTCCCTGAGAGGGTGGTGATTGGGAATGGCTCTCTGAGAGATCGGTGATCGGGAATGGCTCTCTGAGAGAGCGGTGATCGGGAATGGCTCTCTGAGAGGGCGGTGATCGGGAATGGCTCTGAGAGAGCGGTGATCGGGAATGGCTCCCTGAGAGAGCGGTGATTGGGAATGGCTCTCTGTGAGGGCGGTGATCGGGAATGGCTCCCTGAGAGGGTGGTGATCGGGAATGGCTCTCTGAGAGGGCGGTGACTGGAAATGGCTCTCTGTGAGGGCGGTGATCGGGAATGGCTCTCTGAGAGAGCGGTGATTGGGAATGGCTCCCGGAGAGGGCGGTGATCGGGAATGGCTCTCTGAGAGGGTGGTGATCGGGAATGGCTCTGAGAGGGCGGTGATTGGGAATGGCTCCCTGAGAGGGCGGTGATCGGGAATGGCTCCCTGAGAGGGCGGTGATCGGGAATGGCTCCCTGAGAGGGCGGTGATCGGGAATGGCTCTGAGAGGGCGGTGATCGGGAATGGCTCCGAGAGGTGGTGATCGGGAATGGCTCTGAGAGGGCGGTGATTGGGAATGGCTCCCGGAGAGGGTGGTGATCGGGAATGGCTCTGAGAGGGTGGTGATCGGGAATGGCTCTCTGAGAGGGCGGGTGATCGGGAATGGCTCCCTGAGAGGGTGGTGATCGGGAATGGCTCCCTGAGAGGGCGGTGATCGGGAATGGCTCTGAGAGGGCGGTGATCGGGAATGGCTCTGAGAGGGCGGTGATCGGGAATGGCTCCGAGAGGGTGGTGATCGGGAATGGCTCTGAGAGGGCGGTGATTGGGAATGGCTCCCGGAGAGGGTGGTGATCGGGAATGGCTCTGAGAGGGTGGTGATCGGGAATGGCTCTCTGAGAGAGTGGTGATCGGGAATGGCTCCCTGAGAGGGTGATCGGGAATGGCTCCCGGAGAGGGCGGTGATCGGGAATGGCTCTCTGAGAGAGCGGTGATCGGGAATGGCTCTGAGAGGGCGGTGATCGGGAATGGCACTGAGAGAGTGGTGATCGGGAATGGCTCTGAGAGAGCGGTGATCGGGAATGGCTCTGAGAGGGCGGTGATCGGGAATGGCTCTCTGAGAGGGTGGTGATCGGGAATGGCTCCCTGAGAGGGCGGTGATCGGGAATGGCTCCCTGAGAGGGCGGTGATCGGGAATGGCTCCCTGAGAGAGCGGTGATCGGGAATGGCTCTCTGAGAGGGCGGTGATCGGGAATGGCTCCCTGAGAGAGCGGTGATCGGGAATGGCTCTCTGAGAGGGCGGTGATCGGGAATGGCTCTGAGAGAGCGGTGATCGGGAATGGCTCTGAGAGAGCGGTGATCGGGAATGGCTCCCTGAGAGGGCGGTGATCGGGAATGGCTCTGAGAGGGTGGTGATCGGGAATGGCTCTGCGAGGGCTGTGACTGGGAATGGCTCTCTGAGAGGGTGGTGATTGGGAATGGCTCTGAGAGGGCGGTGATTGGGAATGGCTCCCTGAGAGGGCGGTGATCGGGAATGGCTCCCTGAGAGGGCGGTGATCGGGAATGGCTCCCTGAGAGGGCGGTGATCGGGAATGGCTCTCTGAGAGAGCGGTGATCGGGAATGGCTCTGAGAGGGCGGTGATCGGGAATGGCTCTCAGAGAGCGGTGATCGGGAATGGCTCCCTGAGAGGGCGGTGATCTGGAATGGCTCTCTGAGAGAGCGGTGATCGGGAATGGCTCCCTGAGAGGGCGGTGATTGGGAATGGCTCTCTGAGAGGGCGGTGATCGGGAATGGCTCTGAGAGGGCGGTGATCGGGAATCGCTCTCTGAGAGGGTGGTGATTGGGAATGGCTCTGAGAGGGCGGTGATCGGGAATGGCTCCCTGAGAGGGTGGTGATTGGGAATGGCTCTGAGAGGGCGGTGATCGGGAATGGCTCCCTGAGAGGGTGGTGATTGGGAATGGCTCCCTGAGAGGGTGGTGATTGGGAATGGCTCTCTGAGAGAGCGGTGATCGGGAATGGCTCTGAGAGCGGTGATCGGGAATGGCTCTCTGAGAGGGCGGTGATCAGGAATGGCTCTCTGAGAGGGCGGTGATCGGGAATGGCTCTGAGAGAGCGGTGATCGGGAATGGCTCTGAGAGGGCGGTGATCGGGAATGGCTCCCTGAGAGGGTGGTGATCGGGAATGGCTCCCTGAGAGGGTGGTGATCGGCAATGGCTCCCTGAGAGGGCGGTGATCGGGAATGGCTCCCTGAGAGGGCGGTGATCGGGAATGGCTCTGAGAGGGCGGTGATCTGGAATGGCTCTCTGAGGGGGCGGTGATCGGGAATGCCTCTGAGAGGGCAGTGATTGGGAATGGCTCCCTGAGGGGGCGGTGATCGGGAATGGCTCTCTGAGAGAGCGGTGATTGGGAATGGCTCTGAGAGGGTGGTGATTGGGAATGGCTCTCTGAGAGGGCGGTGATTGGGAATGGCTCCCTGAGAGGGCGGTGATCGGGAATGGCTCTCTGAGAGGGCGGTGATCGGGAATGGCTCTCTGAGAGGGCGGTGATTGGGAGTGGCTCCCTGAGAGGGCGGTGATCGGGAATGGCTCTCTGAGAGAGCGGTGATCGGGAATGGCTCCCTGAGAGGGTGGTGATCGGGAATGGCTCTGAGAGGGCGGTTATCGGGAATGGCTCCCTGAGAGGGTGGTGATCGGGAATGGCTCTCTGAGAGGGCGGTGATCGGGAATGGCTCTCGGAGAGAGCGGTGATTGGGAATGGCTTTCTGAGAGGCCGGTGATCGGGAATGGCTCTGAGAGAGCGGTGATCGGGAATGGCTCCCTGAGAGGGCGGTGATCGGGAATGGCTCTGAGAGGGCGGTGATCGGGAATGGCTCTGAGAGGGCGGTGATCGGGAATGGCTCTGAGAGGGCGGTGATCGGGAATGGCTCTGAGAGGGTGGTGATCAGGAATGGCTCTGAGAGGGCGGTGATCAGGAATGGCTCTGAGAGGGCGGTGATCGGGAATGGCTCCCTGAGAGGGTGGTGATCGGGAATGGCTCTCTGAGAGAGCGGTGAATGGGAATGGCTCAGAGAGGGCGGTGATCGGGAATGGCTCTCTGAGAGGGTGGTGATCGGGAATGGCTCCCTGAGAGAGCGGTGATCGGGAATGGCTCCCTGAGAGGGCGGTGATCGGGAATGGCTCCCTGAGAGGGCGGTGATCGGGAATGGCTCCCTGAGAGGGTGATGATCGGGAATGGCTCTGAGAGGGTGGTGATCGGGAATGGCTCTGAGAGGGCGGTGATCGGGAATGGCTCCCTGAGAGGGCGGTGAGCGGGAATGGCTCTGAGAGGGCGGTGATCGGGAATGGCTCTGAGAGGGCGGTGATTGGGAATGGCTCTCTGAGAGGGTGGTGATCGGGAATGGCTCTCTGAGAGGGTGGTGATCGGGAATGGCTCCCTGAGAGGGCGGTGATCAGGAATGGCTCTCTGAGAGGGCGGTGATCGGGAATGGCTCTCTGAGAGGGTGGTGATCGGGAATGGCTCTCTGAGAGGGTGGTGATCGGGAATGGCTCCCCGAGAGGGCGGTGATCGGGAATGGCTCTGAGAGGGCGGTGATCGGGAATGGCTCTGAGAGGTTGGTGATTGGGAATGGCTCTGAGAGGGTGGTGATCGGGAATGGCTCCCTGAGAGGGTGGTGATCGGGAATGGCTCTGAGAGGGTGGTGATCGGGAATGGCTCTGAGAGGGTGGTGATCGGGAATGGCTCCCTGAGAGGGTGGTGATCGGGAATGGCTCTGAGAGGATGGTGATCGGGAATGGCTCCCTGAGAGAGCGGAGAGCGGGAATGGCTCTCTGAGAGGGTGGTGATCGGGAATGGCTCCCTGAGAGAGCGGTGATCGGGAATGGCTCTGAGAGGGCGGTGATCGGGAATGGCTCCCTGAGAGAGCGGTGATCGGGAATGGCTCCCTGAGAGAGCGGTGATCGGGAATAGCTCTGAGAGAGCGGTGACCGGGAATGGCTCCCTGAGAGGGCAGTGATCGGGAATGGCTCTGAGAGGGTGGTGATCGGGAATGGCTCTCTGAGAGGGCGGTGATTGGGAATGGCTCACTGAGAGAGCGGTAATTGGGAATGGCTCTCTGAGAGGGCGGTGATCGGGAATGGCTCTGAGAGGGCGGTGATCGGGAATGGCTCTGAGAGGGCGGTGATCGGGAATGGCTCTGAGAGGGCGGTGATCGGGAATGACTCACTGAGAGAGCGGTGATCGGGAATGGCTCTCTGAGAGGGCGGTGATCGGGAATGGCTCCCTGAGAGGGCGGTGAGCGGGAATGGCTCTCTGAGAGGGTGGTGATCGGGAATGGCTCCCTGAGAGGGCGGTGATCGGGAATGGCTCTCTGAGAGGGCGGTGATCGGGAATGGCTCTCTGAGAGGGTGGTGATCGGGAATGGCTCCCTGAGAGGGTGGTGATCGGGAATGGCTCTGAGAGGGCGGTGATCGGGAATGGCTCCCTGAGAGGGCGGTGATCGGGAATGGCTCCGAGAGGGCGGTGATCGGGAATGGCTCCCTGAGAGGGTGGTGATCGGGAATGGCTCTGAGAGGGCGGTGATCGGGAATGGCTCCCTGAGAGGGTGGTGATCGGGAATGGCTCCCTGAGAGGGTGGTGATTGGGAATTGCTCTGAGAGGGCGGTGATCGGGAATGGCTCTCTGAGAGGGCGGTGATTGGGAATGGCTCTCTGAGAGGGCGGTGATCGGGAATGGCTCTCTGAGAGGGCGGTGATTGGGAATGGCTCTGAGATGGTGGTGATCGGGAATGGCTCTGAGAGGGTGGTGATCGGGAATGGCTCTGAGAGGGCGGTGATCGGGAATGGCTCTGAGATGGTGGTGATCGGGAATGGCTCTGAGAGGGCGGTAATCGGGAATGGCTCTCTGACAGGGTGGTGATCGGGAATGGCTCCCTGAGAGGGTGGTGATCGGGAATGGCTCCCTGAGAGGGCGGTGATCGGGAATGGCTCTCTGAGAGAGCGGTGATCGGGAATGGCTCTGAGAGGGTGGTGATCGGGAATGGCTCTGAGAGGGCGGTGATTGGGAATGGCTCTGTGAGAGTGGTGATCGGGAATGGCTCTGCGAGGGCACTGATCGGGAATGGCTCTGAGAGGGCGGTGATCGGGAATGGCTCTCTGAGAGGGCGGTGATCGGGAATGGCTCCCTGAGAGAGCGGTGATCGGGAATAGCACCTTGAGAGGGCGGTGATCGGGAATGGCTCCCTGAGAGGGCGGTGATCGGGAATGGCTCTGAGAGGGCGGTGATCGGGAATGGCTCCCTGAGAGGGCGGTGATCGGGAATGGCTCTGAGAGGGCGGTGATCGGGAATGGCTCTCTGAGAGGGTGGTGACTGGGAATGGCTCTGAGAGGGCGGTGATCGGGAATGGCTCCCTGAGAGAGCGGTGATCGTGAATGGATCTCTGAGAGGGCGGTGATCGGGAATGGCTCTGAGAGGGTGCTGATCGGGAATGGCTCTCTGAGAGGGTGGTGATCGGGAATGGCTCTCTGAGAGGGCGGTGAACGGGAATGGCTCTCTGAGAGGGTGGTGATCGGGAATGGCTCTGAGAGGGTGGTGATCGGGAATGGCTCTCTGAGAGGGCGGTGATCGGGAATGGCTCTCTGAAAGAGCGGTGATTGGGAATGGCTCTGAGAGGGCGGTGATCGGGAATGGCTCTGAGAGGGCGGTGATCGGGAATGGCACCCTGAGAGGGCGGTAATCGGGAATGGCTCCCTGAGAGGGCGGTAATCGGGAATGGCTCCCTGAGAGGGCGGTGATCGGGAATGGCTCCCTGAGAGGGCGGTGATCGGGAATGGCTCCCTGAGAGGGCGGTGATCGGGAATGGCTCTGAGAGGGCGGTGATCGGGGATGGCTCCCTGAGAGGGTGGTGATCGGGAATGGCTCTGAGAGGTTGGTGATCGGGAATGGCTCTGAGAGAGTGGTGATCGGGAATGGCTCACTGAGAGGGCGGTGATCGGGAATGGCTCCCTGAGAGGGCGGTGATCGGGAATGGCTCTGAGCGGGCGGTGATCGGGAATGGCTCTGAGAGGGCGGTGATCGGGAATGGCTCTGAGAGGGCGGTGATCGGGATTGGCCCCCTGAGAGGGCGGTGATCAGGAATGGCTCTGAGAGGGTGGTGATCGGGAATGGCTCCCTGAGAGGGCGGTGATCGGGAATGGCTCCCTGAGAGGGTGGTGATCGGGAATGGCTCTCAGAGAGGACAGTGATCGGGAATGGCTCTCTGAGAGAGCGGTGATCGGGAATGGCTCTCTGAGAGGGTGGTGATCGGGAATGGCTCTGAGAGGGTTGTGATCGGGAATGGCTCTGAGAGAGCGGTGATCGGGAATGGCTACCTGAGAGAGCGGTGATCGGGAATGGCTCTGAGAGGGCGGTGATCGGGAATGGCTCTGAGAGGGCGGTGATCGGGAATGGCTCCCTGAGAGAGCGGTGATCGGGAATGGCTCTGAGAGGGCGGTGATCGGGACTGGCTCACTGAGAGAGCGGTGATCGGGAATGGCTCTGAGAGGGCGGTGATCGGGAATGGCTCTCTGAGAGGGCGGTGATCGGGAATGGCTCCCTGAGAGGGCGGTGATTGGGAATGGCTCTCTGAGAGGGCGGTGATCGGGAATGGCTCTGAGAGGGCGGTGATTGGGAATGGCTCTGAGAGGGCGGTGATCGGGAATGGCTCCCTGAGAGGGTGGTGATCGGGAATGGCTCTGCGAGGGCGGTGATCGGGAATGGCTCTGAGAGGGCGGTGATCGGGAATGGCTCTGAGAGGGCGGTGATCGGGAATGGCTCTGAGAGGGCGGTGATCAGGAATGGCTCAGAGAGGGCGGTGATCAGGAATGGCTCTGAGAGGGCGGTGATCGGGAATGGCTCCCTGAGAGGGTGGTGATCGGGAATGGCTCTCTGAGAGAGCGGTGAATGTGAATGGCTCTGAGAGGGCGGTGATCGGGAATGGCTCTCTGAGAGGGTGGTGATCGGGAATGGCTCCCTAGGAGAGCGGTGATCGGGAATGGCTCCCTGAGAGGGCGGTGATCGGGAATGGCTCCCTGAGAGGGCGGTGATCGGGAATGGCTCCCTGAGAGGGTGGTGATCGGGAATGGCTCTGAGAGGGTGGTGATCGGGAATGGCTCTGAGAGGGCGGTGATCGGGAATGGCTCCCTGAGAGGGCGGTGAGCGGGAATGGCTCTGAGAGGGCGGTGATCGGGAATGGCTCTGAGAGGGCGGTGATTGGGAATGGCTCTCTGAGAGGGTGGTGATCGGGAATGGCTCTCTGAGAGGGTGGTGATCGGGAATGGCTCCCTGAGAGGGCGGTGATCGGGAATGGCTCTCTGAGAGGGCGGTGATCGGGAATGGCTCTCTGAGAGGGTGGTGATCGGGAATGGCTCTCTGAGAGGGTGGTGATCGGGAATGGCTCCCCGAGAGGGCGGTGATCGGGAATGGCTCCCTGAGAGGGCGGTGATCGGGAATGGCTCTGAGAGGGCGGTGACCGGGAATGGCTCTGAGAGGGTGGTGATTGGGAATGGCTCTGAGAGGGTGGTGATCGGGAATGGCTCCCTGAGAGGGTGGTGATCGGAATGGCTCTGAGAGGGCGGTGATCTGGAATGGCTCTGAGAGGGTGGTGATCAGGAATGGCTCTGAGAGGGTGGTGATCGGGAATGGCTCCCTGAGAGGGTGGTGATCGGGAATGGCTCTGAGAGGGTGGTGATCGGGAATGGCTCCCTGAGAGAGCGGAGATCGGGAATGGCTCTGAGAGGGCGGTGATCGGGAATGGCTCCCTGAGAGAGCGGTGATCGGGAATGGCTCTCTGAGAGAGTGGTGATCGGGAATGGCTCCCTGAGAGAGCGGTGATCGGGAATGGCTCTGAGAGGGCGGTGACCGGGAATGGCTCCCTGAGAGGGCAGTGATCGGGAATGGCTCTGAGAGGGTGGTGATCGGGAATGGCTCTCTGAGAGGGCGGTGATTGGGAATGGCTCACTGAGAGAGCGGTAATTGGGAATGGCTCTCTGAGAGGGCGGTGATCGGGAATGGTTCTGAGAGGGCGGTGATCGGGAATGGCTCTGAGAGGGCGGTGATCGGGAATGGCTCTGAGAGGGCGGTGATCGGGAATGGCTCACTGAGAGAGCGGTGATTGGGAATGGCTCTCTGAGAGGGCGGTGATCGGGAATGGCTCCCTGAGAGGGCGGTGAGCGGGAATGGCTCTCTGAGAGGGTGGTGATCGGGAATGGCTCCCTGAGAGGGCGGTGATCGGGAATGGCTCTCTGAGAGGGTGGTGATCGGGAATGGCGCCCCGAGAGGGCGGTGATCGGGAATGGCTCCCTGAGAGGGCGGTGATCGGGAATGGCTCTGAGAGGGCGGTGATCGGGAATGGCTCTGAGAGGGTGGTGATTGGGAATGGCTCTGAGAGGGTGGTGATCGGGAATGGCTCCCTGAGAGGGCGGTGATCAGGAATGGCTCTGAGAGGGTGGTGATCGGGAATGGCTCCCTGAGAGGGCGGTGATCGGGAATGGCTCTGAGAGGGTGGTGATCGGGAATGGCTCCCTGAGAGAGCGGTGATCGGGAATGGCTCTCTGAGAGGGTGGTGATCGGGAATGGCTCCCTGAGAGAGCGGTGATCGGGAATGGCTCTGAGAGGGCGGTGATCGGGAATGGCTCCCTGAGAGGGCGGTGATCGGGAATGGCTCTCTGAGAGAGTGGTGATCGGGAATGGCTCCCTGAGAGAGCGGTGATCGGGAATAGCTCTGAGAGGGCGGTGACCGGGAATGGCTCCCTGAGAGGGCAGTGATCGGGAATGGCTCTGAGAGGGTGGTGATCGGGAATGGCTCTCTGAGAGGGCGGTGATTGGGAATGGCTCACTGAGAGAGCGGTAATTGGGAATGGCTCTCTGAGAGGGCGGTGATCGGGAATGGCTCTGAGAGGGCGGTGATCGGGAATGGCTCTGAGAGGGCGGTGATCGGGAATGGCTCTGAGAGGGTGGTGATCGGGAATGGCTCACTGAGAGAGCGGTGATTGGGAATGGCTCTCTGAGAGGGCGGTGATCGGGAATGGCTCCCTGAGAGGGTGGTGATCGGGAATGGCTCTGACAGGGCGGTGATCGGGAATGGCTCTGAGAGGGCGGTGATCGGGAATGGCTCCCTGAGAGGGCGGTGATCGGGAATGGCTCTGAGAGGGCGGTGATCGGGAATGGCTCTGAGAGAGCGGTGATCGGGAATGGCTCCCTGAGAGGGCGGTGATCGGGAATGGCTCTGAGAGGGCGGTGATCGAGAATGGCTCTGAGAGGGCGGTGATCGGGAATGGCTCTGAGAGGGCGGTGATCGGGAATGGCTCTGAGAGAGCGGTGATCGGGAATGGCTCTGAGAGGGCGGTGATCGGGAATGGCTCCCTGAGAGGTTGGTGATCGGGAATGGCTCACTGAGAGGGTGGTGATCGGGAATGGCTCTCTGAGAGGGCGGTGATCGGGAATGGCTCCCTGAGAGGGCGGTGATCGGGAATGGCTCTGAGAGGGCGGTGATTGGGAATGGCTCCCTGAGAGGGTGGTGATCGGGAATGGCTCCCTGAGAGGGTGGTGATTGGGAATTGCTCTGAGGGCGGTGATCGGGAATGGCTCTCTGAGAGGGCGGTGATTGGGAATGGCTCTCTGAGAGGGCGGTGATCGGGAATGGCTCTCTGAGAGGGCGGTGATTGGGAATGGCTCTGAGATGGTGGTGATCGGGAATGGCTCTGAGAGGGCGGTGATCGGGAATGGCTCTCTGAGAGGGTGGTGATCGGGAATGGCTCTGAGAGGGCGGTGATCGGGAATGGCTCTGAGAGGGTGGTGATCGGGAATGGCTCCCTGAGAGGGCGGTGATCGGGAATGGCTCCCTGAGAGGGCGGTGATCGGGAATGGCTCCCTGAGAGAGCGGTGATCGGGAATGGCTCTGAGAGTGTGGTGATTGGGAATGGCTCTGAGAGAACGGTGATCGGGAATGGCTCTGAGAGGGCGGTGATCGGGAATGGCTCACTGAGAGGGTGGTGATCGGGAATGGCTCTGAGAGGGCGGTGATCGGGAATGGCTCCCTGAGAGGGCGGTGATCGGGAATGGCTCCGAGAGGGCGGTGATCGGGAATGGCTCCCTGAGAGGGTGGTGATCGGGAATGGCTCTGAGAGGGCGGTGATCGGGAATGGCTCTGAGAGGGCGGTGATTGGGAATGGCTCCCTGAAAGGGTGGTGATCGGGAATGGCTCCCTGAGAGGGTGGTGATTGGGAATTGCTCTGAGAGGGCGGTGATCGGGAATGGCTCTCTGAGAGGGCGGTGATTGGGAATGGCTCTCTGAGAGGGCGGTGATCGGGAATGGCTCTCTGAGAGGGCGGTGATTGGGAATGGCTCTGAGATGGTGGTGATCGGGGATGGCTCTGAGAGGGTGGTGATCGGGAATGGCTCTGAGAGGGCGGTGATCGGGAATGGCTCTGAGATGGTGGTGATCGGGAATGGCTCTGAGAGGGCGGTAATCGGGAATGGCTCTCTGACAGGGTGGTGATCGGGAATGGCTCCCTGAGAGGGTGGTGATCGGGAATGGCTCCCTGAGAGGGCGGTGATCGGGAATGGCTCTCTGAGAGAGCGGTGATCAGGAATGGCTCTGAGAGGGTGGTGATCGGGAATGGCTCTGAGAGGGCGGTGATTGGGAATGGCTCTGTGAGAGTGGTGATCGGGAATGGCTCTGCGAGGGCACTGATCGGGAATGGCTCTGAGAGGGCGGTGATCGGGAATGGCTCTCTGAGAGGGCGGTGATCGGGAATGGCTCCCTGAGAGAGCGGTGATCGGGAATAGCACCTTGAGAGGGCGGTGATCGGGAATGGCTCCATGAGAGGGCGGTGATCGGGAATGGCTCTGAGAGGGCGGTGATCGGGAATGGCTCCCTGAGAGGGTGGTGCTTGGGAATGGCTCTGAGAGGGCGGTGATCGGGAATGGCTCCCTGAGAGAGCGGTGATCGTGAATGGCTCTCTGAGAGGGCGGTGATCGGGAATGGCTCTGAGAGGGTGCTGATCGGGAATGGCTCTCTGAGAGGGTGGTGATCGGGAATGGCTCTGAGATGGTGGTGATCGGGAATGGCTCTGAGAGGGCGGTAATCGGGAATGGCTCTCTGACAGGGTGGTGATCGGGAATGGCTCCCTGAGAGGGTGGTGATCGGGAATGGCTCCCTGAGAGGGCGGTGATCGGGAATGGCTCTCTGAGAGAGCGGTGATCGGGAATGGCTCTGAGAGGGTGGTGATCGGGAATGGCTCTGAGAGGGCGGTGATTGGGAATGGCTCTGTGAGAGTGGTGATCGGGAATGGCTCTGCGAGGGCACTGATCGGGAATGGCTCTGAGAGGGCGGTGATCGGGAATGGCTCTCTGAGAGGGCGGTGATCGGGAATGGCTCCCTGAGAGAGCGGTGATCGGGAATAGCACCTTGAGAGGGCGGTGATCGGGAATGGCTCCCTGAGAGGGCGGTGATCGGGAATTGCTCTGAGAGGGCGGTGATCGGGAATGGCTCCCTGAGAGGGTGGTGATTGGGAATGGCTCTGAGAGGGCGGTGATCGGGAATGGCTCCCTGAGAGAGCGGTGATCGTGAATGGCTCTCTGAGAGGGCGGTGATCGGGAATGGCTCTGAGAGGGTGCTGATCGGGAATGGCTCTCTGAGAGGGTGGTGATCGGGAATGGCTCTCTGAGAGGGCGGTGAACGGGAATGGCTCTCTGAGAGGGTGGTGATCGGGAATGGCTCTGAGAGGGTGGTGATCGGGAATGGCTCTCTGAGAGGGCGGTGATCGGGAATGGCTCTCTGAAAGAGCGGTGATTGGGAATGGCTCTGAGAGGGCGGTGATCGGGAATGGCTCTGAGAGGGCGGTGATCGGGAATGGCACCCTGAGAGGGCGGTAATCGGGAATGGCTCCCTGAGAGGGCGGTGATCGGGAATGGCTCCCTGAGAGGGCGGTGATCGGGAATGGCTCCCTGAGAGGGCGGTGATCGGGAATGGCTCCCTGAGAGGGCGGTGATCGGGAATGGCTCTGAGAGGGCGGTGATCGGGAATGGCTCCCTGAGAGGGTGGTGATCGGGAATGGCTCTGAGAGGTTGGTGATCGGGAATGGCTCTGAGAGAGTGGTGATCGGGAATGGCTCACTGAGAGGGCGGTGATCGCGAATGGCTCCCTGAGAGGGCGGTGATCGGGAATGGCTCTGAGCGGGCGGTGATCGGGAATGGCTCTGAGAGGGCGGTGATCGGGAATGGCTCTGAGAGGGCGGTGATCGGGAATGGCTCCCTGAGAGGGCGGTGATCAGGAATGGCTCTGAGAGGGTGGTGATCGGGAATGGCTCCCTGAGAGGGTGGTGATCGGGAATGGCTCTGAGAGGGTTGTGATCGGGAATGGCTCTGAGAGAGCGGTGATCGGGAATGGCTACCTGAGAGAGCGGTGATCGGGAATGGCTCTGAGAGGGCGGTGATCGGGAATGGCTCTGAGTGGGCGGTGATCGGGAATGGCTCCCTGAGAGAGCGGTGATCGGGAATGGCTCTGTGAGGGCGGTGATCGGGACTGGCTCTCTGAGAGGGTGGTGATCGGGAATGGCTCACTGAGAGAGCGGTGATCGGGAATGGCTCTGAGAGGGCGGTGATCGGGAATGGCTCTCTGAGAGGGCGGTGATCGGGAATGGCTCCCTGAGAGGGCGGTGATTGGGAATGGCTCTCTGAGAGGGCGGTGATCGGGATTGGCTCTGAGAGGGCGGTGATTGGGAATGGCTCCCTGAGAGGGTGGTGATCGGGAATGGCTCCCTGAGAGGGTGGTGATTGGGAATTGCTCTGAGAGGGCGGTGATCGGGAATGGCTCTCTGAGAGGGCGGTGATCGGGAATGGCTCTCTGAGAGGGCGGTGATTGGGAATGGCTCTGAGAGGGCGGTGATCGGGAATGGCTCTCTGAGAGGGCGGTGATCGGGAATGGCTCCCTGAGAGGGCGGTGATTGGGAATGGCTCTCTGAGAGGGCGGTGATCGGGAATAGCTCTGAGAGGGCGGTGATTGGGAATGGCTCCCTGAGAGGGTGGTGATCGGGAATGGCTCCCTGAGAGTGTGGTGATTGGGAATTGCTCTGAGAGGGCGGTGATCGGGAATGGCTCTGAGAGGGCGGTGATCAGGAATGGCTCACTGAGAGAGCGGTGATCGGGAATGGCTCTCTGAGAGGGTGGTGATCGGGAATGGCTCCCTGAGAGGGCGGTGATCGGGAATGGCTCTCTGAGGGGGTGGTGATCGGGAATGGCTCTCTGAGAGGGTGGTGATCAGGAATGGCTCCCTGAGAGGGTGGTGATTGTGAATGGCTCCCTGAGAGGGCGGTGATCGGGAATGGCTCCCTGAGAGGGTGGTGATTGGGAATGGCTCCCTGAGAGGGTGGTGATCGGGAATGTCTCCCTGAGAGGGTGGTGATCGGGAATGGCTCTGAGAGGGCGGTGATCGGGATTGGCTCACTGAGAGAGCGGTGATCGGGAATGGCTCTCTGAGAGGGTGGTGATCGGGAATGGCTCCCTGAGAGGGTGGTGATCGGGAATGGCTCCCTGAGAGGGTGGTGATCGGGAATGGCTCTCTGAGGGCGGTGATCGAGAATGGCTCTCTGAGAGGGCGGTGATCGGGAATGGCTCTCTGAGGGTGGTGACCGGGAATGGCTCTGAGAGAGCGGTGATTGGGAATGGCTCCCTGAGAGGGTGGTGATCGGGAATGGCTCCCTGAGAGGGTGGTGATCGGGAATGGCTCTCTGAGAGGGCGGTGATCGGGAATGGCTCCCTGAGAGAGCGGTGATCGGGAATGGCTCCCTGAGAGGGTGGTGATCGGGAATGGCTCTGAGAGGGTGGTGATCGGGAATGGCTCTGAGAGGGTGGTGATCGGGAATGGCTCTCTGAGAGAGCGGTGATTGGGAATGGCTCCCTGAGAGAGCGCTGATCGGGAATGGCTCCCTGAGAGGGTGGTGATCGGGAATGGCTCTGAGAGGGTGGTGATCGGGAATGGCTCTGAGAGGGCGGTGATCGGGAATGGCTCTGAGAGGGTGGTGATCGGGAATGGCTCTGAGAGAGCGGTGATCGGGAATGGCTCTGAGAGAGCGGTGATCGGGAACGGCTCTGAGAGGGCGGTGATCGGGAATGGCTCTGAGAGGGCGGTGATCGGGAATGGCTCCCTGAGAGGGTGGTGATTGGTAATGGCTCCCTGAGAGGGTGATGGAAGCAGATTCAATAGTAACTTCCAAAAGAATTTTGGTTTCGAAGAGAAAAGATGTGCAGGGCTATGGGGGTGGAGTTGGGATAGTGGGACACTTGTAAAGAGCAGGCACAGGAATAATGAACAAAATAATTTCCTTCTATGCTATGCTGATTCGATGTCTGTTATAAATTTAATCAACACCGGACACACGAGCGCTGAATTGAAGCTTTTTGAAACACAGCTGGTGCAGCTGATTCAATGAAAATAATAGGATAGGAGGAATTGGGATTTTGAGTAATGAGGGGTATTTGATTAATGGAGAGTGATAGGGGAATTATTAATTGGAATTTCAACTAACTGGGAGGAATGTTGGGCCAATGCAGATACAGAGTCAGGTACTGGTCAGGTCAATCTGAATGTCATCTGGGTGCACTCATATTCATATTGTGTCTGGTGCAGATGGAATGGAACCAGCCCCCTCAGATCGGAGTCTGTCCTCTTTCCTGTTTTGTGCTCCACAAAGAGGTCAGAGGCCCAGGCTCTGATTCAATTCAAATCAGCAGGAATGATCCCAGGTCATGGGCCTGTAACAAAGGGACCAAGGCTGAGTTGTGTGAGGACAGGCTTTTACAAACGTAAAAGTTAATCCCAGGTAGTGGCTCAGTTTATGTTACTGACCTTTCAAGCCAACTATTTGTAGTCCTCTTTCATTAAGCCGAAAGACAATTTTCTCACACCTTTATGAACAACCCATCGAGATGATAGTAGTTAAATAATTAGGTCTTGTGATATGTCCCGTAGTACTCACTGTGGGTTTTATTTTAAAAACAGGGCTGTTCAAGTCGCTTGATTCCCGGCAGACTGGTGAGGTGACAATGAACTTGCTGCAGGTAAGAAATTGTTCTTCAACCATTATTTGTTTAGTGCAGAGCCTTCGACCCAGCCACACCCACCTATGCCAAGATCAATGTCCCTAGGCATTGAAACAATATCAGGGCATTTGCATGTACGTGGGAACGGAAACCACATATGTCCAAAAGTCAATAGGCTTAACATTCCAGGATGAATGTTGGGATATACTAGACCATGGCATCGCAAAGTGGCAACAGAAGTCATTTATCTGCGAGGAGCAGATTCCAACAAACTCTGTCTCCCAACTGTATCTTTTATTCCTATTCTGATATTTAGCCCCCAAAATCAATTTTGCGACACAATTTGTTTTAAATTTCTATAATATTTGCACTTCTGATTCGGTCTCCTGCCTTTAAGCGATTAATATTGGTTTAGTGATTTATTCAAAAGGCAGGACTACCACTCACACCTTCAATACTACCCTTGAGAATCAGCCTAGATGTGTACTTAAGTCTCTGGTGTGCTGTGGGACTTTCACCCACAACTTGCTGACTCCAGGATGAGAGTCTTACCCACTGAGCCATATTCCCATCTGACATGGGATCTCGTTGTCATGGTAGTGGCACCATTTCCAATTACAGCTAAGGTGAGAAAGGTTGTACAAAGCTATGAAGTAAGTTGTTGTTTTCTTAACAACAGCTCCAGGGTCCCAGGTTCGATTCCGGCTTGGGTCACTGTCTGTGCGGAGTCTGCACATCCTCCCCGTGTGTGCGTGGGTTTCCTCCGGATGCTCCGGTTTCCTTCAACAGTCCAAAGATGTGCAGGTTAGGTCGATTGGCCATGCTAAATTGCCCTTAGTGTCCAAAATTGCCCTTAGTGTTGGGTGGGGTTCCTGGGTTATGGGGATAGGATGGAGGTGTTAACCTTGGGTAGGGTGCTCTTTCCAGGAGCCGGTGCAGACTCGATGGGCCGAATGGCCTCCTTCTGCACTGTAAATTCTGTGTAAAATACTTCATTCAAGTCTATTATTGATCATTTTGTGCCTGGGAAAGGAAACAGCTAAACTTACTGGGTGTTTGAAGACCACTGACGGAGCTGAATTCTGTCACCACTTCATTTTCTCCCTCCTGGGGGATTGCTCGAGGAAGGAGCTCACTTTCCAGTCACCGCCCCCCCCCCCCCCTCGCCCCAACCAACAGCAGGATTCAACTGTAGGAAAAATATGACACTGCACTTTTATTGCTCCGCTGCCCAGGATTTCAATGTAAATTATACTTACAGTTGCTATAACGTGCTCAGTCAATTCCCCAGTTTTATTAATCAGCGCCATGTTCTTGTGCCCTTGTACTTACTGTCCTCCCTTTCTGCTCACTCAGTACCCTCTCCTTATCATCTGGTTATTCCTAACTTTGTTAATATGTGTTGCTGATATTTTACATCAGGTTAAAGTCCAACAGGTTTGTTTCGAATCACTAGCTTTCGGAGCACAAAGTTTCTACAAAGATGCAAGAAAGCAGACAAGATCCCGAAAGGGCTACAGATTACAAACCCACTCAAGTCGACCTATAACACAGACTCCACTGAGAAACTCTGCCGTCGCACCTATCTCACACTCCTCAACCACCTCATACATCAGTTCTGCAGCAGACGCCGCAACCTGGAAACCAAGATAGAGGCCATATTCTCAACTTGCGTTCAGGACTCAGCAGACCAGCTGCGGAACACCGCCAAACAGATGAGACAACAATACTGCGTGGCGCACCAAGAACAGGAAGGTTGAGAAACTTGGCATCACCACCAGCAGCTACCAAGCCTCCCTAGGCACCACAGTAGAAAACAATACAAAACAATACTATTGTCAACTTGTCAGACTACACCCCTCAACCAGACAAAATCAAAGTCCTCAGCAGAGGGCTCAATTTCAGCACCACCACCAAAATGGACCCCATCAGTCTTGCGGCAGACACGGAGGAATTCATCAGGCGAATGAGGCTCCGGGAGTTCTTCCATAGACCCCAAGAGGCCAACAGCGAACCCAATGAGACAACCAATGAACCGGAACACAAGACTGAGAGATCTGCGATACGGCAACCGAAGAGGAAAGAGTCGAATTGGACGCCTCCGGAAGACCGCTGCCCTAGACTCGACAGGTATGCTGAAGCCGTCAGAAGTCGTGTCAATGCCAGATTCAGCAGTCGCATTCACAAGACAGCCCCGGACGTCACCCAAGCACAACGCAACGCCATCTCAAGACCAACCGCATCATCGTCATCAAACCAGCAGACAAAGGAGGGGCCACTGTCACACTGAACAGAACGGACTACTGTAAAGAAGTGTACCGACAACTCAACAACCAGGAACACTACAGACAGTTACCCACAGATCCAACCAAGGAACACACCTGCCAACACAAGAGACTGATCAAGACCAAGGATCCAGACCCTCAGAGCACCCTACGTGCTCTCATCCCACATACTCCCCGTGTTGGGGATCTCTACTGCCTTGCGAAAATACACAAGGCCAACACACCAGACCATCCTATCGTATCAAGCAATGGGACCCTGTGTGAGAACCTCTCTGGCTACATCGAGGGCATTTTGAAACCCATCGTACAAGGAACGCCCAGGTTCTGTCGCGATACGATGACTTCTTACAGAAACTCAGCACCCATGGACCAGTTGAACCAGGAACATTCCTTGTCAGAATGGACGTCTTGGCACTCTATACCAGCATCCCCCATGACGACGGCATTACTGCAACAGCCTCAATACTCAACGGCGACAACTGCCAATCTCCAGACGCAATTCTGCAACTCATTCGCTTCATTCTGGATCATGACGTCGTCACCTTCGACAAGTTCTTCATCCAGACACATGGAACAGCCATGGGGACCAAATTCGCACCTCAATATGCCAACATCTTCATGCACAAGTTTGTCAAAGACCTCCTTCCCGTACAGGACCTTCAACCGACGTTATACACCAGATACATCGATCACATTTTTTCCTTTGGACCCACAGCGAAGAATCACTGAAACGACTACACGATGACATCAATAAGTTCCATCCCACCAGCAGACTCACCATGGACTACTCTCCAGAATCGGTTGCATTCTTGGAGACACTCATCTCATCACAGTCACTTCTGTACTTTGCTTTACAGCAAGCCCATGGATAACCTCACAATGCTCGACATCTCCAGCTTCCACCCTAAATACGTTAAAGAAGCCATCCCCATATGGACAAGCCCTCCGTATACACAGGATCTGCTCAGATGAGGCATTACAGACATCTACAGACGCTGAAGGATGCCATTGTACGAACGGGATATGGCACTTGACTCATCGATCGACAGTTCCAACGCGCCACAGCAAAAAACCGCACCGACTCCTCACAAGAAAAACACGGGACACAACCGACAGTATACTTCGTCGTCCAGTACTATCCCGGAGCAGAGAAACTATGACATCTTCTTCGCGGCCTTCAACACGTCATCAGTGAAGATGAACATCTTGCCAAGGTCATCCCCACAGCCCCACTACTTGTCTTCAAATAGCTGCGCAACCTCAGACCATTGTTTGCAGCAAACTATCCAGCCTTCAGAACAGCGGCCACACTACGCAACCTCTGCAAGACGTGCCAGATCATCGGCATGGATACCACCATTACACATGAGAACACCACCCACCAGGTACGTGGACATACTTGTGCGACTCGGCCTACGTTGTCTACCTCATACGCTGTTGGAAAGGATGTCCCGAAGCGTGGTACATTGGAGAGACCATGCAGACACTGCGGCAACGGATGAACAGATATCGTGCAACAATCGTGAGGGAGGAATGTTCCCTTCCGGTAGGGGAACACTTCAGCAGTCAAGGGCATTCCCGCCTCTGATCTTCGGGTAAGCGTTCGCCAAGGCGGCCTTCAGGACGTGCGACAACGCAGAATCGCCAAGCAGAAACCTATAGCCAAGTTCCACACACGAGTACAGCCTCAACCGGAACCTTGGATTCATGTCGTATTACATTCACCCCAACCATCTGGCCCGGGCTTGCAAAATCCTACCAACTGTCCTGGCTTGAGACAATTCACACCTCTTTAACCTGTGAGTATCCCTCTCTCCAGTTGCTCCATCTGGACCTGCAAAGACTTAATTACCTGCAAAGACTCTCATTCAAAGTATCACCTTGCATCATTGACTTTGTCTATATATGTTTCTGGAACCTACCTCTTTATTCACCTGATGAAGGAGCTGTGCTCCGAAAGTTAGTGATTCAAAACAAATCTGTTGGACTTTAACCTGGTGTTGTAAGACTTCTTAATGTGCTCACCCCAGTCCAACACCGGAATCTCCACAAAATGATATTTTACATGATCAACCCTTTTCATTGTTTAACCCATGTTGCTGTGTTTTTTAAACAGTGGCTCCACATGACCATGGACATTTGAAGATGGAACTGGAGATCCTCGTACTTCAGTGCATTCTGCCATCACAAATATCTTGATTTCAGCATTAACAGGGGTACTATGTGTAAACAGAATTAGGTCTTATTTGTTCACTTGTATTGTACTTTATTGTACTTCCTTGCTGGAAGTGTTTTGGAGAACTGTCCTGTTATTGATGGTGTTGCTTTTGATATATTGTCTACTGTTATTCCTCCATTTTAAAGCCAACATTTGCAGGCATTCCACATATCCCTAATGTAGGGATATGGGCACTGATTGGGTAAATATGATTAGAACGATTTGCTTGGATAAACATTGACGCAGACTGGTTGGGCTAAATGCTTGTTTCTTTTCTGTACTTTCCCATTCAGTCCATCCTTTTTAATCCTCTTCCATGGAAAGTTATCCATTCAGTACCTTAGTCACCAATTAAAGGCTGCCCTGCAAGCATATTAACTTTTCCACTAAAATCTATCCCTTGGGGACATTAATTCACCTATTGTGGCACCGAATTGCATGTTTGACAACCCTAATCATTTTACCTTAATTAGTTATTTCTCCCATTTTTCATGGATAGATTATCTTATTAATTGTTCACTCACCAAAAACCAAGATAACCTTGCTGAACGTTTGAAGGAATAGCCATTCATGAGTGGTTGGTGAATGGTATAGATGCATCTAAGGGGAAGCTAGATAAGTACATGAAAATAAGAGAATATACTGATATAGTTGGATGATGTACATGAAAATAAGAGAATATACTGATATAGTTGGATGATGTGGGGTGGGAAGAGATCCATGTGGGGCATAAACAGTGGTGCAATATATATATATATATATAGCTGTTTAACTATTTGGGTAATTCCATGTCATTTCTGAGGGCTTTTTAATTGAAAGAATTTAGCCTTTCAGTGGCAAATTTGGTTTGGCACAGCAATTGGATTATCACACTTTAGCTGTTAGGATAAATATATAATAGGTACTTATAGAGCATGTTCAAGGACTGTGTTGATGCTGTACAATGTCTTATAACACGATAACTGGACACATTATTTGGTTTCTGTTTTAATTGACCTCAGGTTTTTGTGAACGTCCAGCACAGATCTCATGTCCTGTAACATCTTCTTATTGCACTGACTTACTGCCAGTTTATACTCAAAACTCAGAACACAATGAGCTGGAGTTCAAAAACCACAGTATTTTTTTTCAAGATGAAAGCTGATCCAACCACCTTATGTTGGTGGAGAGGAAATTTCAATCAGAACTATAATGTGCCTTTAAACCGTTTGATGTAATAACTGCATTCAGCTGCACACTGCCATAAACTGCAAGACCAGTGCGGCACATGAAGAATGAAAATTATCTTTTTATACATAAACTTTCCATTCCCTTCCCATTTTGTTCACCATATTCATACCTAATCTAATCCAGGCTAATCTAATCACTGGGTGGTGCTTCCCTGACCAGACTGTCCTGGTCCAATCTCAGAATGTTCCTGTGCATGCCAGAACTATCCCAATTTGTGTCATTACTGTTGAAGTGTGCTAATACTGGCCCAGTACTATTTAGTATATACCAGGTGCTGTCTCAGACTGTCCCAGTGCTGTGACAATACTGCACTATACTTTGCTACTTGGTGTGCCAGTGATGGCCCGAGAACATATTTTAAAAAAACAATTAATTCATTAAACATTATAAATTGGCACAATCGCACTCACCTCAGTCTGCATCCACCAGAAGAGTTATAATTTTTCATATTTCCTGGTGCAGTGTTTGTTGCATTGTTTTGCTACAAGATGTTACTGAATTGCTCGTCAAACACCCAAAGATGCCAAAGTACTGCCCTGTAGTTTTTAACCTTTGGTTTAGATTCTGCTCTGCATTTTATACCATTTAAACCAACTTTATGCTGATGCGGTGGAGATAATGGAAATAAAGTCTATAGTCACTACCATGTTGTTTTTCTGCCTCTACATTGTTCACATTTCAATTACTTCCTGCTAAAGGTCTCATGCGCCATGTTTAAATATTTGCAGGGGGATGGGACGAGAATACAAAACGAGGGCAAAATGTGGAATAAAAATATCAAATGGAGGAGATATTCAGTCCTGGCAGGATCTGCAGAGAGAGAAAAAGTCAGTGCTCCAGTTCCGAGACGTTATAGCAAGCAAAAAGGAGGGTGGCGGTTAAAAGAACAACAGGAATGGTACAAGATAGAGTGGGAAGACAGAAAAGATCAAATTACATTAAATGACAAATGGTTTAATGGCGAAAGGGTAATAGGAAAAATAAAGTAGTGTGTCTAGAGGTGTATATGGCAGTATCCTGAATAGCTGTCATTTGAAAGGAAACAGGAGGGGAAAATAAACAAAGAAAAGGGAATCAAAATGGGGGCAGGAGTAATGATATAAACTTGAACTTGTTATTCAGTCTAGAAGACAGTAAAGCGTCTAATTGAAAGGCGAGGTTCTGTTCCTCAAAACTCTGATGAGTTCAATGAAACACTGCAGAGGAGTGAGATCAAGGGACTTGGGGTTATGTTTTGACTGATGGGATGACTCCAGAACATTTCCAATCTGATTTTGTGTCTCCAGTGTAGAGACCATTGTGAGCAGCGAATACAGTAAACTAAATTGATAAATACAGGTAAATTTCTGCTTCTTGCTACAGCATGGTAGTTGGCGAAAGCAGCATAAATGCATTTTAAGGAGAAGCTGGATGAGCATGTGATAAAGGAATAGAAGGATTATGGTGTTAGAGTGATATGAAAAGGTGTCCCACTATGTGGAGCAGAATCATGGCATAGATTGGAAGGCTAGATGTTTGTGCTGAACATTCTATTTAATTACACAGATTTGGTGCTAGATATAACATGTGGACTGTTGCTAGGTTTTCAAGGCTGCCTTCATGTGCTTTGTAGTTGACAGGGTGATCGTTAACACCCATGAAGGGAGTTGCGAAATCAGATACTTGTGAATCACTGGAGCTCCATCAATCACTGGAAAGGTTTTTTGCTTGCCCAGCGATCTAGGAAAAATACCAAAGCACTCAGGAATGACGACAGCACTCTTTCTGCATCACGGCAGGCATTGCAATCCTGCGCTTCCACTGACCTTAATCTTCAAAGAGCTGCATCAACAATAACAAGTGAATAATAGCAGTAGCATATTTTAATGATAGCCCTTCAAACCTTTGCACTTACAGCTGTGTAGTCGGGGCTCCTGCACCCATGACCGTATAAGCAGAGCTCTTGCATCTGTGACAGTATAAAGTCACCACTTGGTGCCAAGTTGTCAGCCTGGTCTCCTTCCCCATGTCAGGAACGTTCGTCAGGTCCAGCAATGTTGAAAGTCCATTGCCAGTCTTTATGGACACATTGATATCTTAACCCACCGACAGATCCAAAATAAATTTGTCACAATATGTTGATTGGTTGCTGGCAGGTTGCATTTTTAAAAAATTGGATGTTGCAGACTATCATTTGTCTCCTGGAGCCTCGAAACATACTTATCTGATTCGGTGGCAAAGTTCTCTTTGGTTTCGTTGGGACTAGATGACCATTTGGGATCTTCTATTTTGATTGCAGCATGTGTTTCTGCATAGGTTTTAACAGTAGAGTATTTGTAAGCACCGGTTTTGCTAGTTCCAGTTTCAATATCATCACTTTCTAGTAGCGTCAGCAGTTACAGCACAAAAGGATTCATTCAGAAAAACTCAAATCTTCAATTGCAGGACTAAATGTACATCAAAATGTTTTCAGCAGCGTCCTTTTATTGAAGGCAGTTCCTTACACAAACAGTGAAATGTATTGGGAGAGTTGAAGTACAAATATTAAGTGTATAAAATCTATAAAATACTGTACTCACTCTTTGGAGCACATCTTAATTTATTTTAATCAAAGAGGGAAAATGGAACGTTATTGATGTTTCAAAAGCTGAGTTTGAACATCTTTTTGTAAAAATTTAGAGTACCCAATTATTTTTTTTCCAATTAAGGGGCAATTTAGCGTGGCTAATCCGCCTACCCTGCACATCTTTGGGTTGTGGGGGTGAAACCCACGCAGACACGGGGAGAATGTGCAAACTCCACACAGACAGTGACCCAGGGCCGGGATTCAGGTCCTCAGCGCCGTAGGCAGCAATGCTCACCCCTGTGCCACCGTGCTGCCCTGAGTTTGAACATCTTACTGCTACAGATATGATGGTGGATAGCAAATTAACAATTTGTTGTAATGGACCATCAAATATGCAGATTGATAAATGTTTGCAGAAAATGCGATTGTTTTAACACAGTCTGTTTATGTGATTATCCATTCTTTCACTTTATGTTTGGTTTATATACCACCAGGAGTTTCCATCTTTCTCTCTATAGGCTTGGTATAAAAAAGGTTCAGCATCTTGAATGATGTCTAATCTCCAAATTCCATTTCATAATCATTTTGCACAAATCGGTTGTGCATATAAGGACATAATTCATTTAAAATCATCCTCAATTCAGTTTTTGACCAATAAAACAAATAAGAACATAAACTTCAGGTTCTGATTAGTTGTACCATTCTGCCCCAATAGAAAGGTAATGGACATTGTTCCTTCTTAGCAAATATCTGCCTCATTAACTAAGGCAGCTCTGGAGTGTACCTTTTTTGCTAAATCGAGAGTGGAGATCAAAGAGGTAAAAGGATGTTCTTCACATTTCCACATACAATGATAAGTGTCAAAGGCCATAGATTTCAGGTCAGTTTGAAGTGCAGACATGGAGGGTCAGACATTCATTCTTAGTTAACCTACAGAAAATTTCACAAACGTAGTAAATGGCCAATGCACAAGAGAATTTCCTTAAAGGATGCTGGTCTGCTCAGGAACAAGACAAATAGATAATTTTAACTGAACCACACAAAATATCAATCTTGTGATGATTTACCCCAAGTATTGTTCCCAATTAATTATGTTGTCTTATTCGAACACACAAACTAAATGGAAGAAATATGAATAGGTGAATATTACTATTACATTAAGATTACAGGAGAAAAACTAAGGTAAGAACGAACAGGAACATTACATTTTAACGGATTTAAGTGACAATTGTGAAATCCATGGATGAAGTTTCTCCATTTGGCAATACAAGCCTTCAAACATGGAGGTCAAATTTGGGTACAATCCAGGTGAACCATATGTCTACCCCTGCCTAATGAGCCATGGCACACTGGTCCTCAAACTGGGAATAGGGTGGTGTCAATCTAGATTTGTTTCTGCACCAAGAATCATTTTTTTTTTTTTTAATTTAGAATACCCAATTATTGTTTTCCAATTAAGGGGCAATTTAGCGTGGCCAATCCACCTACCCTGCTTATCGTTGGGTTGTGGGGACGAAAACCACGCAAGCACAGGGAGAATGTGCAAACTCCACACGGACAGTGACCCAGAGCCGGGATCGAACCTGGGTCCTCGGCGCCGTGCGGCAGCAGGGCTAACCCACTGCGCCACCTTGCTGCCCTAGAATCAATTATGTTTAACTGTTCTTACAGCCAAAATCATTTTCTGCAGGATAACAGACCCGCTAAATCCTTGTACTGATTCTGTAGTAAAGCGATGCAACAATTTAAAAGCTGCAAGAACTAGTGGTGGGATGCCTCCTACAGGGGAGTGTTTGACTCATTTTAAAACTAGGAGCAGGCATCACCCTTTAATTGAATGAAAAAAATGGTCAGAGCATGTTGCTGATTTGCACAGTTGGCATCGAGGACCCCAGTGAAAATAAAGATGTTCAAAATCACCCTCACAATCTTTGAGTAAGATTTTCTTCAGAATTTAAACTGGGAAATACACAGAAATCAGTAGAAGGTGAATCAAGCATTTTCTAATGTGGGAAACAACAAAAATATCTGACAGGAAGAAAATAAAATAACTAAAGATTAACCCTCTTATACAGCTTTGGGGGGGTGGGGGGGAGATGAGGTGATTGTCCAGACAGGAAGTGTGTCAAATGCTATTCCTTCCTTTAGAATAATACATTGTATCTACATGTGCTGACTGAATAAACAGAATCAAGATTGTAACTAGTGACTATTTATTAAAATATTCAGAGATCAGTTTTATGGAATGTATAACCTGCTAACACCTTTCAACTGGGTCACAAGTGTGCATTAAATGCAGTGGGTCTGACTGCTTATGTGTTTTGGCATCCTTAAGGTTGATCCTTTATAATTTATGGAGCAACTTCACATAAAGGATTAAGGCAACAACGAGTTAAGATGAAGGGAGGAAAGGACAAATCAGAGTAAAACAGAGGGCAAAAAAGAAAAGGGAAATAAACAAGACTGAAATGAATGAGAACAAGAATACAGGGAAAAAGAGAATATAATTTCATCTTATCACCGTACTCATTCTGCATGTCACTTGGATTTCAAGATGTGTTTTAAGGAGATTTAGGGATTATAAATTACAAGAATAATTAAGAGGGAAGCCCATCGAAATGTAATTAAAAATAGTAATTCAAAAAATTCTGGTTAATGCTTACTTGCAATTCCATTCAGAAGTGAAAACAATTGACTCGCCTGAATGAGGTTTATGATTTAGCTCCCTGACCAAATCGATGCTGAAGCAAACAGTTGTATTCATACAGTTATTAATAGTCATCACTAATCCTTGCTTCAACATCAACTATAAACATTAACTCATACTGGCAGATTCAAATTTTTCCAGAAGACATTAAATAAAATCATTTTTTTTAAAAATAGACTGACATCGGTAAAGAAATAATTATTAGAATTAAACAGAATTCTTTGCACTGATTTGATTTTTTAAAAAAAACATAGATCTCACATCCTTACTTTGGTTTGTCAATATCCCCCATTTAAATAAAAACATTCTAGAAAGTAAGAAATAAAAGATGGACAGAAGTAAGGATTTGACAGCAAATTACTTTTAAATAGGGCACTGAAGGTAACCATTTTTGGCCTGAGGTTTAAGAAGTCAACCTTCCATCTTACCTGAGTGAACTTAATAATATTTAGCTGGTACTAACTAAATGTGTTTCACATGGATCAATAGGAACCAAACTCTGCAATCCATTTCTCATACTTCTCAAGGTCTGCAGCAGAAACAGATTTAGAAACTTTTTTTAAGGCCATTCCAAAGTCTTCCATGGTTGTCGGCATCTGCAATTCATCCCTGGAGATGTTTCGTATTTCTTCAGGAGTTAGTCCTTGGATGCGACGTCGCATGGCCATCATGGAAGCATCCCTGCAGAAAATTAAAATTGGAATATAATTAGATAATTAGAGAGCAAGAGTGGAGTATGAGCACAGCAAAAGGCTGTGTAAAGTGTTGATAAACAAATGGTATCAAATACATTTTACCTGCCCACTCCCCTACCAAAGCCACAAATGCCTCCATTTGTGATTGTGAAGGAGTTCCATATCGTCCACTTTGTCCTCCTTGAGGTCATTTAATATTTCTTACTGTATGTCATGTATTCCCCCCTTCTAGTCTACTGCTCCTTGTATAGTTACAATATCTATCAATAGAAGCTATGCATCCCCAGTGTTATCTCCAGTAGCCCCTTCCCAAGTTTCTACCCCCTCCCTCACACAAGGATCAGCTTCCACATTAATGAAAATACCTAGCCCTAAATCCCTGTCTCCAATGGATAGCATATATTAATGAGGAGGATGTCATAGAAACTGTAGTGATGAGAATATACTTGTGATCTTTAGGCAATCTCCACTCTAGTAGAAATAAAGAGAAAATGTGATTGAGGTTTTTAAAAAATATACAACATTTTGGTAGGAGAAATTAGGGAAAGATTATTTTCACTATTTAGAGAGTCAATGAAGTGGGACCATTAATTCAAAATTATGACTGAAAGGCAGAAGAATGGTCTGCTGTCTACTTTCGTTTCTGAAGTGCTTTAAGAACCTCTGGAATTTGTCACCCCAGAATGTGGTGGATCTTGGGACAGTGAGTAAATTTAAGGAGGAGCTAGATATTTTTAATTGATAATGGGTAGAAGGGTTATGGAGAATGGGCAGAATGGTGGAGTTAAGGCCAGGATGAGATCAGCTATGATCAAATGGCGGAGCAGACCCGATGGGCCAAATTGCATATTCTGCTCCTATATCTTATGAACTTATTATGAACTAAGTCTTCAAGATGCAAGAAAAATGAAAGATGTTGCTGTATCAGTATAGGAATAAAATTGGTATAAATAAATTGTATTTAAGTTTGAATGAGGTACAAGCATGGGAGTGTAAGCAAATGACCAAGTGCATAAGAATTCAAGTTTGTGTGGGGGTGGTAGGGGGTGCAGTATAAGCATCCGTGCAGAATATATAGATGAGGGTTTAAGTAGAAGAGATTGCATTTCACATCTTCAAGCTATCCCAATGCTACTCTAAAATGGCAGTCATTGTTGTTTTGCAAGTGAAAGTGAGCCCGATTTGCACATCGCAAGATTCCACAAACAGCAAATCAAATGTGAACAGTTAGTCTGTTTTGCATGTTCATTCCAACACTTACCAGCACACATAACTCCGCTTTGGTTTTCAAGATATACAAGTAAACAATTTGAGTGTCTTTGGTTTTCATGTAGTTTTTAGATTTCAATTTCATTTTGCTGTACAACTGAGGTTTATAAAGCATCAAGAGATAAGAATTCAATACTTTTGTGTTGAAACAAACCTGCAAACGTTGGTAATATCTGCTCCAGAATACCCTTCCATTTGTTCGGCTATTTTTTTGACATCGACATCATCTGCCACCTCCAATTCTCGGAGGTTTATCCGTAGCAACTCCTCTCTGCCCGTTGCTGAAATAAAGATTGAATTTGTATTGAACTTATTTTGGTATATATCACCAGACAAGCACCATTACAGGTAAATGCTGACACCCAACAGGGTCTTTATTCGATCCTGGAACCAAGACTGTCAAAATACTGAATTTACACCATTAAAATGTCAAGATTTTCCTGCTGCTCCTTTTCACATTTGCTTTGCTAAACAATGTCATCAATTAAAGATAATGTAAACCGCATAACTTAGGATTCACTCTGTAGAATTAAACAAAACAGGAAAATGTAGGTTATAGTATTCCACAACCAAATGTAACAAGGAATCTGCAACACCTTAGAATCAAAAATATGTTCTGTTAAATAACGATTCTTTTCCGTTACAAATTTTGAATGCAATATCCATAAAGCTGAATGTTAACCTAGTCTAATAACAATTAGAAAGGCCAAGCTTACATTGCACGCTAGAGGCTTCAATTGCTATATATTTCATCAACTAGTTAATAATAATCTTTATCAGTGTCAACAGTAGGCTTACATTAACACTGCAATGAAGTTACAGTGAAAATCCCCTAGTTGCCACATTCTGGCACCTGTTCAGGTACATAGAGGGAGAATTCTGAACGTCCAATTCACCTAATAGGCACATCTTTTGGGACTTGTGGGAGGAAACCGGAGCACCCGGAGGAAACCACACAGACATGGGGAGAACATGGAGACTCTGCAGATAGTGACCCAAGCCGAGAATCAAACCTGGGTCCCTGCTGCTGTGAAGCAACAGTGCTAACCACTGTGCTATTGTGCCGACCAATTAACACTTCAGTATAACTAAACTGTCATCGGTACCTGAAGGTAACGGAATGTAAATTCGTTTTTCTAGACGCCTCCTTAGAGCTTCATCGATATCCCATGGGAAATTAGTAGCTGCTAGAACCATTACCATCTTGGAAGGATCATCATTTTCCGATGCACCTCCAACACCTAATACGGGGAAATAGATATAAAAATAATATATTTCATATAACCTGAAAGTGACATCAAATTGAAACTTTCCACATCATTCAAAGTTCAATTTAGTTCCTGCTGCAGAGAACCGATAAAGAAAAAGGGAGAAAGGAGAATGAAAATGAGAAAAAAAAACCGAGATAAAAGAAAACAATGTAAAAAAAACAAGGAAGCTAAGCAAAATAAGTGATAGCCATTTACTGGTTAATTCCTCAGGGCAATGCCCTCAATCAGGATCAAACTGCTTGATTTAAATTTTAAACAATGCTTGGCAGTTAACTGTCAAGTCACCTGTTGCATTCTCCATGGCAATGCCTCTACCGATGAGAGCTTGCCAACCAATCAGTAAATTCTTTTCATACAATATTAATTGTAGTTTCCCCCTTGTATTGGTATTCCTGTGAAGTGTTCTGAGTGCAAGGTGAAAGATTTTGACAGCTTTTATTCAGCAAAAAAAACTTTCTTACACTTCAAGATTAGGAGGTTTCGATTTCTCACACTTCTGCTCACATTCCCTCCTGGAATAATATGGTGCCTCTTGTCCTCACATTCCACACCATCACATTCAGCGATTGCCCCCTGCCATTTCCGCCACATCCAGAATGATGCCACATCTTCTCCGCTCCCCCCCCCCCCTTCCTTTCAGCATGCAGAAGGAACTGATCCCTCTGTGACAGCTTGGTTCACACATTATCAATACCCCATCTTCTTCCCATGCAACAACGACACCCAGCATTTTACCTCCTCAATGTCCAAGAACCAGGGAATTAGCAATTGACTTGCACTTTTACTCACTGCTCATAATGTAGTCCCCTCCACTCTGGAGACCAAACATAGATTAAGGTCATCACTTTGCAGAACACCTTTCAGTCCACAAGTGTGTTCCTGAGCTTCCAGTCACATGTCATTTAAATTTTCTGCCCCACAGTGCCTGCAAACTCTCTGTTCTCAGGCTCCTACACTGTGCCAATTCAGCTCACCATAAGTGAGAAACAGTAGCTCATCTCCTGATTAGGCCTTTTATAGTGATCTAGAGTCTAAAATGAATTCAAAAATTTCAGATCATAACTCCTGCCCCTATTTTTCAGATAAGAGTTGCTGCTATTTTTCTATTCCCACTTATACTTTCCCTACACTTAAATGTTGTTTCTTTACTCTTCCAAATACCAACATCATTTGCCTCTCATCCTTTTGTCTTTTAATCTCTCGACTTCTACCCCATCAGATTTTCCCTGTTCTTGCCGCTCTCATTCCCTTCCTCTGTGCTTGCTTAAAACTGATGTTATCTTGATCTTTTTGCACTCTGATGAAAGGTCATTGATCTGAGACATTAACTGAGTCTCCCTCCATAGCTACTGCCTGACCTGCGGAGAATTACCGGCATTTTCTATTTTATTAGTGAACCCGTGCCAATCTTGTGTTTAGTTAGATCAGCAGTTGATGTGCCACAATCGGTCTCAGCACACCTAGACTGGGGCAAACAACAAAGAAAGACATTAACAAGATTGCTAATTAGAAGCATCCTTTGGTAATGTGGATGTAAACTGAGATGTTGTGCTTCATTTATAGTTAACGTAAACAAACACAAGGGCTGGTTATGATGTTCTCCATGGTTAAATAACCGGCTAACATTTGGGCAAGGTTCCATCACCAATTGGGCGGCGGGGGGGGGGGGGGGGGGGGGGGGAGAGAGCACTTACCATCCATCTGAACAAGTAGCTCTGCCTTCACTCGTCTGCTGGCCTCATGCTCCTCAGCAGTTCCCCTACGACTGCAAATGGAGTCAATTTCGTCGATGAAAATGGTTGTTGGGGCATAAAATCTGGCCTCGAAAACAAGAAACAGGAATGCATCGTCAGGTAACACCTCAACATCACTTCCAGTAATAAAGTCATTTTTAAAGAGCGATGAACAAAGGTTTGAGTCTGGAAAGCCCAGTAGTAAATTGAGAGAGATGACACCCAACCACCCTCTCATGATAACCCAAAAAACACCATCTTTGCCACTTCAACATCTGTTGTGTTGCTGCATTTGGGGCAATGCATCCTGCTGAATTTTGAGCTTGTTGGGGTATTGTAAGGCACAAGCTAACGTATGTGGGCCTTGTCTGCCCTAGATACTGATGAAGCTGTTGAGTGGTTGGAGAGGTTGGAGTGGTCTACATCATATTTTAGCTCATCTTCCGAGAGGGAAGACGATTCTAGTTATTGAAGTCCTTCTTCAACAGCTGTTGCAAATCTTGAGGGAGAGTCAGGCCAAAATGTTTATTGGTACCTCACAAAAATCCTACTGTAAGGAGGGACACATATTGCAAGGGCTAGGAGCTGTGGTTTGCTGTGTGCTGCAGTTCATTGGGCTCCTGCCTTTGGGAGTAAGAAACTTTTGTTAGAACATAGAGTGCAGAAGGAGCCATTCGGCCCATCAAGTCTGTAGCGACCCACTTAAGCCCTCACTTCCACCCTATGCCCGTAACCCAATAACCCCTCCAAACCTTTTTGGTCACAAAGGACAATTTATCATGGCCATTCCAACTAATCTGCCCATCTTTGGACTGTGAGGGGAAACCAGAGCACCCAGAGGAAACCCACGCAGACACGGGGAGAATGTGCAGACTCCACACTGACAATGACCCAGCGGGGAATCGAACCTGGACCCTGGCGCTGTAAAGCCACAAGTATCCACTTGTGCTACTGTGCTGCCCAATAAATGTTGGAGGAAAATGCCTTGCAAACACCACTGATCAACGCGAGTTAGCTGAGAGTGCAGGAATTGTATTTGTCAGTGGGGCAGAAGGACAAATATTTGCTCTTCAACAGCAGTTCCGTGTTGACTGTGAAGGTGTCGGGTACCAGGACAGGAACCATCCCACTATGTAAAGTGATGACGGATTAGGTCCTTTGGTTCACAGAGTTTTGTTTCTGCCCTTGCCTGTTACCCCTGTATTTTTCTTCAGTAGCTACCCTGAGGTTTTGTGCAGGGGCTGGCGAGGATGAGATTTTGAGATCTAGGGTCTGCTTCTTGAGCTCCTTTCCCATGCTGCTAGCTGAAAATTAACCAGTTATTAATCAATGATATTGTGTGTTACATACAAATAACTGTACAAATACCTACCATTTCAAACAGAAGACGGACAAGTTTCTCAGACTCGCCTCTATACTTGGAAGTAAGCGTTGATGAAGAAATATTGAAAAATGTTGTTCCGCATTCAGTAGCAACAGCTTTGGCCAGCATTGTTTTCCCAGTTCCTGGGGGGCCAACCATCAGTACTCCCTGTAAACATATATGTTTTCAAACTCTAATCCATGACAGTAATGTCTAATTATCTAAAAGAAAGTAATTTATTCTTTGCCTCTGGTGCAACAGAAATAATAGAACATGTTTATTGGAAGTCATTTTTTTTTGTTACATGATGCGAAGTTTTTTAAAAATAAATTTAGAGTACCCAATTCATTTTTCCAATGAAGGGGCAATTTAGCGTGGCCAATCCACCTACCTAAGGGACTTTTCACAGTAACTTCATTGAAGCCTACTTGTGACAATAAGCGATTATTATTATTGTTACCCTGCACATCTTTGGTGAAACCCACGCAAACATGGGGAGAATGTGCAAACTCCACACGGACAGTGACCCAGGGCCGGGATCGAATCTGGGACCTCAACACCGTGAGACAGCAGTGCTAACCACTGTGCCATCGTGCTGCCCTACATGATGCGATGTTAAACGGCACAAACAAAGAGCCACAGTGCCGACACATACGAAAAAAAGGCTAATTTCAACAACAGAAATCTTAAGATCAACTCACAATATTGGAATGGTTGAACAAAAGCAATCTAGAACAGACACAAGTGACCAGGTCTCGACTCTGGCCCAGCAACATTTACTATCTCCAGCAACTTGTCTCTGCTACAACCACATATCCAGGGAATAACAAAGTGACCATTAACAACATGCAGCAATTCTGAGACAGGAAAAGTGGTCACATCCAAATTCTGCTCCAATATTTTGAGAGGTTGTTTTAACGCCTCTCTTGCATGTTTGGATAAGGCACAAAAAAATCTGGTCATTTCATAAGCAAGCCACTTGAATATCTCCAACCTTTAATTGTGCTCCCTCTTAATTGCTTTCAGTTTTAAAACAATACAACTTTCTCATTGGCCCTCTGAATCTTTATCGTTCAGTCCCTACTAAGCTTCTAGTATGTTATCCACATATCCTTCTTTGCATTATTCAGTTTAAATCAAAATTTATGGGATCGTGTGATCAATATTGTGCTTATGGATCAAACTGCATACATATGGTCAAACTGACAATTATGCTGCTTTACTTTGGACCTTAGATGAGGGTAAGGCGACCAGTAGCATCATAGAATCCCGACAGTGCAGAAGGAAGCTATTTGGCCCATTGAGTCTACACCGACCCCAAGAAAGAGTACCCTGCTAAGGTCCACTCCCTCACTCTATCCTCATAACCCCACTTAACCTGTACATTTTTTGGACGCTAAGGGGCAATTTAGCATGGCCAATTCACCTAACTCGCACATCTTTGGACAGGGAGACACGGAAAACTCTACACAGTCACCCAAGGCTGGAATTGAATCTGGGCACCTGGTGTTATGAGGCAGCAGTGCTAACCCAACAGTGCCAACAGCAAGAGCAGCAACAGCTGGAGCATAAGTGGCACCCATGCTGATCTGATCGATCATAGCTCCAAAATGGAGGTTAGACATTGTAAAGGTAACCTATCAATGTAAATATTGCAAACAATCTGGCGGTTAACCTCTCCACCCTCGAAAATTCACATGCTTCTCCAAGTTAAAATTGACCCCAAAGTAAATCTCGTCTCAAACCTTGCAATTCTTACTCTGCTGAACAAACACACAATATATATTTTTAAAATAATCTTTATTGTTACAAGTAGGCTTACATTAACACTGCAATGAAGTTACTGTGTAAAGCCCCGATCGCCACATTCCTGGCACCTGTTCGGGTACACAGAGGCAGAATTCAGAATGTCCAAATTACCTAACAACATGTCTTTCGGGACTTGTGGGAGGAAACCGGAGCACCCGGAGGAAACCAACGCAGACACGGGGCGAATGTGCAGACTCCGCACAGACAGTGGCCCAAGCCGGGAATGGAACCTGGGACCCTGGTGCTGTGAAACAACAGTGCTAACCACTGTGCTGCCATGTTGCCCATTTAGCAAACTCAGAATAAGAAAGATTTTTATCTTCATTCACAATTGTGATTACAAGTAATTTAGAAGGCCATAAAGAGCTCAAAGAAAGCCTTTCAATTATAAAAACAATTCAATAGTCACATAGTTGCTAAGAGAGAACAATTATGAGTAGAATAAACAAGTTTATTTAACTCTATATACAATTCAGGGTGGTAGTGGTTAGCACTGCTGTCTCACACCGCCAAGGACCCGGGTTCGATACAAGCCCCGGGTCACTGTCCGTGTGAAGTTTGCACATTCTCCCCGTGTCTGCATGGGTCTCACCCCCACAACCCAAAAATTTGCTGGGTAGGTGGATTGGCCACACTTAATTGCAATTTAAAAAAACTATATAGATTTCTAATTTTACCGAGAAACTGCTAGACCATTTCATTTTTACTGCAGCTTTTTACAATTGACAGAATTTTGGGAGAAGTAGATGGGAGGGAATGTCAGGTTAAACAATGTGAATTAATACAAACTGAATCACATTCATACATGAAACAGTAGTTTGCTTTTAATTTGCAGATGTGGAAAAAAAGTTTGATTTTAATAATCACTGAAAACATTAACTAAATGTAAAATTGTTAACAATACCATTTATACTATTATGTCTCAACAACTTTTATTACAACCAGTACTAGCTTACATTAAATCTGCACAGTTCATCAGTAATGCCACAAATGGAGTGTACCGTTTTGGCTGGTCAACGTACATATGCACTTTGATGTATTGGGAGCTTACAAATGATAATAGGGTTAAGTCTGGGACTGAGAATTTTAAGTTTAAAGAGTAAAAGTTAAGAGGAGTGTGTTTGGGTCATAATGTCCCCATAAACCCACAAAGCAGGCAACAGAAAACATGAAGGGAAAGGAGGGGGGTGGGGGAGAATAGGAAGTAGGGGACAGAACACCCTGAACGAAAGAGGGGAATGCAAGGAGGGGCCAGGGGGAGAAGGGAAGGGGGGGGGGGGGGGGGATGGATGGAAACACCAAGACTAAGAACCACACGTGCTGTAAATATTAAATGTAAAGTGTTAGTGTGTATAAATTGAAAATACCAACAAAAATATTTATTTAAAAAGATCGACAATGTTGAATATTATCTTACTTTCCACGGTCGTCTGATTCCTTTAAAGAAATCAGGCATCCACATGGGCAGAACTACTGCTTCTTCCAGTAATTTCTTTGCTGTTGCCAGGTCTGCTATATCATCCCTAAACACAAAATAGGTTGAATTACTTGTTGACACAGTATTTCACAATTGTCTCATTCCGGTTACATTTAGGATGAGAAATCAAAACTGGTCTTTGATAACATTATACAAAAAAGTGTTCAATTAATCAGACATGCCTTTAATGTTTGCCTTAGTTATAAAAAAAGTTACAGTTCATTATTTCAAATCAGAATTGGTATATGCAGTTTCAGTAGTTATATCAGATTTCAAAAGAATCAGACACTAATGATTTACTTACCATCGAACATTTGGATTTTGTGATATTATGTCTCGCTCCAAAGCTTCTACTAAATCTCGATCATTTCCGGACCCATCAAATTTTTTTGGCTCACTTTCAGAGGCATCAATCGGTTTCACCTAGAGTAATTTAGATTAACACATTGGATTATTTCTTCTATTTCATAACCTCAGAGATTGTCTTACTTTTATACCATCCCACTGAAAAATGTATTTGGTAAAGATCCAGATCTTAATTTTAATTATTGGGAATTTATTTCTATCCAAGTTTTCAAAGCAACTCCTATTAGAAATGTACATTGGGGGGGGGGGAAAGAGAGGGAGAGATACAGTGGTGCAGTGGTTAGCACTGCTGCCTCACGGCACTGAGGACCTCGGTCAATCCCGGCCTCGGGTCACTGTCCATGTGGCGTTTGCACATTCTCCCCATGCCTGTGTGATTGGCCATGCTAGATTGCCCCTTAATTGGAAAAAATAATTGGGTACTGTAAATTTATTTTCAAAAAATGTATATATGGGGTACAGCTGAATTCAGGGGATGGAATAAGCTTTCCCTTTAAGCTATTCTCTGTAGACTGCAATAACAAATATTTAGCAGAAAAATGCGTATAACACATTGCAATTTGCGAATTTTCAAAGGAAGTGCAAGAAGACTTGTAAAGCACAAACTAAACTATGAATGCCTGCAATAACCAAACATAAAAGTGTCAGCTTAACTCACTTGTTGCCCTCGGGCCTTAGTCAGAGCACTGTAGATTCAAGCCCTACGATGAATTTCTCCCCCCGCCCAAATTGGTCGCTATTTTCACTCACACAACAGTGACAGCACTTCAGACGAATTTCAAATTAGATTTTTATTTCACTTTATAAACCATGCGTTATGTAAATGGAAAATGTGCATCAGGGCCTGTACGGCTAGAGAGAAATATTGGATGTATAGTAATATAACATTGCTCATATTTGTAGTTCATGTATCTGGTCCCATTTGATTTTCCATAAACCAGTTCCCCTGCAAGTCTATTGGACAAATCCTCTACTAAAAGCAGTGGGAAATTAGAGAATGTTATGGCAATCAGGTTGTAGCAGCAGAAAGCTTATTCAAGCAGCAGAAAGCTTCACTCAACCTTTAGAAATACCTAAAGGACGGAAGATTTTCTTGGTCACATCAATTTATTCTTTAGTATTTCACCCTACATAATTACTTATTTTCATTGAATAAAACCTACCTTGTCTTCCTTTCCTTTCTTTTCCTTTCCTTTGTTTGCTCTGGCTCTGTCACTGTTTCCTATTCGGGGTACAGGACGGCTAGAACCTCTCACTGGAACTCCGAGGCGGTCTTTTTGAGGAGCTCGGAGATCATTGCAAGGAGTTGACTGTCGTTTTCTTGGGTGTGGTGATGGTCTACATTCAGGGAAATACACATCAGGCTACTTAGAGCAAGTTAGATCATGATCTCTACACATGCTCAGCTGCATTTTATTGCCTATAACTATACAAAAATGCTAAAGAGCAATTACAGAGACATGGTTACAAGGTGACCACGGTTGGGAGAAATAAAGTCAGAATGGGGAAATATTCTGATCATGAAGGAAGACAGGATGACATAAGGAGAAAAGAAAGGATCTTGATTTCAAAAAACAGGAAATAGAATCAGGATAGGTGGAGATTAGGAATATGTCAGGAAATGCAGAGTATTGGATGCCCTAAGCAGGGTTAATACCTCATCATGCGCCAGGCTTAGCCTGATACAATTCAAGGTAGTCCACCGGGCACACATGACAGCGGCTAGGATGAGTAAGTTCTTCGGGGTTGAGGTGTGTGAGGTGCGTGGGAAGCCCAGCAAATCATGTCCACATGTTTTGGGCATGCCCGAAGCTTAGAGGGTTTTGGCAGGATTTTGCTACGGCAATGTTCACGGTACTAAAACCATGGGTGGTGCCGAGTCCGGAGATAGCAACCTTTGGAGTGTCGGAAGATCATAGAATTTTTTTTTTCTTCATAGAATTTACAGTGCAGAAGGACGCCATTCGGCCCATCGAGTCTGCACCGGCTCCTGGAAAGAGCACCCTACCCAAGGTTAACACCTCCACCCTATCCCCATAACCCAGTAACCTCACCCAACACTAAGGGCAGTTTTGGACACTATGGGGAATTTATCATGTCCAATCCACCTAACTTGCACATCTTTGGACTGTGGGAGGAAACCGGAGCAGCCGGAGGAAACCCACGCACACGCGGGGAGGATGTGCAGACTCCGCACAGACAGTGACCCAAGCCGGAATCGAACCTGGGACCCTGGAGCTGTGAAGCGATTGTGCTATCCATAATGCTACCGTGCTGCCCACGATCCGGGAGTTCAGGGGCGAAAGAGGCCGACATCTTGGTCTTTACCTCCCTGGTAGCCCAGAGACGGACCTTGTTAATGTGGAGGGACTCGAAGCCCCCCCCCCCCCCCCCCCCCCCATGTAGAGACCTGGGTTAGTGACATGGCTGGGTTTCTCAGTCTCAAAAAAATAAAGTTCGCCTTAAGAGGGTCAATGTTAGGGTTCACCCGGAGGTGGCAGCCGTTCTTCGACTTTCTCGGGGAAAATTAAAATGTCAGCAGATGCGGGGGGGGGGGGGGGGGGGGGGGGGGGCATTGTTGTTGTAGGTTGAGGTGTGTGAAGATTAGGCTGGGGGCGCGGGAATGTTTATTCTACCATGTTGGTGTCATTGTTTATGTTACTGTAAAATATTATTTAAAAAAGAGGAAATGCGGAGTAGTTTATAGCCTCCCAAAAAATAGGTATACAGTTGGACAGAATATTAAACAAGCATGTATTGGAGTTTGGAGCAAATGCAATGTAATAACATTTGAGGGATTTCAGTTCTTCATATAGACTGGACCGATCAAATTGGCAAATGTGGTTTGGAAGAGTGCTGTTGTGAGTTTCTTGGAGGCATAAAAGGGTCAAATGATCTACTCATGCTCCTAAATATCACGTGGAACCAACTAGGGATAAAGCTATTTCATAGGATCACAGAAGCCCTAAAGTGCAGAAGGTGTCCATTCGGCCCATCGAGACTGCACTGAACCTTCGAAAGTGCACTCTACCCGTGCCCACTCACCTGTACACCCCACCATATCCCTGTAACCCCAAAACCTAACCTGCACATTCCTGGACACTAAAGGGCAATTTTGCATGGCCAATCCACTTAGCCCGGACATATGCGGACATTTTTAGATCTAGTATTGTGCAATGGGGAAGGGTTAATTAGTGATGTCATAATAAAAGATCCACCGGGAAATATAGATCACAAAAAAATTGAATTCCGCAGTAAGTTTGAAAACGAGACACTCCAATCACAAACAAGAACCTTAAACGGAGCCAATTATATAGGTACGAGGGGCAACTGGTAAATGTTGATTGGGTAGATAGACTAAAAGGCTGGCAGTAAATAAACAATGGGAAAAATGTAAAGAACGTTCAAATTAGAATGTTTCAAAACACACAAAAAACTTCCAATTTGAGGCTTTCATTCTTGAACATTCAGTGCAAATACCTTCATTCCCCTCAAAACATGTAGCAACACAACCATACGAAAATGCCTTGCATTCTTCAAGGAACAAATGATCAATTTTAAAGTGGTTCTTATGATGTGGATAGCTAATGCCCTCTCTTTGATAGAGGGTGTCAAAAGTCCTCTTTAAGGTTTCCCTGTAGGATAAACTGCTCAACTCCAAGTAGAGGTATGAGAATTCTGCAAATGGAGATTCCACATTATACCTTCGACAGAAACAACCAGTGATAAATGCGAATGGTGCATGCTGGTGGGATTTGTTGTGGAGTTTTTATTTGCTGGAAATTTTCCTTGCAACTTTTTGAATCATAGAATTTACAGTGCAGAAGGAGGCCATTCAGCCCATCGAGTTTGTACCGGCCCTTGGAAAGAACACCCTACTTAAGCCCCAACGCCTCCACCCTATCCCGCTAATCCAGAAACGCCACCTAACCATTTTGGACACTAAGGGGATTTAGAATAGCCAATCCACCTAACCTGCACATCTTTGGACTGTGGGAGGAAACCGGAGAACCTGGAGGAAATCCACACACACACGGGAAGAACGTGTAGGCTCCACACAGACAGTGACCCAAGCCAGGGATCGAACCTGGGGACCCTGAAGCTGTGAAACAACTGTGCTAACCACTATGCTACCATGCTGCCCCACAGTAGTGGGATTTCTGTCTGGTTGTCATATAACATGGATCACCCTGGTGCGTGCATGAGCTTCGTAACTGAAAGAAGACAGGTGAAGACGACATATTGTATGTTTTGCGCAACACAAATTTGTAATTATAAACACAGGAGTTATAATTGTCTATTCAACTGAAAATTAAAGCTCTGGAAACAAAGTAGAACAAAAGCCCCCCGATCCTAAGGACAGGGGCAAGCATATGTGGGAGAAAGTTGTGAGCTGCATTTTTAACATATAATGGTTAACTTTATAGGCAAGTTTACATTTGCTCTAGAATTGTCATTTTTATTTGAAATGGTGTAAATCTTATTTCTCTACATTCAACAACTTTGTTAGTGCTGTTCATTGTGACTACCAGGATGGAAGAACCAGATATATTTTGGCCTTTTTTTGATGTACCTCATCAAACGTAATTGCAATCTCTAACAACACTTTGCCATCCACAAAATGTAAATTGCAAATATTCTTTAATGCATCGTTGTAGAATATAGTACTAAGAGTCCTTCATGTTTATTTTCTTTGGTCCCATTTATTTTATTATTTTTGGACCGTAGACCCATAATCAGAATGTGCCTTTAAGCAGTGTGGACAGTGTGTTCCTAGGTTTTGTATTTTGGGAGGAGAAATCAGACTTGTTGGCGCTGAGTGAATCTTAGGAAACAGTTTTGGAGGAAGTTGGTTCAATTGGTTAACTGGCACTAGCCCAGAGCGTTATAACAGTACACACGATCTTACGTACTTGCGTTCTACAGGCACAGGCAATGACCAGACTTCTAAGTCACGTGCTGGTCCTTCATGTCTTCCTGCCTGCAAGGGAGAACTGCCATGTTTAAAGCCGTCCAATGTTGCCATAATCTCTCTGACATGCTGACATTCTTCAGTTATCTCTTGCCATACCTGATGAGATACACAGCAAATAGAAGGCATTAATTCAGTTAAGGAGTTTGGATTTATTTTGAACATGTACAAATCATAGACTTCTCCTGTTGTCCTGGTCAACATCCCATGTTCAACCACAAAAACTGACTTAACTGGTCATTTATTTCATTAGCTGATTCTGGGGCACTGCTGCTATGTTTAATATCAATTGTACTTTGAAAAGTAATTCACCGGAGGCAAAACATTTCGTTTTGAGAATCGAAATTAAAAAAAAAACTGGACAAAATCAATTCTTTCTTTTTTATTAAACTTACAAAAACAGCTGCACAGAATTCTAGACTTTGACATCAGTGGAACCACAGCACTAAGCAACAGATATTATTTTCTTCAGCAACATAAACTTCTAAAAGCCAAAGAAAAAATTGGAACATTATGAAGACATAAAAAATATACATTTTTCAATAACAAACTTAAAGATCTTTAGTTTTCTTTGGCTGTTTTGGTACCTTTATTTGTATTTTGTTCAGATGCATCGTCTGTCCAAAGCCTGGAGATGGGCCAGGTTGATATCCTTCCTATGGCAGCAGGAATGGAACCAACATGCCACCATTAAAAACCACTTGCTCATCACAGGTCTTACAGCCCAACCACCCGACTTCACATGCTGCGCCAACAATAAACATTCCTCAACCTTTTTCACACTGGCCAAGGACTTTGTCCAGCAAATTGATACAAGTGGGGCCTTACAAAGAACCTGGTCTGCAGCTGTAGTGCACCCCAATCAATGATTCAGGTCACTGAAGACTGCCCCCTGACAAAATTCAGTGGAGGGCTCAGAGAGCTCCATTTAGCCACTACTATTGCTTGGCTTGGTAATCACTGCACACGCTGAAAAAAAATCATTCCCACAGCTGATAATTGGCTAAAGGGAGTTGCCAATTAAAACATATGATTGCAGTTCCCAGGTGATGAAGACTATAATAATAATCTTTATTGTCACAAGTAGGTATACATTAACACTGCAATTAAGTTATTGTGAAAATCCCCTCGTCGCCACACTCCGGCACCTGTTCAGGTACACTGAGGGGGATTTCAGAATGCCCAATTCACCTAACAGCACGTCTTTCGGGACTTGTGGGAGGAAACTGGAGTACCCAAGGAAACTCCCGCAGACACGGGGAGAATGTGCAGTGACCCAGCCGGGAAGGAACCTGGATTCCTGGTGCCGTGAAGCAACATTGCTAACCGCTAAGCATGTGTAACACATTACAGAACTTATCAGTCTACCATTCTGCAAAGGACTACAGGTTTTCCAAATGATTTGATGATCTGCAGAATTATTTTTCTTCAGGTATAGCTTAATATTTGAGCAACTGTTTATTGTGTGTGGTTTAGATGGATAATATAGATGGATGGGACAGGGAAAAGGGGTGGAGTGGAAGAAAGGGTGGAGGACAGAGGGTGAAGAGTGCAGGGAAGAAATAACAGGGGCGAGGGAGAGAACGAGTGCATGTGAGAGAGAATAGTGCAGCTCCCCCAAACAAAATAAGTCTTGAAATTTGATCAGGTAAAGCCAAAGGCGCTGATTATTATTATCTGTTCATTTAAGAGTAAAAACATTTTTTTTATATAATTGACAGCATTTGCCGATTCCCAGAACTGGGATTTTCTGTTAGTATCTCCTCCACCTCCAGCCAATTTACACTCAACAAGAGATGCCTGGAAGGGTGACCCAGAATCTGCAAATCAAATCTATTTTCCCTGGAAATGAATAGCACCTGTGATATAATTGGTTATATGTTGTTGCTGTCAAATATCACAGCTTCCAACTTAGACATAGCAAATATGAGCACAGAACCGGAAATGTTTTCATGTAGTGCAGGACATCAGTTGTGCAATAGGCCACAGAAATCTGAAAAGAGTGAGGCTCTTACCTGATTCCATTTCTGCTTGTATGAAGGGTCTCTAACAGAAGACAAGTACTTTTGAATCTGTTCAATTACTCCTTGGTAGTACACTATTGCAGAATCATAATTTCCCAATAATGCATATTCTCGGCCCAACTTCACATTCTCACTGATTTCCAGAAGACTCATTTTAACTGCATTCTAGAAGAACAAACACAAAGATTGTTTAAAACTTCAGGAAACAGACTTCCGGTTGCGTCTATGCGGAGCTAAGCCGCACGTTCGGCAGCTCCCGCTACTAAAGGACTTTCGGGCCTATTTGAGGGCCCCAAACGGCGTTGTTTCAATAAATCCCGGTGGGGGAAGGTGTTTGGAGGAGCATTCCCCGAAATTTATGGTGCTCACCCGGAGTGGGGCAAAAGAAAAGGCTGCAGCAGCTCCCCAAGAAAAGCGGGGGAAGAAGGACAAAATGGCGGCCGGCGGAATACCCGAGGACTGGTGGAAGTGGGCGCAGGAGCAGCAAGCTGCTCTTCTGCGCTGTTTTGCGGAGCTGAAGGCTGAGTTGCTGGACTCCCTGAATGTGACTACCAACAGGCTGCTTGAGACCCAGGCGGCCAGGAGGTGTCCATTCGGGAGTTGCAGCAGCAGGCCGCTGAGCGGGAGGAGGAGGCCGTGGTCCTCGTGGGGAAAGTGGAGTTGCACGAGGCACTTCACAAAAAGTGGCAAGACCGCTTGGAGGAGCTGGACATTCGCACGAGGCGAAATAATTTGAGGATCCTGGGCCTGGCGGAGGGGTCGGATCTTCCGTCTTATGTGACCACGATGTTGAGCTCGTTGATGGGAGCGGGATCCTTCCATTTGCCCCTGGAGCTTGAGGGAGCCCACAGAGTGCTGGCCAGGAGGCCCAAGACAAATGAACCCCCGCGGGCGGTGCTGTTCCATCGATTCAGCGACCGGGAGTGTGTGCTGCTCTGGGCCAAGAAAGAGAGGAGCAGCAAGTGGGAGAATTCGGTAGTGCGAATCTACCAGGACTGGAGTGCGGAGGTGGCTAAGCGGCGGGCCGGGTTCAACCGGACGAAGGCGGTGCTGCATGCCAGGCAGGTCAAATTTGGAATGCTGCAGCCTGCGCGTCTGTGGGTGACATATAAGGACCGGCACCACTACTTCGAGTCCCCGGAGGAGGCGTGGGCCTTTGTACAGGCGGAGAAGCTGGACTTGAACTAGGGTCTGGGGGCACACTATAGTCGTTGCTGTTTTTGCTGTTGCTGTTTTGTAATTTTGACATGTGTTTTTTATGCTGGTTTTTTGCTCTGTTTCCGGGTGGGTCTGTTGGGTATGGTTTTGGGTTATGTGGGGAATGTTCGGGGTTTGTGTTTTTTATTTTCTCTTCTGTACGGGGCTGGGGGTTGGGGTGAAACTGGATTTTGGGGAGCTGCGTCAGAAAGGTGGGGTGTAGCAGTATGAAAGCGTGGGCTTTCCTCTGGTTTCCCACGCTGCGGGGCGGGCGGGTGGAGCTGGCGGTGGGGGCGTGGCCTCTACTGGTTTTTTCCCGCGCTGAAGCGGTGCCAAGGAGGTGTGGCAAGAGGGGGATGACCCCATGTCGGGAGGGGACGGGTTTTGGCGGGAGCTGCCGGGGTCAGCAGAAGTCAGCTGACTCACGGAAGTACCATGGAGGGTGCGTCGCGGCTAGGAGGGGTCCTAGCCTGGAGGGGGGGGGGATGGGGGGGATACCGGGTTGCTGCTGGAATGGCCAGGAAGGAGCTGGTGTGGGCCGGGGGGGTAGAGGAGAGGCGTTATCGCCATGGGGAACTGGTCGGGCGGGGCACGCTGGCCTGGGGCGAGCAGTCGATGAGCTATGGCTAGCCGGCGGGGGAGGGGAGGGGGGCGGGTTGCCCTCTGATCACCTGGAACGTGAGGGGGCTGAATGGGCCGGATAAGAGAACTAGGGTACTTTCTCATCTGAAGGGGCTGAAGGCGGACGTGGCTATGCTCCAGGAGACCCACTTGAAGGTGGCGGACCAGGTTTGTCTGAGGAAGGGGTGGGTGGGGCAGGTTTTTCACTCAGGATTGGACGCGAAGAACCGGGGGGGTGGCGATTCTGGTGGGGAAGAGGGTGACGTTCGAGGTGTCTGAGGTGGTGTCGGACAAGGAGGGCAGATATATTATGGTGAAGGGTAGGCTGCAGGGAGAGAAGGTGGTGCTGGTTAACGTATATGCCCCGAATTGGGATGATGCTGGCTTTATGAGGCGCTGGTTGGGCCGCATTCCGGACCTGGAGGCAGGGGGCCTGATCATGGGGGGAGACTTTAACACAGTGCTGGATCCCCCACTGGACCGGTCCAGTTCAAGGATGGGTAGGAAACCAGCGGCAGCCAAAGTGCTGAGGGGGTTTATGGACCAGATGGGAGGGGTGGATCCCTGGAGGTTTGGGAGGCCGAGGGCGCGGGAGTATTCCTTTTTCTCTCATGTCCATAGATTTTTTCGTCCTGAGCAGGGGATTGATCCCGAAGGTGCAGGATGCCGAGTATTCGGCCATAGCGATTTCAGACCATGCTCCGCACTGGGTTGATCTGGAGATGGGGGAGGCGCGGGACCAGCGCCCGCTATGGCGCCTGGATGTGGGGATGCTGGCTGATGAGGAGGTGTGTAGGAGGGTCCGGGGAAGTATTGAGGGGTATCTTGATACCAACTACACGGGGGAGGTCCGGGTGGGGATGGTCTGGGAGGCTCTGAAAGCAGTGATCCGGGGGGAGCTGATCTCCATCCGGGCCCATAGGGAAAGGAGGGAGAGGGAGAGACTGGTGGGGGACCTCCTGGATGTGGATAGGAGGTACGCGGAGGCACCGGAGGAGGGGTTGCTGGGGGAACGGTGTAGTTTGCAGGCCAAGTTCGACTTGTTGACCACCAGAAAGGCGGAGACACAGTGGAGGAGGGCGCAGTATGAGTATGGGGAGAAGGCGAGCAGGATGTTGGCGCATCAGCTCCGTAGGTGAGATGCGGCTAGGGAAATTGGTGGAGTGACGGATAAGGGTGGGAATGTGGTGCAGAAGGGGGCAGAAGTAAACGGGGTCTTTAGGGGCTTCTACGAGGAACTGTACCGGTCGGAGCCACCGATCGGGGGGGTGGGGGGATGGAGAGCTTCATGAACAGGCTATGTTTCCCAAAGGTTCAAGAGGAGCTGGTAGAGGGGCTGGGGGCGCCGATAGAGATGGAGGAGCTAGTCAGGGGGATTGGTCAAATGCAGTCAGATAAGGCGCCGGGGCCGGATGGGTTCCCGGTGGAATTTTATAAAAAGTATGCGGATCTGGTGGGTCCCCTGTTGGTGCGAGCCTTCAATGAGGCATGGGAGAGGGGGGGGGGGGGGGGGAGGCTTTGCCCCTGACGATGTCGCGGGCGCTGATCTCTCTGATCCTGAAGCGGGATAAGGACCCCTTGCAGTGTGGATCATACAGGCCTATCTCGCTCCTCAATGTTGACGCTAAGTTGCTGCCGAAGATCCTGGCCACCAGGATAGAGGACTGTGTGCCAGGGGTGATACACGAGGATCAGACAGGATTTGTCAAGGGACGGCAGCTCAACACGAATGTGCGGAGATTGCTAAATGTTATTATGATGCCGGCGGTGGAGGGGGAGGCGGAGATAGTGGTGGCGCTGGATGCAGAGAAAGCGTTTGATAGAGTTGAGTGGGGGTACCTGTGGGAGGTGCTGGAGCGGTTCGGATTCGGGGAGGGGTTCATCAAATGGATGAGGTTGCTCTACGCGGCTCCGATGGAGAGTGTAGTTACCAATGGAAGGAGATCGGAGTACTTCAGGCTCTACCGTGGGACCAGGCAGGGGTTCCCCCTGTCCCCCTTGCTCTTTGCATTGGCGATTGAACCTCTGGCTATGGCGCTGAGGGAGTCAGGGAGGTGGAGGGGTCAGGTGCGGGGCGGGGAGGAGCATCGGGTATCGCTGTATGCGGACGTCCTGCTGTTATATGTGGCGGACCCAGAAGGGGGAATGCCGGGGTTGATGGAGCTGTTGGCGGAGTTTGGGAGCTTCTCGGGCTATAAGTTAAATCTGGGCAAGAGAGGTATTTGTAGTACACCCGGGTGATCAGGAGGAGGGAATTGGGAGGCTCCCGTTTAAGAGGGCAGTGAAGAGTTTCACTGGGGGTGCAAGTGGCCAGGAGTTGGGGGACTCTCCATAAGCTTAATTTTACCAGGCTGGTGGAGCAGATGGAGGAGGAATTTAAAAGGTGGGATATGGTGCCGCTATCGCTGGCGGGTAGAGTGCAGTCCGTCAAAATGACGGTTCTCCCGAGGTTCTTGTTCCTCTTTCGGTGTTTGCCCATCTTTATCCCTAGGGCCTTTTTTAGGAGGGTGACTAGCAGCATCATGAGCTTTGTTTGGGCGCATGGGACCCCGAGGGTGAAGAGGGTCCTCTTGGAGCGGGGTAGAGATGGTGGGGGGGCTGGCGTTACCCAATCTCTCGGGGTATTATTGGGCGGCCAATGTGTCGATGGTGCGCAAGTGGGTGGGGGAGGGGGCAGCATGGAAACGGATGGAGAGGGCGTCCTGTGGAGATACAAGCCTGGGGGCCCTGGTAACGGCGCCGTGGCCGCTCCCTCCTACGAGGTATACCACGAGTCCGGTGGTGGCGGCTACCCTCAAGATTTGGGGGCAGTGGAGGTGACATAGGGGAGAAGTGGGAGGCTCGATGGAGGTTCCGTTAAGAGGGAACCATCAGTTCGTTCCGGGGAACATTGATGGGGGGTTCCAGGATTGGCACAGAGCGGGCATCAACCAGCTGAGGGACCTGTTCATTGATGGGAGGTTTGCGAGCCTGGGGGAGTTGGAGGAGAAATTTGGGCTCCCCCGGGGAACATGTTCAGGTATCTGCAGGTAAAGGCGTTTGCTAGGCGGCAGGTGGAGGGATTCCCTTCGCTTCCCGCGAGGGGGGTGAGTGACAGGGTGCTTTCGGGGGTCTGGGTTGGGGAGGGGAAGGTATCTGATATCTACAAGGTAATGCAGGAGGTGGAGGAGGCGTCAGTAGAGGAGCTGAGAGCTAAGTGGGAGGGGGAACAGATCGAAGATGGGACATGGGCTGATGCCCTGGAGAGGGATAACTCTTCCTCCTCATGTGCGCGGCTTAGCCTCATCCAATTCAAGGTGCTGCACCAGGCCCACATGTCCGGGTCTAGGATGAGTAAGTTCTTTGGGGGCGAAGACAGGTGTGTCAGGTGTTTGGGGAGTCCAGCAAACCATGCCCATATGTTCTGGGCATGCCCGGCACTAGAGGAGTTCTGGAAGGGGGTGGCGAGGACGGTGTCGAGGGTAGTAGGATCCAGGGTCAAGCCAGGCTGGGGACTCGCGATTTTTGGGGTTGGGGTGGAGCCGGGAGTGCAGGAGGCGAAAGAGGCCGGTGTGCTGGCCTTTGCGTCCCTCGTAGCCCGGCGGAGGATCTTGCTACAGTGGAAGGATGCGAGACCCCCAAGCGTGGAGACCTGAATCAACGACATGGCGGGTTTTATTAAGCTACAGAAGGTCAAATTCGCCCTGAGAGGATCGGTACAAGGGTTCTTTAGGCGGTGGCAACCTGTCCTCGACTTTCTGGCTCAACAATAGAGTACTGGGTCAGCAGCAGCAACCCGGGGGGGAGAAGGGGGCGGGGGAGACGATGACTATGTTTGCTTATTTAATTTAATTTATTTATTTTTTAAGTTCTCTTGTTGTTTACTGGGTTTGGGGGGGATGTGATACATGCGTTGATACGGTCTTGGGGGTGTTACAGTTATTATGGGGCTATATTGTTGCTTTTCATTGTTTGTTGTCATATTTTCTGTAATAAATTCCAATAAAAATTATTTTTTAAAAAAACTTCAGGAAACACAACCAACTGGGACGCATGGTACATTTGGAATAGTTTACCTGAACATAGCTTCACTAGATTTCAACAACAGCTAGCGGCTCTCCTATTGTGTTACTCAGATATAAAAACGTTACTCAATTTTTGAGCAAATAATCTAAAAGATAGATACACCATATAGCAGTGGGTTCAACATTATTGTTCCTCGAAAGCAAAGTTACACCAAAGTTCTATCCGGCTACGTTAAGTGGATGGCAATGATCCCGAGCGAAGAATAGAGAGCATTATTCAGTTCCCAGGCTGACATTCCTCCCTCAATTATTAAACCAACAAAAGACATTAATTGGTAATTTACCTCTTAACCAACAAAAGACTATTGGTCCTCGAAACGAAATCACTTGCGTGAAACATTGTAAAGTTTTTATACAGAAAGGCATTATATTCATGCAAGACTTTCATTCAGTAACTACGTCTGGAGTTTACCAGTTTCCTGAGTTTAACACTCTTAATTCTGCCCTTCTCTTTCTTTGTTTTATCTTTTCTCTCTCATTGTTATACGTATTCATTGCACACTCTATTTGCACATAAAGCAGCTCCGAAGAGCCAAGTGGATTTGAAACGTTAACTCTGTTTCTCTCTCTGTCCAGGTACCTCTTCCTACTAAAATCCATCCCGTATCCCCAATGCAGTTTCTAACTCACTGGCCAAGTGAATCATGACTTTTGTATGGGGGGAAAGAATGCTAGGATCACAAAGAAGGTCCTACAGAAAACAAGATCTAGGGGAGGGCTAGCCCTCCCAAACTTATAATTCTACCATTGGGCAGCGACAGCAGAAAGAGTGATGGGATGGATAAAGGAGCCAGAAGCCAAGTGGGTGCGCGCGGAGGCTGCCTCCTGCAAGGGACCTCGCCACAGCGGCACTCCCATCCCTGCACTCCAGCAGCCTAGTGCTAGCCACCCTCCAACAGGAGCCAACTACAGCAGCAATTCGGACTGACCGAAATGTCTGACAATGCCCCCATCTGCAAGGTAGAGACAGGACAGGGGGACATTGACATTCAGGGACCTATACACTGATAGGGTCACAACACTGGACTAAGAACGCAGAGATTCCAACTAGCTAAAGGCAAAGAACTCAGATACCTGCAGCTTAAAAACTTCCGACAGAAGGAGACAAGGACATATCCACGACCACCACAACAAATTAGAAGAACTACTGGACGCAGACATCCTAGACAGAGGCAATCGTAATGACATGTACGAACGACTGCGAGAGAGGGCCGACACCAAACTGGACTCGATAAGGAGGAAATGGGAGGAAGTCTTGGGGTTCGAAATAGGTTGGAGATTCTGGAGCGAAGCACTGCACATGGTCAACTGTACCTCCACATGCGCGAGGCTCAACCTAACACAGCTAAAAGTGGTACATAAAGCTTACTTGACCAGAACCCGAATAAGCAGGTTCTTCCCAGAGGTGGAGGATAAATGTGAACGGTGCCAAGGTGGCCTGGCCAACCTCGCCCACATGTTCTGGGTACTGGACAACCTTCTTCAAGGTAATGTCCAAAGTGGTGGGGATGAGGATGGAGTCATGCCCGAAAGTAGCAGTTTGAGGTATCAGACCAGCAAGATCTCTTCATGGGGAGGAGGGCGGATGCCCTTGCCTTTGCCTCCCTGATCGCCTGCCGTAGAATCCTGCTCGAACTCGCCATCCGTGGGGCGGAAGAGGGCTTCCACAAAACATAGGAGCCATTCAATCGACTTTTCCGAGACCGGTTTGTGGCCAACACATAAATGATTAGAAAGAGGAAAGCGAGGGAGGAACAGCGAGGGAGGAACTGCAAGGGGGGGGGGGGGGGCATCAGGTGGGGGGTAAGGGAGAGGGTAGCTGGACGGAGGGGTAGGAATGATTCTACGCTGAGTCAGACGGCGACACACTGCAAATAGAGAAACCCAAGAAGCCTTTTTGTACTGTAAAATAAATAAAACAAACGGCAATGTATATAATTTTGAAAATGCCAATAAAAAGATTTTTTTTTAAAAACTGTTTCTCTCTCTCCACAGATGTTGTCAGATCTGAGTTTATCCAGCAATTTCTGTTTTCAGTCCACATTTGCAGCATCTGCAGTATTTTGCTATTATATTGCATTCTGCCAGTGCTCCACACTTCCTGTATCATGTTATTTACAGTGATTCGCAATTTTGGACCTGCAAAATAATGCAGAAATGCTTTCTAGGTAGGGCGAGCATTACAGGTGGGTAACTGCCTAAGACAGGGCATGAGACATGAGTAAGTGAATGAGTGATGGATGGAGGCAGACAGGGCGTGAGCCAAGACAGCCAGCAACCAACACATGTGCCACGCAGAATGGGCTGGCTGCCTGTTTCACCTAAGGGTGTATGTTTGGAGGAACACTGAAAACAGCACAAAGATCAGTGTGTAGACTGCAGTTTCTAAGGTTGGTAGTAGGTGCCAGGTGAATTCCACTTTCTTTGAGAGAAGAATTTAAAGAAAAATCCCTCTAAGTACTACATACTCAAACCCAAACAAAAAGCACTAAAATACAAGTTCACAACTCAAAAAGATGCGTGCAGTGTAGGTGAATTGGCCACGCTAAATTGCCCCTTAATTGGAAAGGAAATTGGGTACTCTAAATTTAAAAACTAAAACTAAAACTAAAATACAAATGCACCCTGGGCACCAGTTTCACTAAGCTCAAACCTATCTAGAAGTGCCGAGTGATGAGCTCTGCAGTGAGAAGCAAGAACTCCCATCTCACTGATATCTCAAAGCAAACACAGATTTCTTTAAAATATTACTAAACACTTCTCACATGATATACTTTCATAATGAGGTATAGTATTATAATTTACACAGGGAGGGGTCATGATTACAAATCCATTCGATAACAGATCCTTCAAACAAAGGCCTCCATAGACTTATGCCATTCTTCATTACATCACCATGGAACAGGCGCAAGGGGCTGAATGGCCTACTACAAGCTTTGCGCAAGTCGAGAAAACACAGCCGGAGTGATGCACAACCAGAGTGGGAAGTTGGAACTTGGTAATTTGGTGCAGTGAGGTAATTTGGTGCAGTGAGGTAATTCGGTGCAGAGTGGGAGAAGATGCTTTTTCTCTACTGTTTTATGTTCTCTCCTTCTGGCCTGTGACTTTTAATCTGCAGGGAGAGAACCAGGGAGCATCTAAGACCCTGGGTGAGTTCTCCCAGTGAGCCAGAGAAGACACAACCAAGAGTGAGGCACAACCAAGAGTGAGGCACAACCAAGAGTGAGGCACAACCAAGAGTGAGGCACAACCAAGAGTGAGGCACAACCAAGAGTGAGGCACAACCAAGAGTGAGTTTGGGAATTTGAAGCTAGGTGGGAATTCGAAACTTGGTGGGGAGGAAGTGCTTTTAACCCTGGTAAGTGACTGGCAAGTAGTTTTTCTTTTCATTGTCTAATTTCTTTATTTTTCTTTCGTTTTTTGAAATTGTAGTTGTATAAGTTTACCTAAGGTTTAAGACATGGCAGGAGATCCCAGACCAGTGTCATGCTCTTCGTGTGCGATGTGGGAGCTCAGGGACACGTCCACTGTCCCTGGCTCTTTCACGTGCAAGAAGTGTGTTCAGTTGCAGCTCCTGTTAGACCGCTTGACGGCTCTGGAGCTGCGGATGGACTCACTTTGGAGCATCCGCGATGCTGAGGAGGTCGTGGATAGCACGTTTAGCGAGTTGGTCACACCGCAGGTTAAAGTTACTGAGGGAGATAGAAAATGGGTGACCAAAAGACAGAGCAAGAGTAGGAAGGCAGTGCAGGTGTCCCCTGCGGTCATCTCCCTGCAAAACAGATATACCGCTTTGGATACTGTTGAGGGAGATGGCTCACCAGGGGAAGGCAGCAGCAGCAAGGTTCATGGCACCGTGGCTGGCTCTGCTGCGCAGCAGGGCAGGAAGAAAAATGGCAGGGCTATAGTGATAGGGGACTCAATCGTAAGGGGAATAGACAGGCGGTTCTGTGGACGCAATCGAGACTCCAGGGTGGTATGTTGCCTCCCTGGTGCAAGGGTCAAGAATGTCTCGGAGCGGCTGCAGGACATTTAGGGGGAGAGGATGAACAGCCAGCTGTCGTGATGCACATAGGCACCAACGATATAGGTAAAAAATGGGATGAGGTCCTACAAGCTGAATTCAGGAAGTTAGGAGTTAAACTAAAAAGTAGGACCTCAAAAGGTAGTAATCTCAGGATTGCTACCAGTGCCACGAGCTAGTCAGAGTAGGAATGTCAGGATAGATAGGATGAATGAGTGGCTCGAGAGATGGTGCAAGAGGGAGGGATTCAAATTCCTGGGGCATTGGCACCGGTTCTGGGAGAGGTGGGACCAGTACAAACCGGACGGTCTGCACCTGGGCAGGACTGGAACCGATGTCCCTGTGTTTTCTAGAGCTGTTGGGGAGGGTTTAAACTAATGTGGCAGGGGGATGGGAACCGATGCAGGAAGTTGGAAGGTAGTAAAACAGGGACAGAAGCAAAAGGAAATAAGGGAGAAAGTGTAAGGCAGAGAAGCCATAGTCAAAAATCAAAAAGGGCGACAGTACAAGGTACAGTGACTGAGGGGAGCTCAGTGAATAGGCCCAGTAATACTAAAAGGAATAAAACTGGAGATGTTAAGATTCAAAACAGAGGTAAAAAAAAAACAACATAAGTGTACTTTACCTGAATGCTCGTAGTATTCGGAATAAAGTAAATGAGTTGATGGCGCAAACCATCATGAATGACTATGATTTAGTGGCCATTACTGAAACATGGTTAAAGGATGGTCACGACTGGGAGTTAAATATCCAAGGGTATCAAACTATTCGGAAGGACAGAGTGGATGGTAAGGGAGGTGGTGTAGCTCTGTTATTTAAGGATGACATCCGGGCAATAGTAAGGGATGACATCGGTGCTATGGAGGATAAGGTTGAATCCATTTGGGTGGAAATCAGGAATAGTAAGGCGAAAAAGTCACTGATAGGAGTAGTCTATCGGCCACCAAATAGTAATGTTATGGTGGGGCAGGCAATAAACAAAGAACTAACTGATGCATGTAGAAATGGTACAGCAGTTATCATGGGGGATTTTAATCTACATGGCGATTGGTTTAACCATGTCGGTCAAGGCAACCTTGAGGAGGAGTTTATAGAATGTATCCGCGATAGTTTCCTAGAACAGTATGTAATGGAACCTACAAGGGAACAAGCGGTCCTAGATCTTGTCCTGTGTAATGAGACAGGATTGATTCATGATCTCATAGTTAGGGATCCTCTCGGAAGGAGCGATCACAATATGGTGGAATTTAAAATACAGATGGAGGGCGAGAAGGTAAAATCAAATACTAGTGATTTGTGCTTAAACAAAGGAGATTACAATGGGATGAGAGAAGAACTAGCCATGGTAGACTGGGAGCAAAGACTTTATGGTGGAACAGTTGAGGAACAGTGGAGAACCTTCCAAGCGATTTTTCACAGTGCTCAGCAAAGGCTTATACCAACAAAAAGGAAGGACGGTAGAAAGAGGGAAAATCGACCGTGGATATCTAAGGAAATAAGGGAGAGTATCAAATTGAAGGAAAAAGCATACAAAGTGGCAAAGATTGGTGGGAGACTAGAGGACTGGGAAATCTTTAGGGGGCAACAGAAAGCTACTAAAAAAGCTATAAAGAAGAGTAAGATAGAGTATGAGAGTAAACTTGCTCAGAAATATAAAAACAGACAGTAAAAGTTTCTACAAATATACAAAACAAAAAAAAGAGTGGCTCAGGTAAATATTGGTCCTTTAGAGGATGAGAAGGGAGTTTCAATAATCGGAGATGAGGAAATGGCTGAGGAACTGAACAGGTTTTTTGGGTTGGTCTTCACAGTGGAAGACACAAATAACATGCCAGTGACTGATAGAAATGAGGCTATGACAAGTGAGGGCCTTGAGAGGATTGTTATCACTAAGGAGGTAGTGATGGGCAAGCTAATGGGGCTAAAGGTAGACAAGTCTCCTGGCCCTGATGGAATGCATCCCAGAGTGCTGAAAGAGATGGCTAGGGAAATTGCAAATGCACTAGTGATAATTTACCAAAATTCACTAGACTCTGGGGTGGTCCTGGTGGATTGGAAATTAGCAAACGTGACACCACTGTTTAAAAAAGTAGGCAGGAAGCGGGTAATTATAGGCCAGTGAGCTTAACTTCGGTAGTAGGGAAGATGCTGGAATCTATCATCAAGGAAGAAATAGCGAGGCATCTGGATAGAAATTGTCCCATTGGGCAGACGCAGCATGTGTTCATAAAGGGCAGGTCGTGCCTAACTAATTTAGTGGAATTGTTTGAGGACATTACCAGTGCAGTAGATAACGGGGAGCCAATGGATGTGGTATATCTGGATTTCCAGAAAGCCTTTGACAAGGTGCCACACAAGAGGTTGCTGCATAAGATAAAGAAGCATGGCATTAAGGGTAAAGTAGTAGCATGGATAGAGGATTGGTTAATTAATTGAAAGCAAAGTGTGGGGATTAATGGATGTTTCTCTGGTTGGCAATCAGTAGCTAGTGGTGTCCCTCGGGGATCAGTGTCGGGTCCACAATTTACATAGATGATTTAGAGTTGGGGGTCCAAGGGCAATATGTCCAAGTTTGCAGATGACACTAAGATGAGTGGTAAAGCGAAAAGTGCAGAGGATACTGGAAGTCTGCAGAGGGATTTGGATAGGTTAAGTGAATGGGCTAGGGTCTGGCAGATGGAATACAATGTTGACAAATGTGAGGTTATCCATTTTGATAGGAATAACAGCAAACCCGAGTCACAGAAAGTTGGTTTACAGGTGCAACAGGTGATTAAGAAGGCAAATAGAATTTTGTCCTTCATTGCTAGAGGAATGGAGTTTAAGACTAGGGAGGTTATGCTGCAATTGTACAAGGTGGTAGTGAGGCCACACCTGGAGTATTGTGTTCAGTTTTGGTCTCCTTACTTGAGAAAGGACGTACTGGCACTGGAGGGTGTGCAGGGGAGATACACTAGGTTAATCCTAGAGCTGAAGGGGTTGGATTACAAGGAGAGGTTGCATAGACTGGGACTGTATTCATTGGAATTTAGAAGGATGAGGGGGGATCTTATAGAAACATATAAAATTATGAAGGGAATAGATAGGATAGATGCGGGCAGGTTGTTTCCACTGGCAGGTGAAAGCAGAACTAGGGGGCATAGCCTCAAAATAAGTAGATTTAGGACTGAGTTTAGGAGGAACTTCTTCACCCAAATGGTTGTGAATCTATGGAATTCCTTGCCCAGTGAAGCAGTTGAGGCTCCTTCATTTTTAAAAAAAATTTAGATTACCCAATTATTTTTTCCAATTAAGGGGCAATTTAGCGTGGCCAATCCACCTACTCTGCACATTTTTGGGCTGTGGGGGCGAAACCCATGCAGACACGGGGAGAATGTGCAAACTCCATACAGACAGTGACCCAGAGCCGGGATCGAACCTGGGACCTCAGCGCCGTGAGGCGGTTGTGCTAACCACTAGGCCACCGTGCTGCCCTTTGAGGCTCCTTCATTAAATGTTTTTAAGGTAAAGATAGATAGTTTTTTGAAGAATAAAGGGATTAAGGGTTATGGTGTTCAGGCCGGAAAGTGGAGCTGAGCCCACAAAAATCAGCCATGATCTCATTGATTGGTGGAGCAGGCTCGAGGGGCCAGATGGCTTACTCCAGCTCCTAGTTCTTATGTACTGTTCTTATATGCAAATTATGCAGGTCTATGCAAATTTCATTGTTGATGTACTTAGATATAAATTTCTTCCTTCACATCATTTTCAACTACCAAACATCAGAGCTTCAACAGGAATATGTGGAATAATTTAAGTTATTATTTGTAGTTTCTCATTTTATAAAGACACCTCTACCTCCATTGTTAAGTTGTACTTGTTCATATTTACCTTACCCTTCTTCAGTTTGCTTCATTTCTGAACCAGGATATCACACTGATTCAGACTAGGGCAGTTGGCACACCATCACTTTCTTCCCCCAAAGCCTATTCTTACCATCTGAAAACTCCTCCTCATCTCAGCTTTGATGTTCTGTTGGTCGATGACAACTACACACTTCTATTCACTCCATTAACATTGAACCATGATTTAAATTTTCTTACCATCTCTTCTTTTCTCTCTATGAATCTCTCCTTTTTATATAATAATCTTTAATAATGACAAGTAGGCCACATTAACGCTGCAATAAAGTTACACCACACTCCGGCATCTGTTCGGGTACACGGAGGGGAAATTCAGAATGTCCAAATTACACAAGCACGTGTTTCGGGACTTGTGGGAGGACACCAGAGCACCTGGAGGAAACCCATGCAGACACAGTGACCCAAGCCGGGGATCGAGCCTAGGACCCTGCTAACCACTGTGCTACCGTGCCACCCACTGCCTGAAAACACAGAAATTACCAAATGATGACTCTCCACAAACAAAGATACTTGCATTGGTACATGTTTGCCTTTGGTGCTATTACTGCCCAGCTTACCTCTCCTCAGTGCCATTCTTCTCAAATTGATCTCTTTCCTGCTTCAACTTTGCAATTGTCATTTTAGTAGTCACACCTCCAGTACCCTCACAAGTTCTTTCACAGGGCCTCCTTAAACACTTTGCCATCTCATCCACAGGCAGTTCTCCAGCTGTCCTTTATTATTTTGTTGCAATTCTTTTTACAATAAGTTTTCTCATATACTTCTCTCCGATCTGGATACCTTTCGTCCTCAGAATAGGCTATGATTCTCGAACACTTGTTGGCACCAGCATACTACTGCACAAATAAACGACCACCTCAACACTTAAAAATCAAATAACTACCTCGACCCTGCACACTGTTGATGCCTTGTCTACATCTCGTTTCTGTAATACTTTTTTCTGCTTCTTCCCTACTCTTCAGTATTCCCTTCCTCACTGAGGCAGCCACACATCTGTCATTCTGTTGCCTGTATCACTTTGTATAACTTTCTGATGAAAGGTCAGCGACCTGTTTTCCCCTCTCTTCAGAGGTGTTGTCTGACCTGGCGGGTGTTTTCATGCAGTCTGTATGTCTGCCTCACCTTACCAGGAACACCTAGAGGAGAGTGGATGTCAGCAAGGATTGAGTCAGTGACAAAGAAAGGAGTTTGTAATGGGGAAACGGATCACTGCCTTTTGCTTGGGAGTAAATACTGGAGGTGCTCACTGTCCTGATGCAAGAAGTGGGTTGCCACCCTCCTCTCTCTCGCCATTGAAAAAAAAATACAATGCAGACAACTAAATAAAACCCTGTAATTTTACAGGGCATAGAAATGAAAAAAAAGTACAAGCTGCGAGAGGAAGGGGGAGTCGGAAGGGAGCGCGCGAGGTTGGTGAGTTTGACTAACTTTTCCGGGGTCACACACACGAAAACATTTGATTATGTTCTAACAAGATACAGCTAATCTAACCACGGGGAGTGGGAGATACCTTTTGCGGCCGAACACACCGCTGCGGAGCCGGTTAGCAGATTCAGCCGCGAAGAGCGACCGCCACTAGAAGCTTCTGGAGGCGGCACGACGACCGGGAGGGCGCAGGCGCGGGGACGATGGGGGTGTGCTGGAGGTGGGGCACAGGCGCGGGGACCGGGTCTGTATGCGAGAGCGCAGGCGCAGGAGCCGGGAGCAGGTGAGGGCCACGCCCTGTGCCGCTGGAGCTCGGGTCAGGCCCCGACGTCGGGCTACGCTTCACTTGGCAGCCATTTTGCGTCACGCCGAAAAGAAAATGGCGGTGCTGTTGGAAACGACGCTGGGCGATTTGGTGATCGATTTGTATACGGAGGAGAGGCCTCGAGGTTAGTAGTAACACGGGACTCGGGAAAGCAGTTCTCGGTGTCACCCTCTTCGTTCTAGTTAGCCTATTACACATATCTGCAAAAATATATGGTTAATGTGAAGGAAAGGGGATTAAATCTTTTCTCAGCGATCTAATAAGAAAACTTTGCATTTCTATCGCTTTTTCCACGACGTCTCAAAACACTTTGCAGTAAATAAAGTACTTTTTGAAGTGTCATACTGTTCTCGTGTAGGAAACCTGGCAGCAAATTTACAAACAGTGAGTTTATCCCGCAAACAACTATATCTTTTGGCGATTTTGATTTGGTTTATTGTCACAGGTACTGGGGTACTGTGAAAAGTATTGGGCCGCGTACAGTCTGGACAGATTGTTCCATACATGAAAAAACATAGGACATACATAAATACACAATGTAAATATATAGACACAGGCATCGGGTGAAGCATACAGGAGTGTAGTACTAGTAGAGAATATGTGTGAAGAGATCAGTTCAGTCTGTAAGAGGGTCATTCAGGAGTCTGGTAACAGTGGGGAAGAAACTGTTTTGAACCTGTTAGTGCACGTTCTCAGACTTTTGTATCTCCTGCCCGATGGAGATTGGAAGAGAGAATAACTCGGGTGGGAGGGGTCTTTGATTATGCTGCCCACTTTCCCAAGTCAGCGGGAGGTGTAGATAGTCAATGGATGGAAGGCGGTTTTGCATGATGGACTGGGCTGTGTTCACGACTCTCTGTACTTTCTTATGGTCTTGGTTGAGACATAATATAAATATAAATAAAATGCTCAATTCAAATAAAATGCCATCTATATACAATGGCTTGGATGATGGGAACAAATGTATGGTTGCTAAATTTGCTGATGACTCAAAGAAAGGGTATACAATTGTGAAGAAGGTATAAGGAGCATGCAAGGGGATATGGATAAGTTAACTGAGTGCTGGATAGGTTAACTGAGTGGACAGATGGAGTATAATGTGGGAAAATAAAAACTTGTTCACTTTGGTAGGAAGAATAGCAACATATTTAACTGGAGAGATTGTAGAATTCTGAGGTACTGAGGGATCTAGATGTCTTGGTACATGAATCACAAAAGTTAGTATGCAGGTACAGCAAGTGGTTAGAAAAGCAAATGGAATTCTGGTGTTGCAAGGGGAATAGAATATAAAATAAATGATTTTCTACAGTTGTACAGGGTGTTGGTGATACTAGTTTACAGTTTTGGTCTGCTTATTTAAGAAAGGACACAATTTCATGAGGAGCAGTTTCAAAGAAGGTTCACTCGGCTGATTCCTGGGACCGGATGGTTATTTAATGAGGAAAGATTGGGTCTGTAACCAGTGAAGTTTAGAAGAATGAGAGTTTATCTTATCAAAACATGTAAAATCTTGAGGGGATTTGACAGAACAGATACTGAAACATTGTTTCCTTGTGAAAGAGACTGGAACTAGGAGACACGGTTTAGAGAGATGAGGAGAATTTTTTCTCGGAGGGTCAAGAGTTTATGAAAGTCTCCTCCCCAGAGACGGGTGGAGGCATAGTCGTTGATTATTCTTAAGGCAGAGCTAAATAGATTATTGACTAACAAGGGTGCCAAAGAGTATGGGGAGGGATTGGGTAGGGGGTAGGCAGGAAAGTATTTAGGCCACAAGGATCACAATCAAATTAGCCATGATTTTATCGAATGGCAGAGCAGGCTCGAGGGGTCAAATGGTGGTCTCCTTCTTCTAATGCATATGTTTGTAGGGCACTGAGGAAAACGCTCCTGTTATTCAAAATAGCAGTCACTTTTACATCTACCTGAGAGGGCAGACAGGGACACGGTTTGACACCTCATCTGATAGATGGCATCTGTAATAATTCAGCACTCCCTCAGCAATGTGCTGCAATGTCAGTCTGGAATTTGTACTCCAGTCTCTGGAATGGGACTTGAACTCAACCCCCTGACTCCAAGACAAGAGGGTGATACTAATTGGACTAGAGCTCTGTATTAAAAAGCACTGGAGAGTTCTGCTTTTTTTAAAATTGAATTGGCTCCGAATACTTTTACACTAGCGACCATGATTAAAGTTGTCCTTGATGGCATTGTGATTCCCTTGAAGCTTAATCATGCAGTAAAAAAACTTAGCTGCAGGGGCAACACATGGCGCAATGGTTAGCACTGGGTCTGCGGTACTGAGGATCTGGGTTTGAATCCCGGCCCTGGGTCACTGTCCGTGTGGTGTTTGCACATTCTCTCTGTGTCTGTGTGGGTTTCACCCCCACAACCCAAAGATGTGCAGGGTAGATTGGCCACACTAAATTGCCCCTCAATTAGAAAAAAAAATAATTGGGTACTCTAAATTTATTTTTTAAAAACTTAGCTGCTTAGATTTCTGTTGTGTTGCTTATGTGGAGACCATGTCTTAGTGGAGGGGGAAAGAAAGGTCAATACAAAGCAAGAAAAGTGAGTTGGTAAAAAGCGTGATCACAGAAAGGTTTTGAGGAAGCTTTTGAAAACAAGGAGGGGAGGGAAACCAGAGAAGTGAGTCCTGTGGGTGATGGAACAATCACAATAAAAAGAGAAATGCTGAAGCAACAATAACAATCTTGTGTTATGTCCTATTTAATCTGAAAAGATTTTTGGGGTTACGTTTTACATAAATTATGTCTTTTTTGTTTGTAGCCTGTTTGAATTTTCTGAAGCTTTGTAAGATCAAGTATTACAACTACTGCCTCATCCACAATGTTCAGGTGAGTTTCCAATCGTTTTCAATATCTTTAAACTTTGTTAGTTCTCCTGAAATGAAAAAGGCAAAGAAAATCGTCTTCAGGTTGTTCGGCTCTGCTATTTTGTGATTATGTTATGTAATTTGAAAAGACTTGGAGAATGACGTGGGCGATGTACTGGAATTTCAATATTAAGATTTCAGTGTGTGAAATTACCGAACCTTGTGAACTATACAATTTGACAAAGTATAGATGCGAGTGACACATGCTCTGTCCACTTTGTGGCGAACACTTAGTCACATTTAAAATCTTTTGTATTGTGTTTGGCAAGAACATTTTGAACCACGTAAAAAAAGATGGTTGCCTTGGTGAAGAACAGGATGGGTGGCAGATCAAGCTGCGAACAGATCGTTACATTTAGGAACGCCATAGACCAGAACCTAGAGTACCAGTAGCAACTTGTTATCAACTTCACTGAAGGCTTTTGATAACATCCATTGACAGTTCTAGTAAATCACAAGACAGTATGGCATCCTGTCATGAAATAGTAACATCTTCAAAGCTTATACCATGACTCCAGATGTGTGACACCACCAGCATGGGCGCCATGGACTCCATAATCACAGGAGTATGGCAAAGTTGCATGCGTTCCCCAATAGATTGACATCCACACAAGAATCTAAAAAGCAACATCCATCCTCCAGCAATTTTACATGGTCAGGACATCCATCAACACGACCATGAAGCCGCAGTGCCACATGTCCATGGTAGTACCAACTGCAGTCTATGCTGGATAGATGTGGAAGAGAACAGCAGATGTGTCACAAGTTGGAGGTTTTTCACTAGTGTTATCTATATAAGATCCTGTGCATCACATGGAGAAGTGGTTCAGAGAGCTAGTCAGAATTGCCTGGGGACATCATGATAAAAAGACGACTGAGAATAGCTGGATGCATATTTCACATCTCAATTGTATGCTCTGCCAAAGTGACAGTAGAATTGAATGCACCAGATGGAAAATAAAGACGGGCCTGGGCAAAGAATACCTGGCAAAGTACAGTTATGGGGGGGCCGCCTTCAAGAGCGGGGCACCACTTTAGATGGAGTGAAAGGCATTACGATCAGCTGGTTTTGGAGTCTTGCAGCCCATTATCCTGCATGGTACCAGAGGGTCTAAGTATACATTGCCTGTTCTCAAATCTATCTTTGATTGCTTCCTTGTATCGCTCAACACCCACAACCCGTTTCCCTACTTCAGTATAATTTTCTCCCTGAATCGACCCTGAAAAAGCATTTGCCCCAACTTGTTTAAAATTGTACTCCTAAATTCCCAACTGCTTAGTCTTTAGGCCCCATTTGCTACGATACCTCTACAGTGGTTGATTTGCACAAGTCCTGCCGTACTGTCTTGTACGTCTTGCAATGTCCTTGTTATATCCTGGTTGTTTCCTTCCATATGGTCTTCATTTTTGCCACGTTAAGTACAAGGGGTGAAAACATGAGCATACATGGTGCACTGACTTAGCCATTGCCAATCTGGCTTGACCACATCAAGTATACCAAGTCTTTTATCATTCTGCCAAAACTGCACATTACTCAAGTCATCCTGGAGAGCATCCTGGAGAGCAAAGATAACTCCCAGGTTCCTATTCACTGTTGCCAACTGCAATTCAACCACTCTCTGCTTCCTCCATTTGCTCACCTCTAACGAGTGTTCGTGGATTTCTTCATCAAAAGAAAGAAAATCCATTCAGCTGCCTCTGCTGTTGGGTTGCTCAGGTGCAGAGTATCAGAAAATGTGCACAGAACAATAAAAAAAACAATAAAATAACTTTTTTAATTCAGGAAGTTAAAGGAAAAGGTGAAATTTTGAGGTCTGGAGTAAATTCAGTTGGTGAGGATATTGACATGAATTGACATTTTTCAGTTTAATTTTGATTTTTAAAAAAAGTATATATTACTTTCTTACTGTAAACACCTGGTCACTTTTTATTTTGTTTTGTAACAGAGGGGCTTTGTTATACAGACTGGCGACCCAACTGGAAGTGGTCGTGGAGGAGAATCTATTTTTTGGTTGGTACCCCTTAAGTATTTTAATTAAGCCAGTGGCTGGATCATATTTCTGAATAAACTGTTACTTGGGCAATTAGCCAGAATCCTGCTCAATCAGCATTTCTTGCAGTTTAAATCCAATAAAATGTCAGTAGCTTCATTGCTACTTTACTGCAGGTAACATACTTATCTTTGGTTATGGGGTTTGAGCTCAATCCAGGCACGCTATATTACCTGACGTTCCTGTGTTTTTAAAAATTCATTTGCGGAATGTGGGAGTCCCTGGCTAGACTAGCATTTCTTGCCCATCCCTAATTGTCCTTGATATGGTGGTGGTGAGCTGCCTTCTTGAACCGCTGCAGGCCCTGAGGTTTAGGTAGCCCCACAATGCTGTTGGGAAGGGAGTTCCAGGATTTTGACACCGCAACAGTGAAGGAACGGCAATATATTTTCAAGTCAGGATAGTGAGTGACTTGGAGAGGAACTTCCAGGTGGTGTTCACATGTATTTGCTGCCCTTGTCCTTCTAGACGGTAGTGGTTGTGGGTTTGGAAGGTACTGCCAAAGGAAGTTTGGTGAAGTCCTGCAGTGCATCTTGTGGAATGGTACACACTGCTGCACTGCTTGTCGGTGGTGGGGGATTGAATAGTTGAGGAAGGAGTAGTAATCAAGGCAATTAAGGAAGTATCCTATTATTTGAGGTACCCTCTTTCAAGTGATTAGTTATCAAGCACTGTCTGCCAATGTTGGACATAAAAGATACCACAGCACTATAAAAAAAAGATGAGTTCTTCTGGTGTCTTGCCCAACAATTTATCTGTCAGACAGCTTATATAGCTCTTTTAACACATCAAGATGCCCTGACCACTTCACAGGAGTGTCAAGCTAAAAGCGGAAGAATTGGATGTTAATCTCACTGCAGTTTATGGAGTCTTGTGTGCAAATTGGCTGCCAAGTAACTATACTTCAGAATAATTGAACTGCAAATAAATAAAAATTCCAAATGGGGATGTCTGGCAATTATATAAATAGATTCCTAAAGTTAGGTGGGCACCTGGTCAATGATGTCAAGAACGAACTATGGCAAATTTAATCCAGAATAGAGCATACAACCTCTCTAAGATTGTACACAAATATATTTCCTCATTCTTTAAGGTTCTGAAAGTTTTTTAAAATTTTTTTATTATTTTTAATTTTTAAAAAAATTTAGAGTACCCAGTTCATTTTTTCCAATTAAGGGGCAATTTAGCATGACCAATCCACCTAGCCTGCACATCTTTGGATTGTGTGGACAAAACTCACGCAAACACGGGGAGAATGTGCAAACTCCACATTCCCAGTGACCCAGAATTGAGATCAAACCTGGGACCTCTGCACCGTGACGCAGCAGGGCTAACCCACTGCGCCACCGTGTTGCCTAAGGTTCTGTAAGTTACATGAACCTTTATTCGGATTTTTGACAATGCAAAAATTGCAATCAGGCTGTAGTTTCAGTGTAAAGAAAATGATTTATTAAGTAAGAAAGCAAACTTCACAATCAGGCTGTAGTTTACAAGGTCTTTACCCTTTGGAACAGTTTGGGCATTGGTGGACGCTAGTTTTGGTCTGGCTTCTTCCTTCTGTTTCTTTTTTTTTTGCAAAAATATACTTTATTCATAACGTATCTGAAAGAACATTACAAACATTTCACAATGACCATCACAAAGTGCAACAATATTCGGCTTCTCAGCATATATCATGTTGCACTCTGAGGTGCTTCAATACAATTGTGATTATTATCATATTGACTGTACACATTCAATGTAAGTCATAAAGTCCGAGGGGGTTCTATACAATTCCCAGCCCCTCAGTTCATTATGGCTGAAAGGTCTTGGACAGCGACCTTCCCCCATTGTAGCAGCTGCACCAAGCTTTAGTGCATCCCTCAGTGCATAGTCCTGGACTTTGGAATGTGCCAGTCTGCAATGCTCGGTCGGGGACAATTTTTGGAAGACTATTTTTGCAAGTTTTGCTCAGACCAAGTTGAAGATCATCACCGAGTTGATGATCTTCCAGAAATAGCAGATACTTGTCTCTGCGTGCATGCCTGGCAATAGCCCATAGAGCATAGAATCCTGCGTCATGGAGCTGCGTGGGGCGAACCTCAACAAAAACCCACTTAATCTCTCCAGATCTTTTTTGCAAAGGTACGTTCCATAAGGAAGCGGACAACGGTCTCTTTGCCACCACAGTCACTTCTATCCGCTTTCTTCTATGAACCTGTACAACTGTGTACTTTTGGAAACCCCTTTTTATTCCTCTCTAGCTCTGGTATCCAGGATTTCTCCTACCATATTTGGTAAAAGCAATTGACTCGCATCATCCATACCACAATCAATATGATCAATACACCATTCAGTGTTACAGCAATAAACTAGCAATACTCCATTTCCGATTACATCAATGAACCACCGATACGCCATTCATGGTTACCCAATAGACCATTGAAATGCCAATTATGTTTACATCAATTAGACCATCGATATAACCATTCACAGTTGCATCAATGCACCATCAATAGTTACATAAGAACTCCGAGCAGAATGAGGCAATTCAGCCCCTCAAGCTTGCGCCGCCATTCTTTACGATCATGGCTGATCTTATCTTGACCACGACTCCACTTTCCTGACTGTTAGCCATAACCCTTCAACTCATTGCTAATTAAAAATCTGTCGATGACTTAAGTTTACTCAATGTCCCAATATTCACTGCATTCTGGGGTAGTGAATCCATAGATTCCCGACCCTTTTGAGAGAAGTAATTTCTCCTCGTCTCTGTTCTAAATCTGCTACCCCTTATCCTAAAACTGATCTCGTTCTAGATTACCCTACTAGAGGAAACATTGGCACTGTTCCTTTAGCTATAAATGCCAAAATTCAATTTGCCTTATTTATTGCCTTGCTTATTCATGCACGAGAACACCCAGATCCCTCTACTCCGAAGTGTCTCTCTATTTAGACAATAAATTGCCTTTCTATTTTTCTGTCCAAAATGGATAACCTCACGTCATCCACGTTAAACTCCTCTGCCTTATTTTGGCCCACTCGCCTAACCTATCCATATTATTTTAGTGTCACCTGCAAATTTGGCTATAGTACCTTCTATCCCTGCATCCAAGTCATTAATATATAATGTAAGTAGTCCTGAACTAAAGTTAACAATTTAATAAGATGATTTGGAGTCTAAATTGTTGATTGGTAACACAATTGCAACCAATTTGACAATACGATCAAAATATGCAAACAGCCTAGTCATTTTGGAACATAGGACATAAGAACATTGGAATTAGGAGCAGAAGTAGGCAATTCAGCTCTTCGAGCCTGCTCCGCTATTCAATCAGATCATGGCTGATCTCTTCCTGGTTTCAAAGCCACCTCCCCACCTATTCCCCATATCATTTTAACCTGTTTTTAATCAGAAATATATCGTTCTCTCTTGAAACCATTTAGTGATTCGGATTCCACCGCACTATGGGGCAGCGAGTTCCACAAATTCGCCACTCTCTGCGAGAAGTAATGCCTCCTCATCTCAGTTTTAAATCTACCGCCTCTCAACCTATATCTGTGACCTCTTGTTCTAGATTGCCCCACAAGGAGGACATTTGGTCTACATTTACTTTATCGATCCCTTTTTAGTATTTTATATACCTCAATCAAATCCCCTCTCATCCTTCTAAACTCCAGCAAGTACAAGCCCAAACAGTTTAATTTCTCCTCATACGTCAACCCCTTAATCCCTGAATCAATCTGGTGATGAACCCCCTCTAAACTGCTTCCAATGACACCACATCCTTCCTCAAATAAGGAGACCAAAACAGGACACGGTACTCCAGATGTGGTCTCACCAACACCCAATACAATTGCAACAATACTTCTCTACTTTTATACTCCAGTCCTTCTGCAATAAATGCTAACATTTCATTTGCCTTTCTCATTACATTTTGTACCTGCATACCAACTTTCTGTGATTCATGAACAAAGACACCCAGATCCCTCTGGCCAGGTGCATTTTGAATCTGCTTCAGATAATTGGCCTGACTATTTTTTTGGCCAAAGTGGATAACCTCACATGTATCCACATTAAACCCCATCTGCCAAATTTTGGCCCGTTCTTGCCTATCTATATCCGTCTGTAAACTCTTTATCTCTTCACTGCCTACTTTCTCGCCTATTTTAGTATCCAAAATTTTGCTATGTTACACTTTGCCCCTGCTTGTAGATCATTTATATAGATTGTAAACAATTAAGGTCCAAGGACTGAACCCTACGGCACCCCACTAGTAACAGTTCACCAACCAGAGAAGGGCCCATTTAACCCAACCCTCTGCTTTCAGTCAGTCAGCCAATCCTCAATCCAATCTAGTATTCTATCCTCCACTCCCTGCAAACTCACATTCTGGATCAATCTTTTATGTGGCACCTAGAAATAGCAGATCCATAGGTTCCCCATTTCCACCTTGCTGGTTACGCCTGCAAAGAACTCGAACAAGTTTGCCAAGCATGACTTGCCCTTTAAAAAACCATGTTGACAGTGGTGGATTGAGCTTTGTCCTTCCTAATGTTCAGTCATCTCCTCTTTAATGATTGATTCCAGCAACTCCCCACCACAGAAGTAAAGCTCACCATTCTTTAGTTTCCTACTTTTTGCCTCTCTCCCTTTTTGAATAGGGGAGTTACATTAGCGTGTTTCCAACCCACCTTTCCAGAATCCAAGGAATTGTGAAATATCATAACCAATGCATCCACTATCTCTGCTGCCACCTCCTTTTATACCCTAAGGTTCAGGCCATCAGGCCCCGGAGACTTTAATCCTATTAGTTTTTTCAGTGCCTGTTCCCTCGTTATGGTTATTGCACTAAGTTCCTCTGCACTAACTGCTGTTCTTCGAAAATTTTTATTATCCTCTACCGTGAAGACAGAAGCAAAATATTGGTTCAGTGCCTCTGCCATCTCTGTGTTCCCCATTATTACCTATCATCCTCTTAAGGGAAACATTTACTTTAGCTATTCTCTTCCTCTTTTATTGAAGCTCTTGGTATCAGTGTTTGTTTCCTGCTCGTTTCCTTTCGTAGTTCATTTTGAATCGTCCTTTTCCTGTCTCTTATTTTTAAACTCTACATTTCACACTTATTATCATTGTAAACAGTTTTGATTTTCATTTAATCATTCCATATTGGTCTAACTTCTTACCCTTTGTTTCTATAAATATCTAGTTTCATACAACATGTTACCTCAAATATAAAATATAGTACCTAAAAATTATTGTACATGGAAAAGTATATAAAACTACATATTTCTTACTATTTGTGGACTACCATCAAGCTTATCTGATATCTTTGGTAAACCCAAACCATCTGATTGTCCACTTCCAATTAAATAACACTGCAGAATTTAATGTGATCCTCTTGTACTACTATACGGGCGGCACGGTAATACATTGGTTAGCAGTGTGGCCTCACAGCGCCAGGGTCGCAGGTTCGATTCCCGGATTGGGTCACTGTGCGGAGTCTGCACATTCTCCCCGTGTCTGCGTGGGTTTCCTCCGGGTGCTCCGGTTTCCTCCCACGGGTCCTGAAAGACTGTTTCGGTAATTGTGCTGTTAGGTGAATTGGACATTCTGAATTCTCCCTCAGTGTATCCGAACAGGCGCCGGAATGTGGCGACTAGGAGATTTTAGCAGTAACTTCATTGCAATGTTAATGTAAGCCTACTTGTGACAATAAAGATTATTATATACATTTTGAATGCTGGCTTTCCCATGACAATATATTATATTTATAAAAATAAAGTAGATTTTTAGCAAAACCGCAAGTGTAGATTTAAAGCTAAGCAAGTGGTTTTCAAAAGGGAGAATACCACCACCACATAGACTGCAGGAACTCGCAAAAAACCTTCTCGGAGCAACTTGCGGACGTGGGCAATAAATGTGACCTTTCGAGCATCAGCTAAACCCTGAGAATTGTTTATAAAGAAACTGGATGAGCCAAACATAGCTAAAGATAAAGATAGAAGCAAGCTGTACATCACTGGACCAGTGAGAATTTATAAAGAGACATCTGTTCTTTGGTGTCCTTCGGACAAACCTCAAAGCTGAATGTTACTGGAATGGTGGGGACGTTACATATTTAAGAAAAGCTATAAATTGTGCATTCAGCAGAATTATGTTTCCAATTCAAAATGTAACCACAATCCACAATGCCCTGCAAAATTTCAGGGGCAATTCAGGGGTAAAATGTTGAAAACATGATTTCCAACTCCCAACATGGTCTAAATCACAGCACAAGTAGCAAACACAGTAGCCAATATACACAGAGTAAGGTCCTACTAACAGCAATCGGATCTCTTTTGATGATAGTGGTTGAGGAAAAAGTGTTGGCCAAGGCATTAGAACTCCTTTTAAATAAAGCGATGGGATCTTTTGCATCTACCTGAGAGGGCAGACGCAACCGTAGATGTATCTCATCCAGAAGAGGCACATCGACACTGTAGTGCTCCCTCAGTTCTGCACTGGTGTGCCAGCTAGGTTATATGCTCAAGTCTCTGGAGTGGGACTTGAATACATGACGTTTTGACTGGTAAGAGTGCTATACACTGAGCCATGGCTGACCTGGCTTCTGAGTAGTTTTATATCTCGGGAAGTATTCTGTTACCACAGATTTTATCAATATACTCTCTTGAGTAAATGTCCAGTATCTCAATGACAATATTACTCCCATTATCATTCACAGAACTACTAAATATTGTTAGAGCCCTACCCTTGTTGCATCGGTGAACATTTCCATTGTAAACGTGTGGCTTTTTAAAACCCAGAAATGAAAATAAATGAACATAATTGGTGATTTACTCACCAAGACCTGCATGACGTGTACTTTATATGAACATTATTGTGCTGTGGGTCATTTTAACTACACATTCTGCATGTTTCTTTCATTCCACTGTCTCGCCCTCTGATCCCTTTTTTCTGCGCCACTGGGTTTCATATTGCTGACAGTAGCATGATTTATAATACAGCTTCCCAATACATTAGTTTCCTGATAGTGTGTTTAGTCTCCCAAATGGAATTGTCCTGGGCCAAATTACTTTTTTGCTGGATAATCTCCTCGGTTGCACTGCCTTTTTTTGGGAGTGGTTTCTCATTGGCCTGCATCAGGAAAGCGTACGATTGAATGAATCCTTCCCCCTGCTTCTTTCCCAGGGATACAATGTCTTTGGGGATACCCCCTTCTGATTACTGAACGATGGAGTACAGCTTATCATGAAATTGTTTTGCCAATTGTGGTAAACAATTTTTCTTCCCCTATCCCACAGTAAGCTCTATGGAGATCAGGCAAGATTTTTCGAGGCAGAAAAAGTGCCCCGAATTAAGCACAAGAAAAAAGGAACTGTATCCATGGTGAATAATGGCAGTGATCAGCATGCATCTCAGGTAGATTGATAGCACCTGTATTTTTCATGTGCATTATATATTGGTATGTGTGTATCTAGTATTGTAGAATTGTTAATTTTTCATGAATAATTTCCTAATATTTACAAATTGAAGCAGTGGAGGAAATGTTATTTAATGTGTCAATAACTAGTTCTAAATGTAAATTGAACTCTTTGTAATGCTCCCTTTTTGTTGATTTCTAATTTAGCCATGTACTGTATAAGAAAGGTTATGTGAAGGACATAAAGATGATTCACAGATGTATATGTACACGTCCCTTGTTACACAGAGTACTGATACCTACCTTTCCTAGTGAAGATTAACAGTCAGCACAGGAATCGATTGGCCACCCTTTGAACTCATTTCAGCCTCTGATGTCAAATTCGGTTTTTGAACAAACTTGTAACATAAGGTGCCTTTGTGAGAAAGTGGCTATGGAAAGGCAGATCACTTCTCATACTAATACTGAAGTGTCAGTGAAAGGGGATGCTGACAGGAACCTTGCTCTGAGCTTTTTAAGATCCTAACCACCTCATTGTGTTCTCTCTCAATTGCATATCTGTGCATGAATCAACACACAGACACACAAACACACGCTGCTATATGTCATGTAATTGCATCACGATGGGCAGCACGGTGGCGCAGTGGTTAGCATTGCTGCCTCACGGCGCTGCGGTCCCAGGTTCAATCCCAGCTCTGGGTCACTGTCCCTGTGGAGTTTGCACATTCTCCCTGTGTTTGTGTGCGTTTCAACCCCACAACCCAAAGATTGCAGGGTAGGTGGATTAGCCATGCTAAATTGCCCCTGAATTGGAAAAAATGAATAGGGTACCCTAAATTTTTTTTATTTTTTTTAAATTGCATTATGATCACTGGGGGAGCAGAAAGTAAAATTTCTTTAATTTTGGCCTAACTAGGGCCGGCGGCTGGGTGGTGTTAGCACTGCTGCCTCACAGTGCCGAGGATCCAGGTTTGATCCCGGCCCCGGATCACTGTCCGTGTGCAGTTTGCACATTCTCCCCGTGTCTGCGTGGGTCTCACCCCCACAATCCAAAGATGTGCAGGGTGGATTGGCCTTGCTGAACTGTCCCTGAGTTGGAAAAAAAAAGAATTGGATCGTTTAAAATTATTTTTTAAACCTTTGGCCTCACTTATGACTGGATTGTGGGGATAAACAACCTATAATTTGTAATAAAGAGAAATAGGTACTTATGTACATCAACACCCATTTTGAGATATTTTGTTTGTTGTCCATTTATCATATGAACTTTCATTAGGCTTAAAAATGATGTAGCAAAATTCCGATCGTGACAATGTTTAAGTGAAAAGTTAAATTTCTAAAAATAATGGAGCCAGTCTAAAGGGTTGGGACCAAAGATGAGCTTTATTACACAATCATAATGCAGCCAATTTCTCAATGACGTGACAGTTTCTTGAAATTATGAAATCTTATTTCAAATTTTGTATTCATCAGTCTCGTATCTAAAACAACAATGTATGAGGATCCCATATCAATTTGGATTGTGGAGTGGTTGGGTTGTGACGATAGAAAGGATATGTCTGTCAGATTGAGGGACACATCCCAGAGTAGTCGGCACAGGAAATGTGGCCTAAAGCACACTCACTAAGACATGTTAACCATTTGAAACTATAGTAAGAAGTCTTACAACACCAGGTTAAAGTCCAACAGGTTTGTTTCAAACACGAGCTTTCGGAGCGCAGCTCCTTCTTCAGGTGACTGGAGAGGTATGATCCAGAAGCATTTATATAGACAAAGTCAGAGATGCTGGACAATGCTTGGAATGCGAGCATTTGCAGGTAATCAAATCATTACCGATCCAGAGAGAGGGGTAACCCCAGGTTAAAGAGGTTTGAATTGTCTCAAGCCAGAACAGTTGGTGGAGTTTTGCAAGTCCAGGCCAGATGGTGGGGAGTGGATGTAATGCGACATGAATCCAAGATCCCGGTTGAGGCCGCATTCATGCGTGCGGAATTTAGCTATGTTTTTGCTCAGCAATTCTGCGTTGTCGCGTGTCCTGAAGGCTGCCTTGAAGAACGCTTACCCGGAGATCCGAGGCTGAATGCCCTTGACTGCTGAAGTGTTCCCCGACTGGAAGGGAACATTCCTGCCTGGTGATTGTCGCACGGTTCCCGTTCATTCGTTGTCGCAGTGTCTGCATGGTCTCGCCAATGTACCACGCTTCGGGGCATCCTTTCCTGCAGCGTATGAGGTAGACTACATTGGTCGAGTCGCACGAGTATGTGCCGCGTACCTGGTGGGTGGTGTTTCCACGTGTAATGGTGGTATCCAAGTCGATGATCTGGCATGTCTTGCAGAGATTGCCCTGGCAGGGTTGTGTGGTGTTGTGGTTTTGTGATATACATCCTTGGCAGGAAGCAGGAGACTTCCCATGACATCATGAATGACAGCATGATAAAAATCTTATGTGGTCAGCACATTGTTTTTCTAGAACCAGTCAATCATGGCCTTGTGTCTGTGATGTATCACTGCGAGAATGAAGAAGAACTTTCTAGTTGCCATCTTACTTTTACTCACCTTCTCCTCATTCTACTCTTGCACCACTTCCCCTCCTTGACCCCACCAGTTTTTGATCACTGCAGGAGAAAACGTGGATTACCTTGATGGCGTACATACAGTGTTTGGTGAGGTGACTGAAGGCATGGATATCCTGATGAAGATCAACGAGACCTTTGTTGACAAGGATTTCTGTCCCTATCAAGATATTAGGTCTGTGCATTTAAATTATATAGATGGAAATATATAGCAAAGAATGCATTGACAGGACCTAGTTTCTTTTAATATTTGCTGTGGCTTTTAGATATTAAAGAAAATGTCAGAATGAATGTTATGATCTTAGTTGAGATCGTTAAAAGTTTTACTTCATTTTTTGTTTGTAAACTCGAAAACCCAGATATTTACTAAAAGAATGAAGCCACATGGTTCACAGTTTAAAACAAAATAATTTTACTATACAAAAATCAAACATGAATACTATAATAACTATAGTCTATCTTAACTAGTCACTTATGTTAAAGATCATAGAATTTACAGTGCAGAAGGAGATCATTCGGCCCATCGAGTCTGCACCAGCCCTTGGAAAGAGTCACCTCCACTGACCCTACCTAACCGTTTGGATACTAAGGGGCAATTTAGTATGGCCAATCCACCTAACCTGCACATCTTTGGACTGTGGGAGGAAACTAGAGCACCCAGAGGAAACCCACGGAGACGCGTAGAGGAAGCGCAAATTCCACACAGATAGCCACTCATGTACCTTCATAATTTATACATTTTCAAGATTTTGAAAGTACAGTCCTACAGTTACATCTGATGTGTCCCCAAAAAATGCAAGACAGTTTCTTGTCAAATATTGGAATTTTTTTTTTTTTAAATTGGTGTACACAATTTTGTTTTTCAATTAAGAGTCAATTTAGCATGGCCAAACCACCTATCCTGCCCATCTTTGGTTTGTGGGGGTGAGACTCACGCAGAAACAAACTCCACACGGACAGTGACCTAGGGCCGGACAATCAAGCCTGGTCCTTGGTGCCGTGAGGCAGCATCGCTAACCACTGAGTCACCGGGCCACCCATAAATATTGGAAGATTAACCACAACCTGAATATTACTTCAAAGATTCATGTAAAAGTAGAGATTTCTTAGGCCTTCAGCTGCGGCCAGGTTCCGCCTTCAAATCTCTTCCAACTGTAACACAGTTGTAGACACCCATTAAACACGGGCATGGCCATTTCGTCTTGAACGTGACCAATTCAGGTCAGAACTCTCCAGGTTCTAAAGTTCTTTAACTCTGGAGTCTTGTATCTATAAACTCCCTTTCTCTTCTCAATTTGGCTCTTTTGTAGGGTACTTCAGTTTAAAAACCTCTTTTAGCCAACACACAGATTTTCAACTGAATTCTCCTTGAAAGAAATGGTCCCTCAAACCAGCTTGCTCTAAACCAAAAACCCTACTTGAAACATAGTCAAGCACACAATCTACTTCCCTTGTAATTAACTTCTTGTTGACTGTTTTTCTATTGTTATCTCCCAATTTGGTCTCACAATCATTTACTGGATGCAAGATGCTGTACCAGAAATCATCTCCCAGAGAAGTCGAGTTCTGTTTTTAAAAAATATTTTTATTCTCCTTTTTCACATTTTCTCCAAAATTTACACCCACCAACAATAAACCATAATCAGTAACAAATGCAATGTCAATCCCCATTTCAACAACAATCCCATTCTCCCACCAAATCCCCAACAGCAGCCCGCATGTTAACATAAACAAATAACAAAGAGGAAACAGGACTCGCCCATAGTCAGCATTAACACATACAGCCACCCCACCAACCCTCCCAACTCCCCCCCCCCCCCCCCCCCCCCCCCCCCGTGAGGGTCTGTACAGACTCGATGGGCCGAATGGCCTCCTTCTGCACTGTAGGGATTCTTGGGGAGATTGTTTCCAGTGCTTCCAGTGCAGCTCCCAGTAATAAAACGTTATAATGGATACAAATGCCAAATGTACTGAACTGAATGCTGCTGTCCTTCCACGTCTTGCTGATGCTCCTGATTAAACCAAATTGTTGTGCGGTTCTTGCATATGGTAGTATTGTACAAAAAACTTTTAAACAATTTAATCCAATTGACAAGTCCACCTACCTGAAGAATTGCTTTAAGTACCTCAACTCTTTTGTCAGTGAGGATCCTAATTCGTGACAGACATAGCTTGTCCCTTTTTTGTTTGAAATGTTTTCAAATTATCCCGTAATTTGAAATAGTAAGTTAAATAAAACGGCTACGTTTGTTTTCCAGAGGTGCTACCCTCCATAACTACAACTTATAGCACATAGGATCATGAAATAAATGGTACAGTACAGTAAGAGACCATTTGCCCATTTTAGTCTGTGTCGTTCTATGAAAGAATTATCCAATTAGTCCTACTTCCCCATCTCTTTCTCAGAGCCCTATAAGTTGTTGTCCAGCTTTGCTCTGAACCAATTATTTCATTCCCACCGTTCATTTGTAATTTTACCTATTAATAGTCTTTCCCAGTCCATTATGGTCAATTTTCTACTTCAAAGTCAATTGTACCTAAATTTAGAACATTGGTTTATGACTCATCCCTGTGAATATCCTATCCATCCATACATCCCCGTGCTTTAAAAAGCTTTCTCTTATTTGCCTTGAATTGAGCTTTTACCCTTGGGATGAAAGTGTTGATGTGTATTATTCTATGGAGGTAATCTTCTATTATACCCATGTTATTGGAATAATGGAGTTGATTCTGCAGTTTGGGAAAATGAGTAAGGCAAAGTCATGCAAAATTAATTAATTCCACAATGGAGGTTGCATTGTTCCAGAATTCATCATTTCCCAGGTTGGAAAGAAGTACCAAGCTGTCGGTCTCTGAGTTAATGGGAATAGGAAATACTGGAAGAATTGTTGATGTTTAGTTCAGAACTCTATTAATGTCAGGAGTTCAATAGTTTGCTGTAGTCCTCAAAGCTATACCCTGTGTGCAGAGAATTAAAGAACAGGCATAAACACTTGTTGCAGCAAATTTGCTGGAGCATGGATTGGATGTTGGAAATATATTGTTTGCTTTCTGTTCCCTTTCTATTCCTAGAAGCATTAGGAAAGTTTCATGAGATATCTGTCATCTTTCAGAGGGTCGGTGCAGGCTGAATGGCCTCCTTCTGCACTGTAGGGATTCTATGGTTCTAAGTTGTCTTCAGCTGCTTTTGTGCAACATATAATTTATGAACGGAAGTACTAAGAACATAGAAACTATTCAGGGAACAGTAATTATCATGATAAATAGGTTTTTCAGTACAGTATAAAGCTGTGATGATTATTAAATTATGTGTGCGATATCAATTTGTACTGTTTCGTAGGGGATGCATGATTCCCATTTGGTTAATTAAAAGGTTTAAGAGTTTGTTTCTTTAAAGTAAATGTCTATTTTATATTAGGATAACCCACACAGTAATACTGGAGGATCCATTTGATGACCCTCAGGGTTTGCAAATTCCAGATAGCTCACCAGAACCCACCAAAGAACAACTCGATGTGAGTATTTACTTAAACACTTTCTGTACCCATCGGTTTTGAAAAACTTCCTCTTGGCTTAGTTATGCATCTTTCTCAATAGAATGTTAAGATTTTGGCAGAAACTCAAGCGTTATATGGTTTTTATATTTGTGCATATACGCACAATAGATATTAGCTGATGTCACGTGAAATCATGGAATCAGGTCGAGTGTTGTCTACAGATGAAGTGGGATTAAAGGGTAAACCATAATTGGATTAGGACGCGCCAGCATAATTCAATTCTTTTAATGTCCTTAATTTTATATTTCTATTACAAATTCTTACATTAATATTTATAATGGGGACTACATTTAATAATAATCTTTATTGGTGTCACGAATAGGCTTACATTACACTGCAATGAAGTTACTATAAACTTGCTAAACCGCTTATCAGTTGTGGTACTTGTGCCTGTTCTGGATGAAAAGTATAATATTTACGCAGGCACGTTCCATTATAAATATGGACATAAGAATTTAAAATTGGAAAACTGAAATTAAGTGCATGTAGAGAACCATGAAAAAGTGCGTACGCTGTTGCTTCTGTTAGCAGTATTCTGCATCTTCCAATAGCTTTTGAACATTTTTGGCTTTTTGTTTTTGAAAACCAAACCTAGTTGTAAGAACAAGATTATAATTTACAACAATAAGAATTTTCAACTAATAAAAGCAAATTACTGCAGATGCTGGAATCTGAAACGAAAGAGAAAATGCTGGAAAATCCCAGCCGGTCTGGCAGCATCTGTAGGGAGAGAAAAGAGCTAACATTTCGAGTCCGATGACTCTTTTTCAAAGCTGTCGGTTTGGGAAAATTAATAAGGCAAAGTCATGCAAGATCAATGAATTCCATAATGGAGGTTGCATTGTTCCAGAATTCATCATTCCCCAGGTTGGAAAGAAGTACCAAGCTGTCGGTCTGCGCAGTCCTCTGGTACCTCATCTATCCTGGTGTTTTATTTTAATTCTTATTAGGTTACTCCTCGTTGTTGACCTCGAACAGGTTTTGGAACAGCCCGACAAACTGCCCCAAGTATCCAGGAAGTCTTCCTCTGACCCTCCGCTGGCGTACGTAATCTTCTCCAGGTGAAGAAATTCCGAAAGGTCAGCGAGCCAGTCTGCAGCTGTGGGTGGTGCTGCCGATCACCAGCCGAGCAGGATTCTCCGGCGTGCGATTAGGGAAGCGAAAGCGAGGATGTTGTCCCCCTTCCCCATGTGTAACTCTGGCTGCTCCGATACCCTGAAGATTGCCACTATTGGGCATGGCTTCACCCTCACCCCCACAACCTTGGGCATTGCCTCGAGAAGGCTGTCCAGAACCCAGCAAGCTTGGGGCAAGCCCAAAACATGTGAGCGTGGTTGGCTGGGCCCCTCTGGCACCACTCACATTTGTCCTCCACCTGCAGGAAGAACCTGCTCATTCGGGTTCTGGTCAGGTGCGCTCTATGCACCACTTTGAGCTGCATTAGGCTTAGCCTTGCGCAGGAGGAGGTGGAGTTAGCCCAGCTCAGTGCTTCGCTCCAGAGTCCCCATCCTACCTCTGTCCCCAGTACTGTCTCTTTGCGGAGGAAGTGTTTTATTTGGAGCTGTCTCATTTCCTGTCCTTTTGCTAGCCTCCACTTCCTCGTCAGTTCGTCTAGTGTCGCCAGTCTGTGCCCTACATAGAAGTCCCTGACCGTCGATGTGCCCTCGTCCCGCCTCCATCTTTTGAAGGTGGAATCCTGCATGGCTGAGGGGAATCTGTGATTGCCGTATATGGGAGCCATTGGGGACATTTTGGCTATCCCGAAGTATTGTCTCAGCTGGGTCCGTGTTCTCAGCGTGGCCGCTACCACTGGGCTCGTTGTGTCTCTTGTTGAGGAGGATGGGAGTGCTGCTGTGGCCAGGGCCCGCAGGGTCGTTCCTTTACAGAATACCTCCTCCATCTGTGTTGGGTTCCTGTCCCCATCCCCTCACTCTTTCTGCCGTTGCTGCCCAGTGGTAGTATTGTAGGTTTGGTAAGGCCAAGCCCTTTTTGATTTTCCTTCTTTGCAGTGTCTGTTTGGGAATTCTCGAGTTCTTACCCACCCCCCACACAAACGCCATGATTAGACTGTCTGCGTTTTGGGAAAAGGCCTTGGGGATGAAGATCGGAATGGATCTAAACAGGAAGAGGAACCTTGGCAGTACATTCATCTTGATCGTCTGCACTCTCCCCGCCAGGAAGAGTGGTAGTGAGCCCCACCGTTGAAGGTCTCTTCTTACTTCCTCCACCAGGCTAGTCAGGTTCCACTTGGGGATCTGTGTCCAGTCTCTGACTATCTGGATCCCCAGTTAGTGGAATCTGTTCTGGACTGTTTTGAACGGGAGACCCTCTAGCTCTCTTCATCCCCTGTTTGGGTTCACTGGGAATGCCTCGCTTTTGCCCATGGTTAAGTTTGTAGCCCGAGAAGGTTCCAAACTCTTTCAGTATTTGCAGTATTGCCTTCAGTCTCTCCTGTGGCTTCGAGACATAGAGGAGCAGGTCATCTGCATAGAATGAGACTCTGCTCTCTGTCTCCTCTCCAGATTGCCTTCCAGCTTTTCGCATTCCGCAGGACTATTGCCAGGGGTTCGATCACTAGCGCGAACAAGAGTGGGGACGGGGGCAGCCCTGTCTTGTGCCTCTCTGCAGCTGGAAGTGTTCAGAACTGGTGGTGTTAGTTCGGACGCTCACTTTGGGAGCTTTGTACAGGAGCCTCACCCAGGCGGTGAACCCCGATCCTAGCCCAAACCGTTCCGGTACCTCGAGGAGGGAGCTCCATTCGACTCTGTCGAAGGCCTTTTCTGCGTCCAGGGAGACGATCACCTCTGGTGTTCTCTCCCTGAGGGAGGTCATTATTACATTCAGCAGCCACCTGATGTTCGCTGTGAGCTGCCTACCCTTGACAAAGCCCGTTTGGTCCTCTGCGACCACCTCTGGTACACAGCCCTCTAGCCTTTTGGCCAGGACCGTTGCGAGTATTTTCGTATCCACGTTCAGCAGTGAAATGGGTCCGTATAATCCACTTTCTGTCAGGTCTTTATCTTTTTTTGGGTATCAATTAAATTGTGGCCTGCGCTAGCATGGGGGACAGGGCGCCCCTTGCCAGTGGGTCCGTGAACATGTCCCTGGACTGGTGCAAATTTTTTGTAGAAGTCTCTCGGGAACCCGTCGGGTCCCAGTGCCTTCCCCGCCTGCATGGAGCTGATGCTCTCCATGATTTCTCCCAGATCATTGGTGCTTCCAGCTCCCCCCGTCTGTCTTCCCCCACCAGTCCCCAGTAGAAGGTCTCAAATGCCGGATTGATCTCCTTTGGTTCTGTTACCCGTCTGCCTCTGCTACCCTTTACCTGCGCTGTTTCCCTAGTGGCTGCCTGAGTTCTCAGCTGGTGAGCCAATAGGTGGCCAGCCTTGTCTCCGTGTTAGAACATAGAACATTCGTAGAAGATCCCCTGTGTCTGGCGGAGTTGGTACACTGCTTTCCTAGTGGATAGCAGGTTAAAGTCCATTAGCAGCTTTTTTCTCTCTGCCAGCAGCTCTACAGTCAAGGACTCGTAGTATAGGGATGCATGCATCTTGGCAGGTAGATTCATAAAAATACTTCAGCAACATCAGGACATTTCTATGGGGAGTGGCAAGGCTTCCAGTGCTGTAATCCTGATGGGATGCAGTAGTGAAGATTAGCCAGTTAACTTTATATAGTGAACATATAGAGTGAACAAATTACTTTTACTAGTGCTTCATGAAGAATTCTGCACCTTGCTGATTTAGTTTGTGAGTATGTGTTTTTCTTTGTTCAGGGCAGCATGGTAACGCAGTGGTTCGATCCCGACCCCGGGTCACTCTCCGTGTAGAGTTTGCACATTCTCCCCGTGTCTGCGAGGGTTCCATCCCCACAACCCAAAAAAGATGTGCAGGGCAGGTAGATTGGCCATGCTAAATTGCCCCTTGGAAAATAAAAAATTGTGTACTCTAAATTTATTTTAAAATAGTATTTTTCTCCGTTCTTGATCCACTTTATTGGCTTGGAAACAATGCAAATTGATTACATTTGCAGATGACGCTAAAGCTGGGAGAATAGTTGAGTTAGGAGAGATACCCAAGCAAAAAGAGTAAGATCAAATTGAAATGTGCAGATGAGTGGCAGATGAAATTCAGTACAGACAGATAAATATGAGATACTTTGTACTGGAAGTAAATGTAAACATCATGGGCTGGATTCTCCGCCGGCGGCATGCTCTGTTTAGCTCGGGAGGTTTCTCAACGGCCACAGTGGGAAACCCCATTGACCAGCCGGCGTAACAGAGCATCCCGCCAGTGGGGTGAAACAGAAATGTGGCGCAGCTGGGTAGAGAATCCAGCCCCATGTGTGGATAGAGCTATCGAAGGATGAGGGGTCTTTTGTCAAATGAGTGTGAAACATCATTGAACAAAATGACAACCTATATTTCTTAACCAGGATGTTACTGAAATTGCTTTGGTCAGATCCCATCAAAAAAAGAAGTGATTATGATCCTCGAGCATGAAATGTGTGAAATGAATAGTATGTCTTGAACAACATTCCCTCTATGCTGCTCAGGTTACACGCAAGTCAACCCCTTTAAACTGTTGTATGCATGCAACCACACAAGAAAGTTTAAACGTACCACTCACTTAAACTATCTGACCATGCACTCCAAATAAAGAATTAGAGACTATTTTGGCCTCGAGTGCTAAAATTGTATCATACAAGGAGTATATTCTTGCATGCTTTCAGTATTATTTCATTCAAATAATGTTCTTGATTTAAATGTTTGACATATGATTCTGTTTAGAGTGGCAGAATAGGAGCTGATGAAGAAATAGATGATACCAAAGGAAAAACTCTGGATGAAATTGAAGAGGTGCTGGCAGAGAAAGATGCAAAAACACGAGCCATACTACTGGAGATGGTAAAGAAACTAATTATGATAACCCCTTAAATGGGCTTTAATCTGTTTTGAGGAGTACAGACAATGCATTCAATCTATTCCATGCTTTCTAATCCATACATGTGAAGAGTAATTGTTCGTTCCTCCCATTGTTATCCGCACACCACAGTAGAGCTGTGTAGATAACACCTGATCCCATTGAAATGTTTTGATTCCACAGCTGTGACATTGCTGTTAACGCACCTCAGAAGAGTTGAGATTAGATGAACCAAAAGATTTGTAGGAAAGTTTAGATCAGTATGTGGTTTGGTAGACATACATGGATGTGATAATACTCAAAAAATCATAGGGTTTCGGTTGAAAACATGGATGATCTAAGTAGATAAATAAAAAGAAAAAAGAAAGACATGCATTTCAACAATGTCTTTCACAACCTGAAGACATCTCAAAGTGCTTTACAGCCAAGTAGAGTAAATTTTTAATGAGCAATCATTGTTGAAATGTAGGAAATTTGTTATTTATGCATACAATTGTGTGCAATGAGATAAATGACGATAACCTTCTAATTATGTTAGTTGAGGAATAAATATTTGTCAGAATACTGGGGAAAGCGCCCCTACTCTTTTTCAAAATAGTACAAACTCTTGGAGGCGTTGGTTTAGTGCCCCTATCTGAAAGATGATACCACTGTACAGCATTCCCTCAGTATCAACCTAGATTTTGTGCTCAAGTCTCTGGGATGGATCATGAACCCGCAACCGTCTAATTCGGGTAGGAGTGGAACTGAATCACCACAGAAGCCGCAATAATGGTAGGCATTTTTAATGTCCAGACAATAGTAATAAGTCTAACTGAATGCAAGAATCTAACTGTACACAGATTATGTTAATGTTTTATGATGCATTGGCCACACTTAGAATATTGTGTGTGGTCACCATGCCAGCCATTAGAAAAGAGTGGCAGCACTAATCTCCAGTGTAATGGGGCAGTAACATTAGTTTAAGCTTTCACTATCCAGGAAGTACCTAATTATAGAATATAAAGCACATTAATTTGAATAGATATTTTAAAGCTTGGTTATTATTTTTAAAAATGACAAGAAGTTAGGACTTGTAGACATTATTGGAAATGAGTGAAACCTACATTTTGAACAGGTGCCAAGAAGTAACATCCTTTCTCAAAGTGAATACTTTTGTTTGTAATACAGTACTAAACAATTTAATAGAGACAGTAATATTGGGGTTAATCAGTATACAATTTGTGACGGTTATCTGATAAAATTGCTGTGTATATCAAGGGGGCTGAAATAAAAATGAGTGGAGGTTACATTACAGTTATATTTTGGTGAAACCCCACTTGGGAAGTTGCGTTCAGTTATGGGCACTTCACCTCAGGAGGGTGATTTACCAACGTTATGCTGGAATTTAGAGGGTTAAGTTATGAGGACAGGTTACATAGACTAGGCTTGTATTTTCTTGAGTATAGAAGATTAAAGAGCGATCTAATTGAAGTATTAAAGTATTCAAAGGATTTGATAAGGTAGGCAGAAATGATTTCCTTTATATTACTGGATATAACCATAAAACTATAGCTGTGGGGTTCATGGTGATGTCAGGAAGCACTTCCTCTACATAAAGGTAGTACAGATTGGAACTCTCCCACTATTGTGATTGATACGTTTTTGTTAGACAAGGGTGTTAAAGGTTACAACAAACAAGACGGGTAGCTGAAGTTAAGAGATGCAAAAACAAGGAAGAGGAATAGGAACAAGCAACTTTTCAATCCTGCTCTGCCATTAAGTAAGATGTCGGTTTCGCTTCTGAAATAAATTTCACTCTCCCACTCCATCTCCTTTTGTTTTCCTTGCCCAAAAGTCTAGCAATCTCCATACATGTCACTTAGTTTGATTGAATAGCAGAATAGATTTGAGGGCTGAATGGTCTAATTCTGTTCGTTGATTCTATATTATGAATGGATTGGGTTATCTTTTTTTAAAACCTGGAAGCATTTTTCCATGCCCCTTTACACACTTTGAAGAAAGACTATTTATGCAGATTTTATTATTATTTCATTACCTCTCATTATCTTGAGGGTATTGCTTAAAATAAGTTACTGGTTATGCAGTTGTTCATCAGGTGAAAGGAATTGGAAATATTTGTGAGAGTTGTGCTTGGTGACTATCAAGCAGGTAACTTTGGGTTTAAGATATCAGAAAGCGGTCAGGGCTTTGTAGGCTGTTTGCTTGTGTGACAAACTATTACACAGTAAACTAAAAGCATGCAAATACCTTGTACCTGTAGGTGGCACTGTGGGCATAACGTTCATCAAAAGGACACATGAAAAACAACAGTGCATCATGTGTAAACATCAGAAAGAAATCACAATGTCCATATTAACTCACTACAGACCAGGTAGTACCTTTAAATACAGTCCCCTGGTGCTTCACAGACGTGAAAATGGATGCTGGCCAAAGAAGACAGACTAGGAGGGGGTCAAAAAGTGAGCTTTAAGAATGGTCTTGAAATAAGTGGGGGAAGGTTAAGGGGTAGAAAACGCACAAGTTTACCATGTAGGTTGATGTTATCTCACTAAATGAGGTAAATGAGAATGATAATGCCTTGGAAGAAATACCTTGGATTTATCCAGACACTGGTGGAAGTTAAATTTAATTATGCTTTGAGATCTTATTGACTTGTTTTTTTTCCAGAATTACTGCTTACAAGACCCAATCTTAATATTTATAGGTTGGCGATCTACCAGATGCAGAAATAAAGCCCCCTGAAAATGTGCTGTTTGTTTGTAAACTTAATCCAGTTACCACTGATGAAGATTTGGAAATCATTTTTTCCAGATTTGGATCAATCAAAAGGTTCTTTTTTATTATTACTTTTGTAAATAAGCAGGTGTCTTTTTGTGAATCTGGTAATGAAATGGTTTTATGACATTCAACTAGTTGTTAACTAAAACGTTGCTCAAATGTTGATGACTGCAGTTGTGTTGTAACTATTGGCTGAGTAAACTAGTCGGTTGTATGAAATGAACAGCAAAAACTAGGGAGAATTAAACTGGACAGAGCACTCCGAGGTGGCCTAGGTATCAAATCAGAACATGACAACGCCCTACTTAGTCCAGTCTCCCTTGGAAAGATAAGGTATCTTTGTTAATAATTGAAGACTGCTGTGAAAGTTGGGAGAGCTGTCTCACTAGTCACGCAACAGCCAATCAGTGGCTAGTAGGTATGATTGTGAGAGTGAGACAATGTTCCAGACTGCCCCATTACCACCCCAGATGCGGAGAACAGTGGGGGGTGTAGCCCTGGGAGTACTTAAGATTGACTCAGGATCTAATAAAGTCTCAAAGCTTCAGACTAAAGAAGCCTGCTGATTATCAACTATCCCCCTCTAAGTGATAAATCAGTACTCCTCTGTGTTGAACACCACTATCGGGGTTCATTGTCCGTCACCGAGTAGCTCGGTAGCACCACCAGTGATCGAGCTAACTAAGTTCTGAGGAAATAGTTCCAGATTGAGCTTGCAGTAGTTGGCAAGTGAACCAACATGAGGGAGTGATCTAGTTGACCTTGTTCTCATCAAACTACTTGCTGCACTGCCATTCTAGTTTGGCATTGATGGAAGTTAGCACTGCTAATTGTTGTGAAAGTCAAATTCGATCTCCACACTGATGACACCCTCCAGAGTGTCATGAGGCTCTACTACTGTGCTAAATGTGATAGATTAAATACAGGTTCAGCAGCACACAACTGAGCATGCATGAGACACTGGATCATCAATAAGAGGAGAATTATATTCCATTACAACCAGCCTATCCCTCATGTCATCATGAAACTGGATGACCAACTTTAGTTCAATGTAGAATACCAGAAGTGGTACCAAACATACCGAAAATAAGATGCCAACCTGGTGAAGCTATGACACAGGTACGTGCATGTAACAGACCAGCATTTCCCTAACTGCGATACTCATCTAGGGGTTAAGCGCTGTAAGTTCAGGACGAATTCGTACAGTGCAGAAGGAGGTCGTTTGGCCTAACGTGTCTGTGTCGACCCTTTGAAAGAGCACCATAAATAGGCCCCACCTAACCTTCACATCTTTTTGACGCTAAATGGCAATCCACCTAACCTGCACATCTTTGGACTGTGGGGAGGGAAAACCAGAGCATCAGGAGGAAACCCACGCAGACACTGGGGGAAGGTGCAAACTGCACGCAGTCATCCGAGGCCGGAATTGAACCTGGGACAATGGTGCTATGAGGCCACAATGCTGTGGGGTTGCTGGGGCTGTGGGTGGCGAAGGCCAAGGGCAAGGAACAGAGTGAGAACTGTGGGTGTGTATGAGAGAAAGTGAGAGCCGTGTGTGTTTGGGGGGAGAGAGAGGGGTGTGGTTGTATATGGGAGAGAGAGCTGTGGGTGTGTTTGGGAGAGAGGGGTGTGTATGGAGGGAGATAGGCATGTGTGTGCAGAAGAGAGAGGGTATGAGTGCGGGGAAGAGAGGGCGTGTGAGTGCGGGGAAGAGAGAGCGTGTGAGTACGGGGAAGAGAGAGCGTGTGAGTGCGGGGAAGAGAGAGCGTGTGAGTGCGGGGAAGAGAGAGCGTGTGAGTGCGGGGAAGAGAGAGCGTGTGAGTGCGGGGAAGAGAGAGCGTGTGAGTGCGGGGAAGAGAGAGCGTGTGAGTGCGGGGAAGAGAGAGCGTGTGAGTGCGGGGAAGAGAGAGCGTGTGAGTGCGGGGAAGAGGGCGTGTGAGTGCGGGGAAGAGAGGGCTTGTGAGTGCGGGGAAGAGAGGGCTTGTGAGTGCGGGGAAGAGAGGGCGTGTGAGTGCGGGGAAGAGAGGGCGTGTGAGTGCGGGGAAGAGAGGGCGTGTGAGTGCGGGGAAGAGAGGGCGTGTGAGTGCGGGGAAGAGAGAGCGTGTGAGTGCGGGGAAGAGAGAGCGTGTGAGTGCGGGGAAGAGAGAGCGTGTGAGTGCGGGGAAGAGAGGGCGTGTGAGTGCGGGGAAGAGAGAGCGAGCGTGTGAGTGCGGGGAAGAGAGTGCGTGTGAGTGCGGGGAAGAGAGTGCGGGGAAGAGAGGACGTGTGAGTGCGGGGAAGGGAGGGCGTGTGAGTGCGGGGAAGGGAGGGCGTGTGAGTGCGGGGAAGAGAGGGCGTGTGAGTGCGGGGAAGAGAGGGCGTGTGAGTGCGGGGAAGAGAGGGCGTGTGAGTGCGGGGAAGAGAGGGCGTGTGAGTGCGGGGAAGAGAGAGCGTGTGAGTGCGGGGAAGAGGGCGTGTGAGTGCGGGGAAGAGGGCGTGTGAGTGCGGGGAAGAGGGCGTGTGAGTGCGGGGAAGAGGGCGTGTGAGTGCGGGGAAGAGGGTGTGTGAGTGCGGGGAAGAGGGCGTGTGAGTGCGGGGAAGAGAGGGCGTGTGAGTGCGGGGAAGAGAGGGCGTGTGAATGCGGGGAAGAGAGGGCGTGTGAGTGCGGGGAAGAGAGGGCGTGTGAGTGCGGGGAAGAGAGGGCGTGTGAGTGCGGGGAAGAGAGGGCGTGTGAGTGCGGGGAAGAGAGGGCGTGTGAGTGCGGGGAAGAGAGGGATGGGTGAGGAAGAGAGGGACGTGTGCGCGGAAGAGAGAGCGATGCAGGGGGGGGCAGGAGGGAGAGGGGGAAATCGGGAGGGAGAGGTGGAGCGGTGGTGGGCACAAGAGAGGGAGAGGTAGCGTGTGCGGGAGAGGTTGCGAGTGCGAGAGAGGTGGCAGCTGCGAGTGCGGGCGCGGGTGTGGAAGGGGTAGCAGCACAGGGGAGGAAGGGAGAGGTAGCGTGTGCGGGAGAGGTGGCGGGTGCGAGTGCGAGAGGTGGCGGCTGCGGGTGAGGAAGGGGTAGCAGCACAGGGGAGGAAGGGAGAGGTGGGGGAGGGTGGGCATGGGGCGAGAGAATAAGTGGGAATAGTAGTGTGTTTGTGATCCCTTTGTGTGTGAGAGCATCACTTCTCCCATTAAAAATGACAAAATAAGGTAATTAATTTATTTATTTAGGGACAATTTGGTGTGGCCAATCCACCTACCCTGCACATGTTTATGGGTTGTGCGGGTGAGACCCTCACAGACATGGAGAGAATGTGCAAACTTCACATGGACAGTGACCCGGGGCCACGATTGAACCCGGGCTCTCGGCACCATCAGGCAGCAGTACTAGCCACCGTGCTACCTTACGTACTTGTTAAATAAGATATCCTTTTCATTATAATAAATGTATACATGTAAGAAAAAGAAAATATTTTTCAATCAATTTATTTGTATGTTTGTAACTACTGCCTGCTGTGGTTTATCTCTTCAACATAAGAATGTTTCTTGGGCTTTCTGTCAGTACTCTTTTTGAGAGGTCAAAGGGCTTTTGTACCTGGAAATAACCATCTCCAACAAGGGAGAGTCTGGTTTAGTGGCATTACCACTGCTGAGACTCCGAAGATCACATCCTAGGGTGGCGGGGGGACAGTTGCCATCGATGAAAAATCATCTGGTAATGCCACATATATCCTGTGGCTGTGAGCGAAAGTCAGCAGCTTTTTATTTTGTGGCAAATGTCTGCAAAGTCTCTCCAGAAATTAAATAAACGAGTCAGGAGTGTAATGGAACAGTTGCATTTTTATATATAAAGTATCTGATTTATATAGGGCTTTGCATGACCTTAAGATTCCTCAAATCGGTTGTAGCCAAATAATTGCTTTGGATTCCCTCTTACTTGGCTTACTTTAAACAAGGCCACTTGTTTAAGAATGATAAGAATAGAGGAAGGAAGTAATGTGTGAGTGGTCCTCTGCCATCTTGCCATATATCCTTCGGGAATGTATGGCTGAGTGTGAGGCTTCCGGGTGAGTAGCACTGTGGCTTCACAACATCAGGGTCCCAGGTTCGATTCCTGGCTTGGGTCACTGTCCGTGCGGAGTCTGCACGTTCTCCCTGTGTCTGCGTGGGTTTCCTCCGGGTGCTCCGGTTTCCTCCTACTAGTCCCAAAAGATGTGCTGTTAGGGTAATTTGGAAATTCTGAATTCTCCCTCTGTGTACCCGAACAGGCGTCGGAATGTGGCAACTAGGGGCTTTCCACAGTAATTTCATTGCAGTGTTAATGTCAGCCTACTTGTGACAATAAAGATTATTATTTTTATTAAGTGTTAAAGTCTTTAGTTTAACTTATCAACATCTGTTCTCCAGCTGTGAAATCATCCGAGACTGGAAAACTGGAGAATCTCTCTGTTATGCCTTCATTGAGTTTGAGAAGGTGAGACTTTACACTTTATAACTGGTTTGTAGTTTATATCAGTTTAAGTATCGTTTACAACATTGCCAGTTTTGGTGTATATATTCACATTTTATTACGAGTAGAATTTTAAATTAGTGTTTGTCATAAATCAAAATCTCAGCCAGGAATTTCCCCATCGGCTGTTATAAATGTGGCAGGTTGGAAAAAGCCATAAAGATGGAAATTCTGTCTGTCTTCCAGTGGGGTTACACTGTCCAATAGATTAAAAAGTCCTTGAGATTACCAGCATGATTATTGGTGGCAGAATACAGATCCAATTGGTCGCAGTCAACATATGGTGCATACGATGGAGTAAAATGCCTTGTGTTTCAAAGCACCAGTCGACATGGTCGAAAGTGAGATAGTCACAAAGCTGTATTTGTTTAAAAATAGTGGGACAGTTTTCAAACCACCGCATGCCTTTCTATCTTATGTGGAACCTGAATAAATGGGTGAGAGAAACTCTTCCTGTTCATAAAAGAATTGAGAACAATAGGGCACTGGTTTAAAGTGATTTGCAAAAGAAGCTGACGCAACGTGTGAAGTTTTTTCACACGAGTGGTTCAGGTCTGGAACGCACTGTCTGGAAGTGTGGCTGAGGTAGGTTCAATCGAGGCACTCGAGGGCATTAGATGATTATTTGAAACAATGTGCAAGGTTAGGGGGAAAAGGTAGAATGGCGCTAAGTCATAATGCTCATTTAGAGAGCTGATGCAGACATGATGGGCCGAATGGCTGCCTTCTGCACCGTAACAATTCTGTGATTAGTCAATAGCCACACCGTGGGCAGCACAAGTGATTAGCACTGTGGCTTCACAGCGCCAGGGTCCCAGGTTTGATCCCCCGCTGGGTCACTGTCAGTGTGGAGTCTGCACATTCTCCCCGTGTCTGCATGGGTTTCCTCCGGGTGCTCCGGTTTCCTCCCACAGTCCAAAGATGAGCAGGTTAGGCGGATTGACCGTGATAAATTGCCCTCAGTGACCAAAAAGGTTAGGAGGGGTTATTGGGTTACTGGGAAGGGTGGAAGTGAGGGCTTAAGTGGGTCGGTGCAGACTCGATGGGCCGAATGGTCTCCTTCTGCAATCTATGTTCTATTGAGAGACCCAAATAAGTTGCATAGTTATTGTTTAGCACACTGAAAAATTGCAGGGAAATGACAATTCATAGTGACAGAGAAACCCCTCTATCCTTGGGACAGATATGTGCTTGCATTCAATCCCAGAGATAAGAGTGGTTTCTCTGCTACTAGGTGCTTCACTGTCAACAGTTTTGTCTTTCAGAGAAGATTTTAATTCTGTTTATGTGGAAGTAAAAGATCTCACAGCTCTTTGAATGGCACAACTTTGGGACCACCATGATGGTTTTTGGTAGAAATGGAAAAGTTTCAGAGCCAAATTGTCCACCACCAGCGCACAATATGAGCTAATACAATCAGAGTCTTGCATAAGCAGAAACAGGTGTTTCACTGGAGAATGGTGTCAGCCACATTAAAGACGACAGGCACTAAGTCGGACTGAAATCTAATTTTGAGCAGTCGTGTTCAAGTATGTAACAGGTTGGGGAAGCACGGTGGCACAGTGGATAGCATTGCTGCCTACGGCACTGAGGACCCGGGTTCGGATCCCGGCCCTAGATCACTGTCCGTGTGGAGTTTGCACATTCTCCCCGTGTCTGCGTGGGTTTCGTCCCCCACAACCCAAAGATGTGCAGGATAGGTGGATTGGCCACTCTAAATTGCCCCTTAATTGGAAAAAATAATTGGGTACTCTAAATTTAAAAAAAAAGTATGTAACAGGTTTGGAACATGAATTCAGTATGACTGTGGAAATCAGATTTTGCAAGGCTCTACATTACCAAACATTGCAGGGAAATTACTCATTTTTGCAACCGACGTACTAATTTTTAAACTGAGTTTGGAACCATCCTGAGATTAAAGTGGATTCACAACCATTCTCTCACTGCATAGGGGTTTCTCTGACACTTGGTTGAGGTGCCATGCATCTCTGGGGACTCCTGATATGGACTTCATGGCGAATGAAGTACACTGAAGTCCAGTCACTTGTTATAGCTGCAAACACAGCAGTCAATTTGCACACAGCAAGATCCTGCAATCAGAAATTATTGAATGGTTTGCCTGTATTTTGGCAATATTCGGTAAAAAGGAATTTTGGTCAGGGCTTGTAATTTCCCTGCAATGTTTGGTAATGTAGAGCCTTGCAAAATCAGATTTCCAGTCATACTGAATCCATGTTCCAAACCTCTGTTGCACTCTTGAACACTACTGCTCAAAATTAGGCTTATTGCCTGTCATCTTTAATGTGGCTGACACCAATCTCCAGTGAAAGACCTGGTTTTGCTTATGCAAGATCTGATTGTATCAGCTCATATTGTGCTCTGGTGGTGGACAAATTGACTACCAAAAACCATCGTGGTGGTCCCAAAGCTGTGCCATTCAAATCAATCCCTAAAATGTGAGGGAGCAGGTCCCTGTCTCTTTAAGTACGGGACTTCCAAAGAAAGCTCTATTTTAAAAAAAATTTTATTGAGAGAATGTTTTGTTATAACACAGTAAAACCAAAACATAGAACAAATACAATTCCAAATGTATTCTCCCGCCCCTCCACCCCCAAAAAGAAAACAAATTGTAACAAAAAGCCCTTCCCACCCCCAATAACTGAAGGTGGATAACTCCTTGAAATAGGAAATTAAAGGCTTCCACCTAGAGTGGAGCTCTTCTGTCGACCCCCTCATAAATTGCTTGACCTTCTCCAAGTACAAAAAGTCCATAAGGTCACTCAACCAGGACGAAGCACTTGGCGGAACTGGAGTCCTCCACCCAAGCAGAACTCTGCTCCGGGCTTTAAAAGCAATGCCTTCACCCCTGTCTGTAGCTCCGGCGAGTTCGAGACCTCAAAATTGGCCACCAGCGGGCAAGGCTCCAGTTCAATCCCAAGAATCCCTGGCACGGTGTTGAAGAGTTTACAAGTTTAGGACATGGACCAGAGCATGACTGGCCCCCAAGGACAATGCTCGCATTTAGCCTCCAGTCCCGGAAAAAAACCACTCATCCACCCATTGGTCAGATGTGCCCTATGCACTACTTTGAACTGAATCAAGCTGAGCCTACCACATGAGGAGTGGGAGTTGACCATGTGAAGCGCCTCACCAAACCCCCCCCCCCCCCCCGCCCCATCAGAAACTGGACCCAGCTCCCTCTCTCACTTCCTTTTTACCTCATCCAATCCAGCTTGCTCCACTGACAAAATCCGACCATAAATATCCGGGTTCTTCCCCTCCCCCAACTCCACAAGCAAAAGGACGCTTTCCAACATAGAGGATGAGGGTGCCAAGGGGAAGGAAGGAATCTCCTTGCGCAAAACGTCACACACTTGGAAAAACCTAAATACATTAGTCTTCGAAGTTAGAATTTACCCAACCAGTATCCAAAACAAGCGAACTTCCCCTCTATAAACATGTTCTCAAACCTCTCCAACCTCTTCCTCGCCCGTGACCTGAACGATGACTCCAAAACCGCTGGAACAAAGCGATGATTTCTGCAGATTGAGGCTAACATTGTCATAGCACCCAGCTGTCTCCATTTCCTCAGAATGGCCAGCCCCGTATTTTCTCAATGTTCACAGCCCAATGGTATAACAACAAATTAGGTAGCGCTAGGCCCCCCCTAACTGCATCTCCCTCTGCAGAAACAGCCTACGAATCTGTGGGGTCTTGCCTGCCCACATAAAGGAAGAAACCAATTTATTCATCTTCACAAAGAAAGATTTGAGAAGGAGAACTGAGAGAGACTGAAACAAAAATAAAAACCTCGGAAGGACATTCATGTTCACCAACTGGACCCTGCCCGCCAAGGAAAGCGGGAGGTTGTCCCACTTGTTCAAGTCAGACTTAACCCCATTCAATAGGCCAGTAAAATTGAGTCTATTAAGTGAGGCCCAGTTGTGGGCTACCCGGATTCCCAGATAATGAAAACTAGATCTGGCCAAGCAAAAAGGCAATGTCTCCAAATCAGCACCCCTTCCCGGTAGTTCACTGGAAAGTATTTGCTTTTGTCCAAATTCAACTTATACCCTGAGAAGAAGCTAAAACTCCTTCATTACCTCTACATTGAAGAGAGGATCCGTTAGATGCATCAGATCAGCTGCATTCGAGGACACCTTTTGCTCCCTCCATCCCCTCTCTATTCCCCTCCATCCCATTGATGACCTCAATGCTATGACCAGAGGCTCAATTGCCGAGGCAAACAATAGGGGGGGACAATGTACAACCTTGCCTCGTACTTCTATTTCACTGGAAATATTCCGAGCTCTGGACATTTGTATGAACATTCGCGGCAGGAACTCTGTAGAAAAGCCGTAGCCAAGATATAAATCTAGGCCCAAACCCGAACCTTCCAAGGATCTCTAACAGATACCCCCATTCCACTGTAGCTCAGAGGTGTGAGATGGGGACAAAATAATATTAAGTAGTAGCCGTATGTTGGCCAAAAGTGGCCTCCCCTTAACAAACTCCGATATCACCTGCGAAAGATAGGGCTCCAAGCCCATTGCCAAAACTTTCACCAAAAGAATTGCATCTGCATTCAATAATGAAATAGGGAGTTATGAGCCACAATATTGTCGGATCCTTATCCTTCTTCAAAATCAAGGAGCTCGATTACTCCAGCCAAACCTAAGGCGGAGGAGCAGCCAAGAGCCATAATGGTGAAACTGCACCGATACCAAGATCGGGAGAAGATCCTGAACTGGGCAAGGCAAACACGGTCCTGCCAGTGGGAGGGCCATTCAATCTGAGTCTACCAGGACATTTGGGCAGACCTAGCCAAGCACCGTACCGAACTTAATAGCCAAGGTGGCCCTGTACAAGAGTGGGTGCAGTTTGGTTATGCTGTAGCCGGCCAAACTGTGGGTAACCTTCCAGGGGAAGCAATTCTACTTCACCACACCGGCTGAGACGGACGGGTTTGTGCGAGGACATGGCCTGGGAAAGCAGCAGCAACAGCGCCACCAGTGAAGTCAAACTCACTTCAAAGAGAAATGCATTGGCAGCATAGTGGCACATTGCTGCCTCACGGCGCCGAGGTCCCAGGTTTAATCCCGACCCTGGGTCACTGTCCGTGTGGAGTTTGCACGTTCTCCCTGCGTTTGTGGGGTTCTCATCCCCACAACCCAAAGAGGTGCAGGGTAGGTGAATTTGCCATGCTAAAATGCCCCTTAATTGGAAAAAATTAATTGGGTACTTTAAGTTTATTTGTTTTAAAAAGAGAACAACATTAGCGTGGGACAAAAATGCCTTGCTTTCGACCTAGCTTTGAGTCCCAGGAAGGAGGGGGAGAGCAGAAACAGGTGAGGGCAGCGGGGGAGGAAGAAAATAGGGATTACTCCCAGGAGGGAGGCCACCACATTAGCCGGCAAGCTAGTGCAGGGAAGTACGTGCAAAGGAGGACCTCTACACAGCTCCTCATAGGGAAGCAGTGCTGGTAGAAGTGGGTGGGGAGGGGCGAAGGGAGAGCTCTAGAAAATGGGGAGGAGGAGGAAACATGAGAGAAGGACGTATCCAAGAAGGGGGTGGGGTGGGGTGGGGGTGGTAGAAAGCTGCCTACGACAGGTTGCACGTGTTGGCAGTGAAAACAGTGGCACCAAGTGTGGCCATCTTGGTGGGCCCCAAAGCAAAGGGCAACCCCGGAGTGCAGGGACCCAGCCACCAGCCACATGGAGTGAATGGGGCTGGATCTGTCTGTCAGTGGGTCCTATATGCAGTTAAAGTCCCCCAAATCGGGGAAACTAATGAATATGGCAAGGGAGTTGAACACCTTCAAGGATAGGGGTAGTGGACCCTTGCAGGTTCACACACCCAGGAGAAAGAGTTTTTTTTCCCCAGTAGTCCACCACCCAAGACTGCAGACTGGCAGAATTTCTCAGGCTGGAGAATATAAAATCTGCCATCAGTGGTTCGGAATAAGGCTTCCACAGGACGTTGGGGGGGGAGGGGGGGGGGAAGGGGGGGTGTAGACAGGAGGGGATGAAAGGGAGGGAGACACAAAAAGAATGTGAGGGTCAGTGCCGCAATTGAAAGGTCTGACAGCAAGCTCAGGCCCAAATCAAACTGTAAAAAAACACTTGTTTTGGCCATTTTGGGGAATGTAAAATATGTATGCTGACTCAAGGTGGGGTCACAGCCACGATTGTAGTGAAGATACTTACTTGCTTGCTTGGTCTTTGGCGCGGTTTTGTAATTTATAAATTGTTGGTTATAAGATATGAAACTAAATAAACATTTTTTTTAAATCAAAGAGAACGATGCCTGCGCAATGCAACCGACAATACCCCCCCCCCCCCCCCCCCCCCCCCCCCCCCCGGGACAATGAATCATTAACATATCTAACAACAGTGGGATCAGCTGACCTGCAAATTTCCTGTAAAATTCAATCGGGAATCCCACCTGTGCCCGGAGCCTTACCTGACTGCATTAAGGCTCTGGGCTCAATGGGAACTCCTACTCTTTTTCTCTCACTCTACAACTGGAATTGACGAGCCATCCAAAAATTCTGACATGGGCAACCTATCCTCTGTGGATTCTGACTTTTAACGTCTGCTGTAAAAGGCCCCATAAAGCCTAATTTTTCCTGGGGTGGAGACCAACCTGCCACTCGAGCCCCTCGCCTGCACTATCTCCCGGGAGGCAGCTTGTCGCCTCAGCTGGTGCATTAACAGGGGACTGGCCTTCTCCCCATATTCATAAAATGTGCCACTCGAGCGTCACAGCTGGTGAACTGCTTTTCCTGTCAAGAGTAGCCCAAACTCCATATGCAATTTCTTCCTGCTCACCATCAACTCCAGTGTTGGGGAAAGTGAGTATTAGCAGTCCCATCTCAAGGGTGGTTCGCTATTTTCTACAACCTAACTTGAAAACTGTGAATTATGTATGGTTTGATTTGTGAGAGACAGCATTGCCAACCTTGACAAACACGTCTTCTGCACTTTGTATTTTCTCACAGCAAGAGGATTGTGAAAAAGCTTACTTTAAGATGGATAATGTGCTGATAGATGATAGGAGGATACATGTGGATTTCAGCCAATCTGTGGCTAAGGTTCAGTGGAAGGGGAAAGGTAGGTTCACTGGTTACAATTTTGTGTTCACCTGCTTTTCATATGCAAACTTAAAAGGTCATTATTAATCTGGCACAATGATAACTTTCCCCCAATATCACAGCATGTAACTGGCTCTGAAGTGAAGCTGATGTTTTCATCTAGACTAGACTGCTCAGACTCTATTTGTAGTGTTTAACACACTTCTTGCAAACAAGCTGCCTCTGATGGGACTGAAATTTGTCTTTCATCTATTTGAATCTGCCTCGGTTCTAATGTTATAGCTTACTTTGAAGTATTTTTATAAATACCATTTGATGCCCCCAGTATTTCTATAAGGCATTCTCTTCTCTAACAGAGAAAGCGCTCGAGTTGAAATTGTTGGAAAACACTCAACAGCTCCGGCAGCATATGGGGAGTAACAACAGAATTAACGTTTCGGGTTGGAATTGGAAAAAGTTAGAAATGCAAAGGATTTTAAGCCATTGAAAGGCAGGAGAGTGGGGAAAAGAGGAGAAGGAAAGGTCTGTGGCTTGGTGGAAGACAAGAAAGATGAAATGTTAAAAGAGTTTGTGATGCAAAGCCAAATGGGAGTGATAATGAAATGAAAAAGAGGTGTTTAGAGGAGATGTGAATGGCAGGTGCAGATGATGGATTGCTGACGTCCAAAAGTGAAAATGGGGTAAATCCAAAACCTGCAACGGTAAAACAAATGGGGGCAGAGGTTACGGTCTGAATTGTTGAAATCAATACTGAACCCAGATGCCTGATCCAAAGATGAGATGCTGTTCCTTGCGTTGTGCTTTCACTGGAACACGGCAGGAGGCTGGGGACAGAATGGTCAGCATGAAAGCAAAGTGGAGAGTTAGAACCGAGGGACCTGGCTTTGCAGATTTGCTGTTCATTATAAGTAGAGCCACAGGAAGAACAAACCATAAAAAAGGTACTTTGAGATCTAAGTGTTGTAACGTATACTAGACTTTAGTTGGGCACAGTTGGAGTGCTGCATACAGTTTGGGCACCCAATTATTAAAAAAACTTGAGAAAATGCAGCTTAGAGTCGCTGGATATTACCAGAGTTGAGGGATTATAGCTATGAAGAGAGACTTGAGAAATTGGAAATTTTTTTGCAAAAGCTGAGCAGGTTAAAAGTTAACCAGATAGACATCTTAAAGATTATTTGAAGATTTGATAGGATAAGTAGCAACAGGTTGTTTCTTCTGTTCAACATTCAGTAGCAAGGCAAGTGATCATTGGAAAAGTTTCTTAACTCTTGTTTCTCTTCTGAAGCTTATATATTATTTTATTTAAAAATATATAATTTTTATTCCCATTTTTCAAATTTTATACACAAACGATAACACAATAAATCATGCGGCACAAGACACCCCCATCACCCTTTCTCGAGATATAAAAATTCCATTTGGTTCCCCAGTCATACTGAGGCACTGGGTGAAGAAGCTGACCTCCATCCCAGCAGCACCCACCTTTGAGCAATCAGTGAGGCGAAGTCCAGGACATCTGCCCACGCCCCAGTCTACAGCTCCGGCACCCCAAATATGGCCCTTTAAGGATCAGGGTTTCAGTTCAATTTGTTGAATCGCTGACTTGGTGCTAAAGAAGGAGACCCAGAACCCCATGTACTTAGGACACAACCTGAACGTGTGCACGTGATTAGCCGGGCCCCCCTCACATCGCTGACAGTCATCCTCCACATCTGCAAATAACCTGTTCATCTTGGCTTTGGTCTAACTGACCCTATGCACTACCTGCAACTGTATCAACCCAAACCTCGCACATGACAATGTTGCATTCATCCTAGGCGGAGCCACACACCACATCCCATCCTCCATCTCTGACCCTCATCTCCTCCCATCTCCGGCCCCAACTCCTCCTCCCACATAGCCTTCACTCCCTCCAGACACTGCCATAAACCCTCTTCTACCATAAACCCCGACGTGCTCCCCTTCTGACAATGGCAACTCCTCCAACAATGAGGAAGGAGGCACAAAGGGGATGTTGGAAAGACCTTTTTTGCGAGGTTGCGAACCTGTAGGTATCTAAACCAATCCGCACTGAAAACTGAAATTTCTCTGACAACTCGTCCGTCTAAAAACAAGTCCACCCATTCCTTCCATCCCCTTCTCCACTCATCACCTAAACCTAGGGCGGCACAGTAGCACAGATGTTGGCACTGTTGCTTCACAACACCAGGGTCACAGGTTCGATTCCCGGCTTGGGTCACTGTGCGGAGTCTGCACGTTCTCCCCGTGTCTGTGTGGGTTTCCTCCGGTTTCCTCTCACAAGTCCCGAAAGACATGCTGTTAGGTGGATTGGACATTCTGAATTTTCCCTCAGTGTAGCTGAACAGGCGGCGGAATGTGGTGACTAGTGGATTTTCACAGTAAAAGTTAACCAGATAAACATCTTGAAGATTATTTGAAGATTGTTTTTATAAATTTAGAGTACCCAATTAATTTTTCCAATTAAGGGGCAATTTAGCATGGCCAATCCACCTACCCTGCTCATTTTTGGGTTATGGGGGCGAAACCCACACGAAAATGGGGAGAATGTGCAAACTCCACACGGACAGTGACCCAGAACCGGGATCGAACCTGGGACCTTGGCGCCGTGAGGCAATAGGGCTAACCCACTGCACCAACGTGCTGCCCGCCTTCCAGCTCATCTGATCAGCTAGCTGGCAACTGGCGTTCTCCCCAGATTTTGTATGTTGCCCCCCTCCCCCGCAGCACTGCAACTGGCGCACTGCCTTATCAGTAGATAATAAATCAAATTGTATCTGCAACTTCTTTCTCCTAGCCAAGTTCTGGAATGGGGTCACTCCTACCTTATATCCACCTCCAAGATCTTGTCCACCAAACATTGCCGCTCTTTCCTTGCCTCCCTATTCCCCTGCATCTTGTCTGAGATCCTCTCCCCTCTCACCACCGCCTTCAGGGCGTCCCACAGGGCGACACCTCCCCATTCATGTTAAACTCCACACACTCCTCAATCACCCTGGCTATCTTCACACAGCATCCCAAATCTGCTAACAGCCCCACATCCAAACTCTACGCCGGCCCACCTCCAAGACCATGTACAACAGGTACGGAGCGTGACCTGAAATCATGATTTTGGAATATTCTGCTTTCATCACCCCTGGCAGCAGAGACCTCCCCATCACAAAAAATGCGATGCGCAAGTACACGTTGTGCAACGGAGAGAAGAAAGAGCCCCCAGGGTGCCAAACCCACCACGGATCCGCTCCACCTAGCCCCTTCATGAATGCCATCAGAACCTTCACTACCCCGAAGGGGCCAAAGACTTTGGCTTAGACCGATCCAACTTAGGGTTCAGGACTCGATTCAAATTTCCCCCAAAATCAACTGGTGCATGTCCATATCTGGCATGGCTGCCAGTATCCTCTTCTTGAGCTCTACAACGTCCCAGTTAGAACATACATGCTCACTAAAACTACCGACTTGCCCTCCAATGTCCCCATAACTATGACATAGCTGCCACTCTGGCCCGCTACCACCTTCCTCATCTGGAACCAAACTCTTTTGTTAATTAGTATTACCAACCCCGGGCTATGCTATTAAAGCCCGAGTAAAACCTCTGGCTCATCCAACCCTTATGGAGTCTAAACTGATCCTTCGCCCGTGGGAGAGTGTTCGACAAAGGCACCACATCGTCCCATAAACTCTTCAAATGAGAGAAACTGTCGCTTGCTTCACTGGGCCTCCCAACCCCCGCATATAGCTAACTAATCGACCCGGGGCACTCGCCGCACCCCCCACCCCCCTTTAAGTCAGCTATTACCACTGCAAGGGAATTTCCCCTCCACCCCCAATAATTCTAAAACCAGAGCCCACCCAAGATGGAAGCCAGCCCTATCCTCCTGATGGGACAAAGAACAACCCCAGTCACCATCAGCACTCTACTCCACCCCCCCATCCCAGAAATCCCCCAGCTACTCATTCACTAGCCACAGCCTCAGCCTGCAAGCGAGGTACCCCTCCCCTCGCCAGAGCCCACATTACACAAATAAACAATCCAAGAGAGAAACTAAAAAAAATAACCACCCCACCCAAAAGCCGAAACTCCTCCTCCCCCTCCCTCAACTCTGAATCTACCACACATCTCCTCCCCCTCACCCCAATCAAAACACCCTCTGAACTACAAATGCCCACCCAAAAGAGAAAAAAAACAAAACCAAAAGAAAAAGCCCCAAACAAACCACATCAATTTCAATTAACAACTCTGCCCATAAAAGAAAAACAAATTACACATCTTTACAACAAAACCCGTCCCAACTACCAGCAAAGTCTCTTGCAAACCCACTCAGTTCAGTTCAAGTCCTTGAGCCTTAATGTAAGCCTCCGCTTCCTCTGCCATCTCCTTGGCATTATGCGTAACCCTCAGACTTGCCGGGTACACCACATCAAACTGCACACCAGTCTTAAAAAGCACTGACCTAGCCTTATTTAAGGCCGCCCGGCTCCTTGCCAATTCTGCCATGACATCTTGGTATATCCGAATACTGCTGTCTTCCCACCAAACCTCCCGATTCTCCATAGTCCACATCAGGACCCTTTTCCCCCATCCGATAGCTCTGAAAACATGCTATCATTGCTCGTCGTGGCTCATTCGCCCATGTTCCTGTCTCCACAGCTCGGCATCTAGCCAGGCCAGCTGATCGCTATGTCACAACAGTGTCTCCCTCCACCCCCTTCAGCACCTCACCATGCTCAAACACTGTTTCCGACGTAATCCCCAAAGCCTCCTTTACCAAAGTATCATCCATCGAGTTTTAGAGGGTCTCCATCATTTCTCTCCCATGCCTCTCGATGCTTGCCGAATTGTCTTTTAAATTTGGCAGCCATTATCTCCATCAGCTCGTCCACTATAATAGGTGTGGCCCCACCCAACAAGCTTGTCTCTGCCATCTTTAATCCAGTAGGACTCCACATCTTACTGAATTCCTCAGAAGCCTACTGCTCACACCTTTCCAATATTCTTTTTTGTGCCATTTGACATCCTCACCCAAAAGGCTCTCAACTGGGATGAATGTGTCCACCAATTACCCCCGGGAACCGGGTGAAAAGAACTAAAATCAAGGACTCTAGCGGGAGCTACCTTGCATGTGACTTCCTATATGTTGCAACCGGAGGCAGCTTGCATATTATTTGAAACATGAATTATTTAGTTACTTACTTGCAAAGTATTCAGGGAATGAGTAGATATGGGTAAGGGCGTGGAATGCCCTGTCTGCAACAGTAGTGGACTCGCCAACACTAAGGGCATTCAAATGGTCATTGGAGAGACATATGGACAATAAGGGAATAGTGTAGATGGGCTTAAGAGGGGTTTCGCAGGTCGGCGCAACATCGAGGGCCAAAGGGCCTGTACTGTGCTGTAATGTTCTATGGGTGGGATTAGAGACAGCACGTTGCACAGTGGTTAGCATTGCTGCCTACGGTGCTGAGGTCCCAGGTTCGAATCTAGCCCTGGGTCACTGTCCGTGTGGAGTTTGCACATTCTCTCTCTCTTCCCCCGCCCCCCCGTGTCTGCATGGGTTTCGCCCCACAACCCAAAGATGTGCAGCTTAGGTGGATTGCCCCTTAACTGGAAAAAAAAATAATTGGGTACTCCAAATGTTTTTTAAAAGAAGAAATGGGTGGGATTAGACCAGGGCCTCATTTGTAGAAAAAACCTAGCGCAGATTTAGTGAGCTGAACAAGTTGCTTGATGCAGGAATATTTGATAATAGGATAGTCATATGAAGAAGGCACAGGCAAACTTCTAGTAATATTTTCATGATATCATTGTACAAAGTTTGAACAGTGGATTTAATTCTGCAGTCTCACAATGTTGAAGCTTTGATCAAATGATGATGAAGGGTTAGTTTTTCCCAAAAGCTTGGTAACTGGCAGTGGAATTGTCCAGCAAGGAGCCTGGGTTGCATTTTTCTGTAATCTATCCTACTCTGTATAGCTATGCCACTGCCCGTCCACATTCCAGTACTGCCAGATCCCCGTTAACCCCATCAGAACCGTCAGGCTCTATTTACCCCACTGCTGATACCTGACTGTTGCATGTAGTTGCAAAATGAGGACACTGTACACTAAGTCTCTCTTCTTTACCGTTCTGTAATCTGGGACAAAATGAACAGTCACTTGGATGAATGTGGGTTAATTAAGGAAAGCCTCCACATGTTTATTAAAGGAAAATTGTGTTTCATCTACTTGAATTGAGTTTTTTTGATGAAGGCACAGGTAGAGTATCTCTGATCTTGCTATCCGAAAGCTGGTGATGTCTTAAAAACCAGGCATTTTTTTAAGCACGGTAGCATTGTGGATAGCACAATTGCTTCACAGCTCCAGAGTCCCAGGTTCGATTCCGGCTTGGGTCACTGTCTGTGCGGAGTCTGCACATCCTCCCCGTGTATGCGTGGGTTTCCTCCGGGTGCTCCGGGTTCCTCCCACAGTCCAAAGATGTGCAGGTTAGGTGGATTGGCCATGATAAATTGCCCTTAGTGTCCAAAATTGCCCTGAGTGTTGGGTGGGGTTACTGGGTTATGGGGATAGGGTGGAGGTGTTGACGTTGGGTAGGGTGCTCTTTCCAAGAGCCGGTGCAGACTCGATGGGCCGAATGGCCTCCTTCTGCACTGTAAATTCTATTATAATCTATGATAAGCTACAATCCCTCCTGACTTTCCCTCCTCACCAACAGCTTTGGTATAACCATATGACTGGGAGGTGCTGCCACTTCACCACCAACAATGAACCCCATTTACCTCCATAATCATTTTTTTTTAATGCTTCCGGCGCAGTAATATTGACTGAGCCAAAGCATCTCAAAATAATTTCCTTGTCTTATTTTGCAGCATTGTAAGGCTGGAGGAAAGGGCAGGGGAGTGGGCTTGCTGAGTCATTCTTGCAGTGAGCTGGCATTGACGCAAATGGCCTCCTCAGCTGCAACAAATATACGATTCTATATGATTGTTAACCTGCTTTTTCAATTTTTATTTAACCTTTTTGCTCACAGGTGCAAAATACACCAAAGAAGATTTTAAGGAGTATGAGAAGGACGACGGCAAACACTCCAACATTACTCTGAAGGATAAAGTACAACCTAAACGGGAGTATCCTTGGACTTGTCCAGCAGTCATAAATAGTATATTATAGTTGGACCTCAGCTGGAGTATTTGCAGCACATTCGGGAAAGCCTTAGAATGGGTACAGAGGAGGTTTACCAGAATGTTAGCAAGGATGAGGAACTTCAATTATGAGGAGAGGTTGGAAAAGTTAAGACTATTCTCCTGAGAACAGAAAAGTTTAAGTGGTGACAAAATGGAGGTGTTCAAGATGATAAGTTTTGATGAGAGTAAATTGGGAAAACCTATTCCCTCTAAATAAACCTGGACTCTGTGCCGACAGGACATCTTGCCTGTCACTTTGGAGGGAAGCCTGTACTTGAAACCAAGGTAAATGCATGAACGGAAGATCAGAAAGCTTTGATATTGTTTTCTCCCATCTCTAGCACTGGAAGTGCAACAACCTCAATTAAAGTCTGTAAATTTCTCCCCAGAGCTGTTAGCTCGCACTCAGTAAAATTATTGTCCCTTAATGAAAATAAATAGCTCCAAATATGAACTGTTACTGGATGAGGCTGAGACAAGTGGAAGCCACCGGCATTCAAAGAAACGCCATAAGGAGAAACGGCATCGTCGGCATTCAGAAGAGGAAGGTGATGGGTTGAAGGCAGCAAAATGCAAGGTAGAAAGTACTATTTATTTATTAACCAGGATAAATATTTTGGCCTACAATCATTGCTTCATTATAGATCTAGAACATAGAACATTACAGCACAGAACAGGCCCTTCGGCCCTCGATGTTGTGCCGAGCCATGATCACCCTACTCAAACCCACGTATCCACCCTATACCCGTAACCCAACAACTCCCCCCCCTTAACCTTACTATTAGGACACTACGGGCAATTTATCATGGCCAATCCACCTAACCCGCACATCTTTGGACTGTGGGAGGAACCGGAGCACCCGGAGGAAACCCACGCACACACGGGGAGGACGTGCAGACTCCACACAGACAGTAACCCAGCCGGGAATCGAACCTGGGACCCTGGAGCTGTGAAGCATTTATGCTAACCACCATGCTACCATGCTGCCATTACTTCTGTTCATTACTTTGAATCTCTGTATTTAGCTAGCAGCATCAGGCAGAGCACATACTGACTCTGGGACAGTGCAGTATTGAGCCACTTTCAGGAACGTGTATCCCTGGTTTGAGGCTTCATTTGTTGAGAGCACATATTACATAACATAAAATGTACAGCACAGAAACAGGCAATTTGGTCCCAACATACCTGTGCCAGTGTTTATTCTCCAACACTAATTCTTCAAAATCACCATATCGTTCTATTGCTTTGTCCCTCGTGTACATTTTTCAAAAATAAATTTAGAGTACCCAATTCATTTTTTTCCAATTAAGGGGCAATTTAGCGTGACCAATCCACCTACCCTGCACATCTTGGGTTTTGGTAGCGAAACCCACGCAGACACTGGGAGAATGTGCAAACTCCACACGGACAGTGACCCAGAGCCGGGATTGAACCTGGGATCTCGGTGCCATGAGGCAGCAATGCTAACCACTGCGCCACCGTGCTGTCCATTCCGTCTCCTGCGCCACAATGCTGCCCATTCTCTCTTCCCCTTAAATGCACCTATGTAATTTGCCTCTGTTGTTCTTGAGGTCAGGAATTGCACATTCTTGCTGCACCCTGGTTAAAGAGGTTTCTTGTGAATTCTCTCTTAGATTTATTAATGACTTCATCATATTTATGGGCCCCAAGTATCGGTCTCCCGAAGAAATGGAAAAACGTTTACATCTACCCTGTCAAACCCCTGCATAGTCTTAACGACCTCAATCAGTCAGCTCTCAGCGTTGTTATCTTTTCTAGATGAAAGAAACCCAACCTATTCAATCACCGGATTATTATAACCTCTGTTCTGGTATCGCAGAACATAGCACATGGAACATATAGTGTACAAGGAGGCCATTCGGCCCATCGAGTCTGCACCAACCCACTTAAGCCCTCACTTCCACCCTATCCCCGTAATCCAATAACCCCTCCTAACTTTTTTTGGTCACTAAGGGCAATTTATCATGGCCAATCCATCTAACCTGCACATCTTTGGATAGTGGGAGGAAACCGGAGCACCTGGAGGAAATCCACGCAGACACGGGAAGAACGTGCAGACTCCACACAGACAGTGATCCAGCAGGGAATCGAACCTGGGACCCTGGCGCTGTGAAGCCACAGTGCTATCCACTTGTGCTACCGTGCTGCCCAGCACTTCTAAATTTTCTTTTACACTTTCCCATGAGCCTTAAAATCCTTTTTATATTATGGAGACCAGAACTGTGAACAGTACAGTATGCACATGATGGAAAGTTCCAGAGACCCCCGCTTCTGATTTTCTGTCTATGCACATAGCTTCCTGTAATGAGCTCCTAATTTACAAAGCTCCATGCCAATCTCATATGCTCAGATCAGTCCCTTCGGTTGAAGACCTTCACTGGCACATCAACTGGCCACATAAATGAGCCAAAGTAATCACATCAACAATGTTTTTTGTTGTGTCACCTGCTAATGTTATATTTCCTGATTTATTTCACAAATAGGGAAACCTCTGAATAGTGGGCTTATTAAGAACATAAGAACTAGGAGCGGGAGTAGGCCATCTGGCCCCTTGAGCCTGCTCCGCCATTAAATGAGATCATGGCTGATCTTTTATGGACTCGGCTCCACTTTCCGGCCTGAACACCATAACCCTTAATCCCTTTATTCTTCAAAAAACTATCTATCTTTATCTTAAAAACATTTAATGAAGGAGCCTCAACTGCTTCACTGGGCAAGGAATTCCATAGATTCACAACCCTTTGGGTGAAGAAGTTCCTCCTAAACTCAGTCCTAAATCTACTTCCCCTTATTTTGAGGCTATGCCCCCTCTAGTTCTGCTTTCACCCTCCAGTGGAAACAACCTGCCCGCATCTATCCTATCTATTCCCTTCATAATTTTATATGTTTCTATAAGATCCTTCTAAATTCCAACGAGTACAGTCCCAATCTACTCAACCTATCCTCGTAATCCAACCCCTTCAGCTCTGGGACTAACCTAGTGAATCTCCTCTGCACACCCTCCAGTGCCAGTACGTCCTTTCTCAGGTAAGGAGACCAAAACTGAACACAATACTCCAGGTGTGGCCTCACTAACACCTTATACAATTGCAGCATAACCTCCCTAGTCTTAAACTCCATCCCTCTGGCAATGAAGGACAAAATTCCATTTGCCGCCTTAATCACCTGTTGCACTTGTAAACCAACTTTTTGTGACTCATGCACTAGCACACCCAGGTCTCTCTGCACAGCAGCATGTTTTAATATTTTATCATTTAAATAATCCCTTTTGCTGTTATTCCTACCAAAATGATAACCTCACATTATTAGTTAAGAACATTGTATCAGTAACCCCGTCAGGCAGATGGTTCTTTTGGCTTGCTGTGTGTAAGTGATCATTTCAGAACCCCATTATTTTCTTCCACTATTATCAGCTGCTACTGCTGATATAGCTTCAGTTTAAGAAAAATAAACATACTTCTTAGATTTACTAGATCTCTCAAAAGGGAAGATGAAGTGAACTTATAGGGTAAAGAGTAGCAATGGGCCAATAGCAAGGCAGGAAGGAGGGACTAAACATCCCCTCGCTCTCATCAATCCATCAGGTTAACCCCAGATCGAAGGCAGCACGGTGGCACAGTGGGTTAGCATTGCTGCCTCACGGCGGCAAGGTCCCAGGTTCGATCCCGGCTCTGGGTCACTGCCCGTGTGGAGTTTGCACATTCTCCCCATGTTTGTGTGGGTTTCACCCCCACAACCCAAAGATGTGCAGGTTAAGTGGATTGGCCACACCAAATTGCCCTTTAATTGGAAAAATGAATTGGGTACTCTAAATTTTAAAAAAAGGTTAACTCAGGATCTTCTGAAAAAATTATTTTGTTAACTTGACAGGGAACAGCTGACCGAGAGATTGAGCAGCACAGAAACACTGCTAACATTGAGGAACACTGCAAGGAAAAAGAAAGGGGCCATAAAAAGCGGGACCGACATCGGAGCCGAAGCAGGAGTGAATCCCAAGAGAAAGATTACCACAAGCGAAGCCGGAGCAAGAAGAAATCCAAACATCGAGAAAGGGCAGAGGAAAGAAGGAGCAGAAGTCCCAAAAGTTCCAAAGAGAGAATGGAATGAGAAGGGAGAGAGAGAGGGAATAGAGTTGGCACGGATAGAGAGGGAATGGAGTGGGGACGGATAGAGAGGGAATGGAGTGGGGACGGACAGGGAGGGAATGGAATGGGGACGGACAGGGAGGGAATGGAGTGGGGACGGACAGGGAGGGAATGGAGTGGGGACGCACAGGGAGGGAAAGGAGTGGGGGCGGACAGGGAGGGAAAGGAGTGGGGGCGGACAGGGAGGGAAAGGAGTGGGGGCGGACAGGGAGGGAATGGAGTGGGGACGGATAGGGAGGGAGTGGAGCGGGGACGGCTGGACAGGGAGGGAATGGAGTCGGGACAGCTGGAGCGAGAGCAAATGGAGTGGGGACGGCTGGAGAGAATGAGTGAGGTGGGCGTGGATAGAGTCAGGTGACTATCTGTTCCTTCTCAGTGTCTAGGTGAGGATGGTGAAAGTGGGGTGAGAAAGGTTGGAAGAATAGCGAGCGTGGGGGTGAGAAACCATTTCAGGTACAAGTGTGTGATTTAAAAACTTTTGATTTCTTAAAATTTTAATAAACCATGCAGTCAAACTGTTTTCTTTTAATTTTCTACTTGTGTGGAATCACATGACACTCCTGGCAACTTTGTGCTCCGTACACACTTTATTACTTCTGATGAATGGTTCAATAACTGAGCTGATGGTCCCTGGGTAACATGGTGGTGGACAGGACTGCTTTCAGTACCTAAGTGAAATATTATTTCTGCTTTGTGTTAGGTTACTGCATTCCCCTTTAGTACAACTTAGAGCAGGATTGATGGGTTTGCCTTTGGGTGATGGTTATAAACTAGCCTGACCAAAAATTTCTAAAGAAAGTGGAAGGAAGACAAAAAGAAACATAGCTCATTCACAAAAGCACAACTGTGGAGATTTGAGTCCGTCTTGGTTAATGTTAGTGGTGCCTGAATCAAAAAGTTGTGGCCTTCAGTTCCACCTACGAGTTGAACACATTACTCTATTCTGACTACTGAAGGAGTGCCGCATTACCTGAGGTGTTGTCTTTTCAGAACAACCAAAGCCTTATCTACCATCTCAGATGGAAGTAGAACACTCCATAGCACAATTCAAAATAACATAAATAATTGCATTTATATATAATCTTTCACGACCAAAGTACATCCCAAAATGTCTTTACAGCTAAAGTAGGTAGTGGTAGAAGTGTAGTAGTGTTGTAGAAAATGTGGCACTGTGGCACTCAGAAAACTCTTACATTTAATGACAGGAGCATTTGTTTTAGTGATGCTGATTGAGGGATAAATATTGATCAGGACAATGTGAGTTGCTCCCTGATTTTCTTTGAAATAGTGCCACAGAACCTGGGAAAGCTACAGCTATCTTGGTTTAACATCAGATGACACTTTCACCAGTGCAGTGCAGCACTCCTTCAGTGCAATGCTGGGGAATCAGCTATTTGTTTTTGTGCTCAGATTCTGGTGTGGGACCTTAATCTGCACCCTTCTGAATCGGAGGTGAGAGTATTACCAATTGTGCTACAGCTGACGAGGGAAATGTTCCCAGTGATCTGGAGCAACATATGGCTCAAATAACATTATTTAAGGCTAGAAGCCAAACAGATTTATTGTTTATTTCTGTTGCTGTTTGTGGGATCTTGCTACGTACATATGGCTGCCATCTTTTTTTTAAATTCCAATTAAGGGGCAATTGACATGGTTAATCCACCTTCTCTGCACCTCTTTTGGGTTGTGAGACCCACTGGGAGAATGTGTAAACTTCACACGGACAGTGACCAGGGCTGGGATCAAACCTGGGTTCTTAATCCTGTGAGGCAGCAGTGCTAACCACTGCGCCACCATCAACATTTGGCTGCCATATTTCCTACATTGGAAGCGAGTACATTTTATTGGCTGTGAAGTGCTTTGGGACATCCTGAGAATGTGAAGGGTGCTATCGAAATACAAGATCTTCTGATAACCATGAAAGGTAAACTAAATATTTTGGGCATGGTGCTTAAATTTTGTTGGAACTTTCTTGAGGTTCGTAACAGCCAAGCTGTTCCATTACAGCTACAACCCTGGCATCTACGCAACGTGGAAGGTTGCCCAGGTATGTCTTGTCGACATAAAGCAAGACAAATCTATTCTGGCCAACTACCACCCCATCTGTCTACTCTTGATCATCAGCAAGTAATGGAGATGTCTTTGACAGTGCTATCAAGTGGCATTTGCTCGACAATAACCTGTTCACTGATGTTCAGTTTGGGGTCTGCCAGGTTCATTCAGCTCCGGACCTCATTACTACCTTGGTCCCATGCACTGAAAAGCTGAACTCGAGGTGAGTGACTGCTCTTGACATCAAGGCAGGACTTGACTTGAGTGTTGCATTGTGGGAATCAGAAGGAAAGCTCTTCACTGGTTGGAGTCATCTAGCACAAAGAAAGATGAATGGTTGTTGTAAGTCGATCGTCAGTCCTAAGACGTCACTTCAAGAGTTTTTCAGGGTAGTCTTGTAAGGCCTGCCCATCTTCAACTGCTTCTTCAATGACATTCCCTCCATCATTAGGTTAGGAACGGGTCTGTTTTCTGATGATTGCACAATGTTCAGCACTATTTGTAACTCTGGAGACTAAAACAGTCCATGTCCGTATGAAACATAAACCCAAGCCTGGATATTGTCCAGGTTATCAGTGGCAAGTAACATTCATCCCACACAAGTGCTAGGCAATGTCACCTCCCAACAAGAGAGAATCTAACCAACTCCCCATGACATTAAATGGCAATGCCATCACTGAATCTCCCCCACTATCAACATCATTGGGGTTACATTGACCGGAAATTGAATTGAAATATAAATACTGTGGCTACAAGAGCAGGTTCAAAGCTGGGAATTGTGACAAGTAACCTGCTTTCTGACTCCCAAAATCCTGTCCACCATTTGCAGGCCATAAGTTGGGGGTGTGATAGAATACTTTCCACTTACCTAGATGAGTGCGGCTGCAAAAATATTCAAAAAAGCCTGACCCCCCCCCCCCCCCATCCAGAATAAAACAGCCTGCTTGATTGGATGCCATCCACCACCGATTCAAGAAGTGAGCCACCACCTCCTCAAGGGCAATTGGGATGGTCAATAAATATTGTTGTAGCCAATGATGCCCACGCTATCCTGCTCCATCAGCTTCTCCCAGAATGCTTAGACAGCCTTTTATAAGACTACTCAGTGATACCATCTAGTGTTGATATACATGAACATCATCTTGTTTACTCTCCTTAGATTAGACATACCATTACATATAAGGTAGACAACGTTGGTCGAGTCGTATGTACTGTGTACCTGGTGGGTAGTTTTCTCACGTGTGATGGTAGTATCCATGTCGATCATCTGGCATATCTTGCAGAGGTTGCCATGGCAGTGATGTGTGGTGTCGTGGTTGCTGTTCTGAAGGTTAGGTAGTTTGCTGCGAACAGTGGTCTGTTTGAGGTTAGGCGGTTGTTTGAAGGCAAGTAGTGGTGTGGGGATGGCTTGGCGAGATATGGGTCGTCATCAATGGCATGTTGACTGATCCAAAGAAGATGTCGTAGTTGCTCCACTCTGGGGAACTACTGGATGGCAAAGTTACTCTATTGGTCGTGGCCCGTGTTCACCTTCTGAGGAGGTCAGTGCGTTTTTTTGCTGTGGTGCATTGGAACTGTCGATCGATGATTCGAGTGCCATATTCCATTCTTATGAAGGCGTCTTTCAGTGTCTGTGGGTGTCCGTTGCATTCCTCCTTGTCTGAGCAGATCCTGTGTATATGGAAGGTTTGTCCGTAGGGGATGGCTTCTTTAATATGTTTAGGGTGGAAGCTGGAGATGTGGAGCATTGTGAGGTTATCCGTGGGCTTGCATTAGAGTGAAGTGCTGAGGTGACCGTCCTTGATGGAACTGCATGTGTCCAAAAATGCAAGCTATTCTGGAGAGTAGTCCATGGTGAGCCTGATGGTGAAGTGGAACTTGTTGATGCCATTGTGTAGTCGTTTCAGTGATTCTTCGCCATGAGTCCAAAGGAAGAAAATGTCGATATATCTAGTGTCGTTCACTGGAACGATGGAGGTTGAGAGGTGACCTGATAGAGGTCTACAAGATTATGAATGGCATTGACAGAGTGGATTATCAAATGCTCTTTCCTAGGGTAGAATAGTCAAATATTATAAGACATAGGTTTAAAGCGCACCGGAGGAGGGTGGGGGGGGGGGGGGGGGGGGGCGTGGCAGCAGCATGTGGCGCGGTGGATAGCACTGGTACTGTGGCACTGAGGACCCGGGTTTGAATCCTGGCTCTGGGTCACTGACTGTGGCGTTTGCACATTCTCCCCATATCTGCGTGAGTTTCACCCCAGCAACCCAAAGATGTGCAGGCTAGGTGGATTGGCCACGCTAAATTGCCCCTTAATTGGAAAAAAGAATTGGGTACTCTAAATTTATAAAAAGAAAAAAAATATTAGCAATCATAAACATTCACCCCACCTCCATGAACAACACAGCATTTTAACAACAACGCAAATTAACACAATATTAAGTTACATAATAGAAACTACAATAAGGAACACCCCCCTTACACCCCCCAACAGATGTGCGAGGCAAGTTTTTTTTACACAGAGGGTGGTAAATATATGGAACGCGCTGCCTGGGGAGGTGGTGAGAGCAGGAACGATAGCGCCATTTAAGGGACATCTAAACAAATATATGAATAGGGTGGGAATGGAAGGATACGGACTCCATAAGTACAGAAGGTCTTAGTTTAGCCAGATACTATGGTTGGTGCAGGCATGGAGAGCCGAAGGGTCTTCCTGTGCTGTATTGTTCTTTGTATAATGTTGGTTGAAGGTCCCATGCAGCGAAGAGGGCTTGCTCGGACTTGTGCATGAAAGTGTTGGTGTATTGTGGTGAGAACTTGGTCCCCATGGCTGTTGTGCCTGTCTGGATGAAGAACTTCTTGTTGAGTACTGAGGCTGTCATCAAGGGGGATGCTGTTGTAGAATGCCAAGACAAGGAGTGTTCCTGGTTCAACTAGTCCATGGGTGCGGAGTTCCTGTAAGAAGTCTGTAGTGTCACGATAGAAGCTGGGGGTTCCTTGTACGATGGGTTTCAGGATGCCCTCGATGTAGCCAGAGAGGTTCTCACACAGGGTCCTGTTGCCTGATACGATGGGACGGCCGAGTGTGTTGGCTTTGTGTATCTTTGGGAGGCAGTAGAGATCTCCTACGTGAGATGAGAACACATAGGATGATCTGAAGGTCTGGATCAAAGATTTTGAGCTGTCTGTTGAATTGGCGGGTGTGCTCTTTGGTCGGATCGGTGGGTAACTAGTCTTCCTGGTTGTTGGGTTGTCGGTACACTACTCTGCAGTAGTCCTTTTTCTGCTGGTTTGATGAAAATGTTGTGGTTGGTCTTGAGAGCATGGATAGCGTTGCATTGTGCTTGGGCAACGTTTGGAGCTATCTTGTGAGCACGGCTGATGAGTCTGGCAGTGACCCATCTCCTGATGGCTTGAGCATACAAGTTGAGGACACTGGCCTTCTGGAAGGGTCCAATTCGACTCTTTCCTCTTTGGTTGCTGCACTGCGAACCTGTCGGCTGTTCAGGTTTGTTGGTTGTCTCTTGGGTTCATTGTTGACACCTTGGGGTTTGTGGGAGAACTCCCGGAGCCATGTTTGCCTGATGAATTCCTGTGTCTGCTGTGAGACCGATGGGATCCATTTTGGTGGTGGGTCAGAAATTGAGCCCCCAGCTAAGAACTTTGATTTTGTCTGGTTGAAGGGAGTATTCCGACAAGTTGACAATAGATTTCCCTGTAGTGGCACTGGTTTCAACTGTGGTGCTGTGGCTTGGTTGCTGATAGCGATGCCAAGTTTCTCAAGATTCCTGTTGTTGGTGTGCATGTAGGTGGCATAGTACCGTTGTCTCAACTGCTTGAAGGTATCTTGCAGGTAGTCCTGAGCGGACCACTGAACCAGGAACACGCCTCAGCAATGGGCCCCTCAGCACTCTACATCAGCATTCCCCACAAGATGGCATTGCTACAAACTACCCAGCCTTCAGAACAGGGACCACAACATCACAAGACCCTGCCATGGCAACCTCTGCAAGACATACCAGATCATCGACATGGGTGCCACCATTACACGCGAGAACACCACATGCAACTTGGCCAATGTTGCCTACCTCATACGCTGCAGGAAAGTGGTAAATCAACGATACCGTGCGGACACCATGTAACAATCGCCAGGTAGGAGTGTTCCCTTCCAGTTGAGGAACACTTCAGCAGTCAAAGACATTCAGCCTTCGAGGCGACAGGTAGAGGGATTCCCTTTGCTGCCCTCGCGGGGGACGATGGACAGAGTGCTTTCGGGGGTGTGGGTCGGAGAGGGGAAGGTGTCTGACATCTATAAGGTAATGCAGGAGGTGGAAGAGTCATCAGTGGAGGAGCTGAAGGCTAAATGGGAGGAGGAACTCGGGGAGCAGATAGAGGACGGGACTTGGGCGGATGCCTTGGAGAGAGTCAACTCTTCCTCCTCATGTGCGAGGCTTAGTCTCATCCAATTTAAGGTGCTGCACCGGACCCACATGTCCGGGACTAGGATGAGTAGGTTCTTTGGGGGTGAGGACAGGTGCACCAGATGTTCGGGGAGTCCAGCGAACCACGCCCATATGTTCTGGGCATGCCCAGCACTGGAAGAATTCTGGAAGGGGTGGCGGGGACGGTGTCGAGGGTGGTTGGATCCAGGGTCAAACCAGGGTGGGGACTCGCGATTTTTGGAGTTGCGGTAGAGCCGGGAGTGCAGGAGGCGAAAGGGGCCGGTGTCCTGGCCTTTGCGTCCCTAGTACCCCGACGAAGGATCTTGCTACAGTGGAAGGATGCGAGGCCCCCCAAGTGTGGAGACCTGGATCAGTGACATGGCGGGATTTATAAAATTGGAAAGGGTGAAATTTGCCCTGAGAGGATCAATACAAGGGTTCTATAAACGATGGCAGCCTTTTCTGGACTTCCTGGCTCAATAGCAGCAGCAACCCGGGGAAGGGGGTGGGGGGGGGGGTGTTCCTTATTGTAGTTTCTATTATGTAACTTAATATTGTGTTAATTTGCGTTGTTAATATTGTGTTAATTGGCGTTGTTGTTAAAATGCTGTGTTGTTCATGGAGGTGGGGTGAATGTTTATGATTGCTAATATTGTTATTTTTGGTATTTTATTATGGTTCGTTGTTGTATAAATTCAAAATTTTTCAAGAAAATTATTTTAAACAAAAGACATTCAGCCTTCGAGCTTCTGGTAAACATTCTCCAAACGTTCTTCAAGACACACAATGCAGAATCGCCAAGCAGAAACTTGGCCAGGTTCCACACGTGTGAGAATGGCCACATTACATGTAATCCCCACCATACTGCCCAGGTTTGCAGAATCCTAACTGCCCTGGCTTGAGACAATTCACGTGAATAGGATGGGAATAGAGGGATACGGACCTTGGAAGTGTAGAAGATTTTAGTTTAGACAGGCAGCATGGTCGGCGCAGGCTTGAGGGCCAAAGGACCTGCTCCTGCGCTGTACTTTTCTTTGTTCTTTTGACCTTGATTACCTGTGATTATCACTCACTCCACTCTCACTCCATGTACCTGTAAAGACTCGCATTCCAACATTCCAATCTGTAATTATCTTGCAACTTTGTGTCTCTTATATCTATTGTGTTTATGAGACTGGCTCCATTTCACCCGAGGAAGGAGCAGCACTCCAAAGCTTGAGATTTCAAAGAAACCTGTTGGACTTTAACCTGCTGTTATGTGGCTTCTTATTGCATAATTGCAACAACACTTCCTTACCTTTATACTCTATTCCTTTAGCTATAAATGCCAACATTCCATTTGCTTTCTTCAAGGTATGTCACAAAAGGTTAAGTCATACGAGCTCATGGTGTTGGAGGTAGTATATGGACAAGGATGAAGAATTGGTTAACGGGCAGGAAACAGCAAGTGGGGATAAGTGGTTCTTTTATCAGGTTGCCGATTTGTAAATAGTGGGGTGCCACAGGTATTAGTGCTGGGACTGCAACTGTTTACAAAAAATATTAATGACTTGGAGGAAGGAAACGAATGTACTGCAGCCAAATTTGCAGACGATACAAAAATAGGTAGAAAGGCAAGTTGGAAGAGAGAACAGAAGTTATTTCAATGGAAGAAAACTGCAGAACAAGCTGCAACACAATGGGACTGGGGGGTACTTGTGCACAAAACACAGAAAGCTAGCATACAGATGCAGCAGGTAATCAGGAAGGCTAAAGGAATGTTAGCCCTTATTTCAGGGAATTTGAGTATAAGAGTAGGGAATTTCTGCTGCAACTGTACACGGTGCTGGTGAGACCACATCCAGAGTACTGTGAGCAGTTTTGGTCCCCTTATTTCAGGATATTATTTCATTAGATGCGGTTCAGAGAAGGTTCACTAGGATGATCCCCTGTCTGGAGGGATTATCTTTTGAGCAAAAGTTAAACAGGTTGTGACTCCTCTCATTGAAATTTAGAAGTGGAGTGGTGATTTCATAGAAATATATAGGATTCTTAAGGGGTTTGACAGAGTAAATGTTGAGAGGATGTTTCCCTCATGGAAGAGTCTAGGATAGAGGGTATAGTCTCAGAATAAAGGGTTGCCAATTTAAGACTGAGATGAGGAGGTATCTCTTCTTTCAGAGTGCTGACTATCTTTGGAACTCCTTGCCACAGAGAGGTGCGGGGGAAAGAGTCCTTGTATATATTTATGGCCGCGTAGATAAATTCTCGATCAGTAAGCGAATCAAGAGAAAGCCCAGGAAAGTGGGTATGTGGAATGTCTGATCAGCCATGATCCTATTGAATGGAGCAGGCTCGAGGGGCCAAACGGCTTCCTCCTGTTCCTATTTCTTATGGTCTTACCGTCCTAATACATCGATCAACAAAGAATCAGGCACCATCCTCATCAGTGATATGGAAGCACTGTTGCACAAATTTGCCCTGCTGGAAAGACTGACCCTCCACTTGCAGACAGGATGGTGCCAGGGTGGACGAAATGGATGCTGTTGGACTCATGGCTTGTGGACCAGTTGAAGAAACCCAACTGCAGCCGTTAGGTGGCAAGAGCGCACCTGGTGGCTGGTACAGTAGGTCATTGGGAGTAGCACAATTTCCCTCCCTCCCGCCGAAAATGAGACAAAGAACAATGTAGAAGCAAAGTGAAATAAGTGACATTCTATTTTAGCGGTAAAGGCTCATTGCAAGTAGAACAAAAACAGGGCGGTAAGGTGGTGCAGTGGTTAGCAATGCGCCACCGTACTGCCCCCGCTCTGAATTTAATGACCAATGAATATCACCTAACCTCGAACACCCCATCGACATATAAACATCTTTGCTTCATAACCTTTTTAATCTTAAATTTAAAAAAAATCCCAAGAACACTACAACCCCTGATAGATCCTTCAGTTTCTTAAGACACTGCCCCGTGGAATGGTACTGTTAGCAGCCACAGCATCTGTGGGCTCTTCCACATTCAGATGCTAGCTTTTGCCTCATGGTGCTGAAGACCCAGATCAATGTCCATTCTTTGCACATTAGAACATAGAATAGAACATAGAACAGTACAGCACAGAACAGGCCCTTCGGCCCTCGATGTTGTGCCGAACAATGATCACCCTACTTAAACCCACGTAACCCGTATACCCATAACCCAACAATCCCCCCATTAACCTTACACTACGGGCAATTTAGCATAGCCAATCCACCTAACCCGCACATCTTTGGACATTGTACCATGTCTGCGTGGGTCTCATCCCCATAATCCAAAGGAGTGCAGATGTGCAGGATAGGTGTATTGGCCACACTAAATTGCCCAATTGGAAAAAATTTTAAACAAAAAACAATTTGCCACAGCTTTTGCGACCACTTCCACATTAATTACCACATTTCTGCCTGGCCCCTCTCTTCATACTCATTAAGATCCTTCCACCCTCCACCAGTCAATGAAAGACATTTGGCATTATGAACTCTAAATAGATATGTACTTGCTAAGTGGTTTGGAAACAATTCCACATGTCCACTCTGAATTTTATTTTTTTCCCCCAATTAAGGGGCAATTTAGCATGGCCTACAAACTCAACATGAGCAAAAGCGAGATATTCCCAGTACACCTGCAAGGGGGGGGGGGGGGGGGGGCAGCACTAAAGGGGCTGCCGTTCAAACAAGCCCGACATAAATTCCGCTACCTGGGGATCCAAATAGCCCATGACTGGAAAGGGATCCACAAATGGAACCTCACCAGCCTGACGGAGGAATTAAAAAAAGGACCTGCAAAGATGGAACACACTCCCACTCTCCCTCGCGGGGAGAGTCCAGACGATCAAAATGAACGTACTGCCCAGGTTCCTCTTCCTGTTTAGATCCATTCCGATCTACATCCCCAAGGCCTTTTTCAAAGTGCTGGACAAACTTATCATGGCGTTCGTATGGGGGGGTAAAAATGCTAGGATCCCAAAGAAGGCCCTACAAAAAACAAAATCCAGGGGGGGGGGCTAGCCCTCCCGAATCTACAATTCTACCACTGGGCGGCAACAGCCGAGTGAGTAAGGGGATGGATCCAGGAGCCAGAAGCCGAGTGGGTGCGTGCGGAGGAGGCCTCCTGCATGGGGACCTCCCTCCGGGCCCTCGCCACGGCAGCACTCCCATCCCCACCCAAAAAACACTCCAGCAGCCCAGTGGTGACAGCCACCCTCCAATCCTGGAACCAACTGCGGCAGCAATTTGACTTGACCAAAATGTCGGACAAGGCTCCCATCTGCAACAACCATAGGTTCACACCAGCACTGACTGACGCCACCTTCAAAAGGTGGAGGCAGGACAGGGGGACACTGACAGTCAGGGACCTATACACGGACGACAGGATCGCAACACTGGACGAACTGAGAGAGAAATTTCGGCTAGCCGGGGGGAACGAGCTACGGTACCTGCAGCTCAAAAACTTCCTACGAAAGGAGACAAGGACGTACCCACAACCGCCACGACAGACACTACTGGAAGACCTACTGGACGCAAGTATCCTAGAGAAAGGGAACTGTAGTGACATGTATGACCGACTGGTAGATAGGGACGACACCGTACTGGACGCAACAAGAATGAAATGGGAGGACGACCTGGGGATTGAGATTGGGTGGGGACTCTGGAGCGAAGCACTGCATAGGGTCAACTCCACCTCCACGTGCGCAAGGCTCAGCCTGACGCAACTAAAAGTGGTACATAGAGCCCACTTAACAAGAAACCGTATGAGTAGGTTCTTCCCGGAGGTGGGGGACAGATGTGAACGGTGCCAGAGGCCCAGCCAACCACGCCCACATGTTCTGGTCTTGCCCCAGACTTGTGGAGTACTGGACAGCCTTCTTCGAGGCTATGTCCAAAGTGGTGGGGGTGAGGGTGGAGCCATGCCCGATAGTGGCGGTCTTCGGGGTTTCAGACCAGCCAGATCTATTCCTGGGGAGGAGGGCGGACGCCCTTGCCTTTGCCTCCCTGATTGCCCGCCGTAGAATCTTGTGTGGCTGGCGGTCAGCAGCACCGCCCAGAGCTGCAGACTGGCTGTCCAACCTCTCGGAATCTCTCCAAATGGAGAAAATCAAATTCGCCACCCGAGGGTCAGACGACGGCTTCCACAGAACGTGGGAGCCATTCATGCAATTGTTCTGGGACCTGTTTGTGGCCAACGAACAAGAGGAAGAATAGTCGGGTGGCCAAGAATCAGGGGAAAATGGATGGGTTCGTTATGGGGGTTTGATGGCTAGCTAAGGCCCAAAACCAAACTGTAAATAAATGCCTATAAACATGTGCCTCGGCCATATTGGGGAATGTAAAATATGTATGCCGGCTAAAGGGGGTGGCCACAGTTGTTATTATGAAGATGCTTACCTGTAAATACACATGTTAATATTTGCGTGTTTTTTTTTCTAATAATTTGTAATTTGTTGGATATAAAATATGAAAACTCAATAAAAACATTTCAAAAAATTTAGCATGGCCAATTCACCTATTATGTATCTTTGGGTTGTGGGGGTGGGACCCACAGACACGAGGAGAATGTGCAAACTCCACATGGACAGTGACCCGGGGTCAAAATTGAACCCAGGTCCTCAGCGCCATGAGGCAAAAGCTAGCATCTGAATGTGGAAGAGCCCACAGATGCTGTGGCTGCTAACAGTACCATTCCACGGGGCAGTGTCTTAAGAAACTGAAGGATGTATCAGGGGTTGTAGAGTTCTTGGGGTTTTTTTCATAAGATTAAAAAGGTTATGAAGCAAAGATGTTTATGTGTCGATGGGGTGTTCGAGGTTAGGTGATATTAATTGGTCATTAAATTCAGAGCGGGGCAGCACAGTGGCGCAGTGGTTAGCATTGCTGCCTCACTTTCCCCGTGTCTGCATGGCTTTCGCTCCCACAACCCAAAGATATGCAGGGTAGGTGGATTGGCCACGCTAAATTGCCCATTAATTGGAAAAAAAATTGGGTACTTTAAATTTATTAACAAAAAAGAAAAGGACATTTTTCTAGATGCCCTTAACCTATTACCGACTGATGCTTTTACCTTCATGTCATTGAGGAGTGTGAGGTCTTATTCACTAAAGTTATGACACCCGATCCCCCTCATCTGATTTTCACACAATGTTATCTACACCAGTAAAAAACTGGTGATTTTCAAACTGTTTTACTTAGTTGTCACTTTAAAAAGGTTGTCTATTGCATTTTTCCAGTTAAAGTTACAAAAAATTGCCACGGTTTATAAAATAAATTATGCTCAAGTTTTAAAAATAAACTTTAAAAAGTTTTTATGAGTTATCAAAAGCTTTGTAGAACACTCCATAAAATTACTCACCTGCCTCTCAGCGGAAGACTGACCACAATGGGAGTATCTTCGATGTACAATGCAATCAGGTGCTTTGCTGCAGGGGACTTGCAGTTCCTGCTTTCTGTTCTGCAGCCAGAAGTTAAAAATCTAACTTTAGCCACACGAGGACAGGATTTTTAGCTTCGCCGGTAGTAAATGTCGAAACTTACCACAAAATCCAGATCAATCATGTCAATCTTGAGCATGTAACAGTTCTACTTTTAAAAACGTTTTTATTACTGGGAGTATTTGGGAAGGTTCAACATTTAGTTCCCAGCCTTAACTGCCCATGGGAAGATGGTGGTGAACTGCTGCAGTGGTTTGGGTACATCCACAGTTCTGTGAGGGAGGAAGAGCCAGGATTTTGATCCAGTGACTGATTGAACGATAATATAGTTCCAAGTTAGAGTGGTGTGTGGCTTGGAGGGAAACTTTCAGGTGGTGGTGCAAAATGTAAGGATAGTAATAACACGGGTTGATTTGCTTTTAAACTGTTAAAAGATTGAAAAACAAACATTGAAAATGATCTTAGATTTAATGTCATTGGAAGCAAAATGAGACAATGAAGGTATTTACAGTCAAATTAAATGTTTATACAACATGTATAATTTATAAATAAATTCAATGCATAAATTAGAAAAAAAGAAACCTAATAACCTGTGTTCTACACACTTCTAAAAGAAAATTATTTTCATGTAAATTACACCAAACTGATTTCTTCATATTTGGTCAAAGCTAAGCAAGGATGGTTTAAGGCACAGCGTAAAAGACCATTTTCCAGGCTTCAGACATGTATGTTTGCTCCCAAGGCACAACTTGGATAGACAGGACTACAGGTCCCAAATTGGCTCCTATAATGTTATAGCCCTATCCCCACTCCCAGAATGGTCCAAATAATGTTATAGCCCTACCCTCACTCCCAGGATGGTCCCAATAGTGTTATAGCCCTAGCCTCACTCCCAGGGTGGGTCTCCAATGACCCATATAGTGTTATTGCCCTACCTCTGCTCCCAGTGTGGGTAATAAAACGGGCCCTGTAGTATTATAGACCTGTTCCCCACTCCCAATGTGATTTCCATAATGGGCCCTAAAGTGTTAAAGCTGTAATATCACTCCCAGTTTGAGGCCTCGTCAGACAGGTGCATGAGTAATAGCCCGATACTGTTGGAACTCTATCCACTCTCCCAACATACAGCTTCACTGGCTGGAAGTGGAGGTTTGACCCTATGCCATTACATTCCTACCTCCAACTTGTGCTCTCTCCAAGCAAGGCTCGTGCTGGGAATGGAGCCTCGCAAAATTACTCCTTTATACTTTTAATGAAAAAAAAATAGGCACCTACTGTGCACTTGCCTACAGAAAACTCTCCAAGAACATGGGACCATTTACGGTAATAATTAAGACTTAGTGTACATGAAGAATAAAGTCCAGCACAACTTTGCTGATTGACTACTGATCAAATGATCCAATTGATTTTCAACTCTAATGTTAGGTGCTCAAACCAGCATTCTAATCATTCACATGTAACTGCTGGAGGCTTCAAATTACAACATTCAAATAAATTAATACTTACAAAACATATTTTTCTGTAAGTTCTTAAACTAAACACAAAAGCATTGGGTAAAGACTAAAATCCATCCCTGGGAATTAAACAAGGGCAAAGAGTAGAGATTCTCACTTCATACGTAAACCAGCTCTCTATTCTGGCTCCCTTTCCCCGTTGCAGTGTTTTCCCTCTTACTTCCTGTTTGATGTTCAGATGTTTCTCTACCGAGATAATCACACTCTAATGGTTTGGGGTAGCTGTAGGGGTAACCATTATCATCGAAAAACCTCCGGAATGTGAACTCATAGAAGGCATGTTCGGGGTGCTTCCCGTTCTGGTACCAGCCATTGAGTGTGTCATTGACACTTTCACCATCACTGCCATCGCTCCACAACTTGTCGGGATCCACAGGATCAAAATTAGATGTATCTGTCGAGTGCGTAATCTGAGGAATGTATGGAGCAGATTGGTGCCGGATGTCACTGGAGAAATCAATCAATCTGAAAAATGGATGGGCTTTTATTTCATCTGTGCCATTCTTCCCGATCCTATCTTCGGGACCTCGACAGAGCTTGATGATGAGATCAGAGGCCTCTGGGCTAAGTTTAGCCTGTGGTGGGATGTGAAGAGTCGTCTGCCAGTTTATAACCTGGATGATAATGTGCAATAATATAAATCAGAAATCTACCATTCCACAACAGAGATTATTGCTGAATCACTGGATTTTTAAAAAATCTGGAATTGTGTTTAAATGCATTTTAAATGTTAAAAAAGTCCCTCCTGTTGGTGCTGCCATCAATTAGATTACGGCTAAGAACATAAGAACTAAGAGCAGGAGTGGACAAATCAGCCCTTTGAGCCCGCTCCACCATTCAATACGGTCATGGCTGATCTGATCTCCACCGTCCTGCCCGCTCCCCATAACTCTTCATCCTGCTACTAATCAAAAGCAATCTTAAGACATTAAACTAACTGGTCTATAGTGTCCTCCCTTCTGCCTTTCTCCCTTTTTGAATTGAGGTGTTACATTAGTCTTATTCCAATCCACTAGAACCTTTCCATAGTCCAGGGAATTTTATAATAATATAACCATTATCTCTGCCGCCATTTCCTTTACCATCCTAGGATGTAGGCCATCAAGTCTTTGGGGACTTGCCTGCTTTTAATCCCAATAGTTTGCTCAGTACTTTTCCCTAGTCATGGCGATTGCTTTCAGTTCCTCCTTTTCATTACCTGAAACTATTAGATGGTTCTAGTGTCCACCACCGTGAAAACCAAGCAACTATTGATTTAATGTCTGTGTCATTTGTATTTCCAATTATTAACTTCTCAGCCTCATTGTCTAAGGGACCAATTTTGGATTTAGCTACTCTCTTCCTTTTTATATACTTACAGAATCTTTTGCTATCCATTTTTATATTTTGAGCTAGATTTCTTTCATAATTTACCATTGCTCTTTTTCTTCCTTTTTAGTAACCCTTGTTGGTCTTTAAAGGTCTCTCAATCCTCCAGCCTGCCACTGACCGTTGCAATATGGTATGCCTTCGTTTTCACCTTTAACCTCCTTGATTAGTCACAAATGCATTCCCCTACCCCCTTACAATCTTTCTTCCTATCTGGAATATATTCTAGTTGGGAGGAAGTGGAGGAAGTGGACATCTCCTTAAATATCTGCAACTGTTATTCAACTGTCCTACCGTTAAGTCTTTCTACCAGTCCATTAGGGCCAAATCCATATGCCTTCTTTCTTACCTGCTGCATCTGCATATTAACTTTCTGTGATTCGTGCACGAGGACACCCAGATTCCTCTGCACCAAAACATTTTCAAGTTTCTCTCCATTTAGATAATACATTGCTTTTTTAATGTAATTTACTGATGTAATTATCTTTGTTTAACACCAGAACACTAATGTAGGACTCAAGTTTATTGCCCTCAGGCTGAATTTAAAATTCAAGCACGTAATGATCAATCTTCCCTAGAAGATCATTTACTACAAAATTCATCCCAGCTCATTACCAATCACTAAATCCAAAATAGCCTGCTACCTGGTTGGTTTGATAACAATGTTCGAATAAACAATCTCTAATACACTCTATGAACTCTCTCTCGAAGCTATCCTATCAATTTGATTAATCCAGCCTATATGCAGATTAAAATCACCCATGATTATGATTGTACATTTCTTATCAGCCCCCAATTATTTCCTGGTTTATACTATTATTATTAGGGGGCCTACAGATTGCTCCCACCAGGAACTTATTTCCCTTACTATTTCTTATTTCTACCCAGACTGATCTACATCTTGATCTCCAGTGCCAATATCATTTCTGACTGATCCCTATAAGGATGATCCCTTTAACTATAAACTCTTTAACTGGGATTCTTCAGAGGATAACTCCACGGGGACTATACATTTAGACTTTCCTGACAAATAGCCATTTTTTTGCTCTGTGTTGAACAGTTTTATTTCACTGCCATTCATGCTTATTTTAATAAAATATAATAATTGTCCCCAAATGGGCTAAAGAGGGAAAGACGCAAGCATCAGAGTGCAGAAAAAAAAAAGAACAGAACATGCACAATAAATTCATTACCTTGATCTGTGTTTCCAGTGGAGTTTGTGCCAAGAAAGGAGGCTGTCCCACTAACATTTCATAAAGAATGACACCAACACTCCACCAATCACATAACTGGGTGTAACCTACAGGGTACAAATTGATATACACATTACAACCAAGTCAATGATACCATGATTTGTTATTCAGATTTCTATTGCTGACTTGTGTAGCCTGGCTTTGTTATTGAGGTGAGAACTTTTTACTTCTACAAGAAAGATATAATTACTGTAATTGTATATACTCCTAAAACCATGATGTGTCCGTGAAGAATCTATTTATTCCTGGAACCAGGTTTTGTTATTGGTATTATTCAATAATCCAACAAAGATTTGTTATTATTTAGTCATATTCGATTTTTGGATTGAGGTTTGTTCTATTTAACAATATAATGTGGTTTTGTATTTGGTGTACACGGCAAAATCTTGTGAGTGGAATCCCAGGGGACCCACCCACAAGTTAAGTGGATCTTTGTGATCGCTGAGGAGGCCTAATCCCCACATGAATGCATCTCTATGTAACCTGATATGCCTACAAATGTGGTCTATGTCAAAATCAATAGATTCAAATGCCACACGAAATGGCAGCAAGGCAGTCAGTGTGTGAAAAGGTTCTTTATTCAATTCATTCAAACCTTATAATGCCCTGGCCTTGTAAAATCTGGAGCTTTGCGTTGAAAAATGTTGGGAGTTAGCTCCAGAAAGATAGAATAATATTTTTTCTGCTTAGCATGCTGTCTTTCGGCATGCTCGTACAGTCCACCATGTTGTCAATGCAGTCAAACATGTTTGCGGTGTTTTTGTGCGGAAACATTTTACGACCATGATAGCATGGTTAGGGAAACAGATGGGCGAGCAGGTCAGAATTCATTGAACGCTTCATGGGTCTTCAGCCCACTTGGACTCCATGATTTAACGCTCACATATAATCTAACTCCTCTCTGATTAGTCGGCCCCATCATATGACAAGCTTAGACAAATTCCACTAGTCCAATGTTATCAGTACTGAAATTCAGCTCATCATGGGCATCATTCCATGGGATTTGCTATTGTGCTGGCAGTAGTGATTGTTAAGTTTTGACAAAACAGGAATTGTGTCATCCAAGTTTGACTCATTGTGATTTCACTGTGCTTTAGCCCCTTTCAACAGGTTTTATTTAGATTTCTATTATTCATCCCATAACCAGGTTTCAGAGTCCGTTTTGCGTATTCAGATACGTCGTCAGGTTTTTAAGTTCAGGTTTGCATTCTTAACCTTTCAGAACATAGGAACAGGAGGCCATTCAGCCCCTTGAGCTGGTTCCACCATTCAGTCAGATCATGGTCAACGTTCCTTCTATGCTGCATGGGTGTGCAGTTGTGTTGCAATATAGAACATGCTGTGCAGGAACAAACAGGCCATGCAGAGGCAACATTTCAGCTGTGTGAATCACATCAATATTAACATGATTGCAACATACCAGTTGTGCACAACAAACAGAATAGATCTGCATCTTAATTCCACCTAGCCATCTTAGTTCTATAATCCTTAATACATATGCCAAACATTGTCTCAGTTTAGAAAGGTTCAGTTAACCCCCAGCCTCAAGACTTTTATTGGGCTGGAAGAGTTTCAGACAGCTCCAGTTCACGGATTTACTATGTTGCGAGACCAGAACTAGGGGCTATAAGTATGGTTCCAATTCCAATTCTCTTCCCGCACCCTACAAGTACGATAGTCAGTAATAAATCTAATCGGCAATTCAAGAGATAATCTTTATCTAATGAGCGGTGAGAATGTGGAACTCATTACCATTAGGAATTCTTGAGGTGAACAACAAAGATACATTTATGGGGAAGGTGGATGAGAACGAGAGAGGAACAGAATAGAAGGCCATGTTTCTAGGATTAGATGCAAATGGGAGGAAGATCGACATGGAGCATAACACCAGCAAAGACCATTTGGGCTGATTGGCTGCAAGCACTATGAATGGCCTGGGTCTAATTTGGTTTTGTTTTATAGGCTGGGAAGCTTTCTGTCACGTAGAAAATGAAATGTAGACAGAGAATGTGACCAGAAGAATCTTTTAAAGGAAGTCTATATTATGGATGAAACTGGGTGAAGGCAGTTAGCGAGGATTCAGGCGATGATCTCCCTGGCGATGGAGAGGAGGGAGATTCCGTGGTAGTTCCCACAGTCTGCTTTGTCTTCTTTCTTGAAGATGGAGATGATGGCGGCATTTCTGATTTCGGCAGGAATTTTTTCTCGGTCCCAGATTTTCAGCAACAGCTGTCGGAGATAACGGGTGATCTCTTCTCCTCAGAGTTTGAAAATCTCCACTGGGATCCTGTCCACTCCTGCGCCTTTTCCATTCTTCTGGTTTTCGGGTGCTAAATAAAATTGTGTCACCGATCCATAGGAGTTATTAGGACAGGTGACCAAAAGCCTGGTCAGAAGTGTTTTTCACATTTTTCCAATTAAGGGGCAATTTAGCGTGGCCAAGCCACCTACTCTGCACATCTTTGGGTTGTGGGGGTGAGACCCAATCAAACACGGGGAGAATGTGCAAACTCCACACAGACAGTGACCCGGGGCCTGGATTGAACACGGGTTCTCAATGCCGTGAGGCAGCAGTGCTAACCACTGCACCACCGTGCCGCCCTTTAAGAAGCATCTTAAAGGAGGAGAGTGAGGTGGAGAATCCCGAAACCTAAGGCTCAGGTAGGTGAAGGTATGGTCACAAATGGTGGAACAATGAAAATGAGAATTGGAGAAGCGCAGAGATCCGAGGGTGGGAGCAGGTTACAGAGACAGGGAGGGGTCATGGAGGGATTTGAAAACAGGAGTTTTTAAAATGGAAATATTAGCGAACTGGAGTCACTGAAAGGTAATGAATACAAGGACGATAAATGAACAGGACTTGGCGCACGTTTGGATATGGACAGAAGTATCAAGTTTGGCATTGCAAATGTTAGAGGAACTGATAGATTGCAAAACAAAACCCTCTCTTGAATTAGACCAAAGTGTGCTTCAATTAATGTAATTAACCATACCTGTACGGAGCAAGACCTCTGGTGCAATGTAATTTGGTGTGCCCACTAGGGAATGTGCCAGGCAACGTTGATGTTGTCGAGCTGCCCTCCGCTCCAGTGGCTTTAGTCTCTCTGCACACTTACAGCTCTTGGGGTCACCCCATTCGTTACTGAAATCCATGCTGTCCTGCCGAGGATGATCACCTGGGTGCAAACGCATCAAGAATCAGACAAGTAGTGTTTCTGAAGATTGCAACTTCTAGGAGTCTTTGTTCTGTATTGTTTCTCCAGCACTCTTTGCTCCCAAACTTGTCTCTACTACTCTTAGGAGAGCTGGTCAATCTACAAGGACCACCTAGTGATCAGTTATGGGGCTGGCAATAACCATCCACAACACATGTTAAGCAGCCATCTTTGAACTATTTGGCACAGTTACAGCTTTTCTGTTCTGTGCTCTGGAGGTAACTGACATTTACGGCCAGGTGCACGGAGGTGTTTGGACTTGTCTATGTGAAGCTGGGATATGTAAAGGGAGAAATGACCAGGATGGGATTGAATAAGGGTTTTATTGGCAACAGAAGTATCAAAAGTGGTGATCAGTGGTTAATAAAATGTGCACCAAAGTGCATAACCTCAAATCTTTCCATATTGTATTCCATCTACGATTTCTTTGCCCACTTTCCTAGCCTGTCCAAGACCTTCTGCAGCCTCCCCGCTTCCTCAACACTACCTGTCCCACTACACATCTTTGTATCATCTGCAAATTTAGCAACAATGCCCTCAGTTCCTTCTTGCAGCTTGTTAATGTATTTCATGAATAGTTGTGGTCCAAACACTGACCTGCCACTAGTCACCGGCTGCCATTCTGAAAAAGACCCCTTTTTCCCCCACACTCTGCCTTCTGCCAGTCTGCCAATCCACTATCCATGTCAGTACCTTGCCCTGAACACCATGCGCTCTTATCTTATTTAGCAGCGTCCTGTATGGCATCTTGTCAAAGACTTTCTGGAAATCCAAATAGATCAAGTCCACTGGTTCTCCTTTATCTAACTTCCTTGTTACTTCCTCAAAGAATTCTACCAGATTTGTCAGACATAACCGCCCCTTGACAAAGCCGTGCTGACTCAGCCCTATTTTATCATGCACTTCCAAGTACCCTGTAATCTCATCCTTAATAACGGACTCTAAAATCTTACCAACGACCGACGCCAAGCTAACCAGCCTATAATTTCCCATCTTCTGCCTCTCTCCCTTCTTAAACAGGGACATTACATCAGTTATTTTGCAGTCCTCTGGGACCCTCCCTGACTCCTGTGATTCCTGAAAGATCACCACCAATGCCTCCACAATCTCCTCAGCTATCTCCTTCAGAACCGTGGGGTGTGGTCTATTTGGGCCAGGTGATTTATCCACCTTAAGACCATTCACATTCCCCAGTACCTCTCCTTCGTGATAGCTACTACACTCACTTCTGCCTCCTGACTCTCGAGGTTCTGCTATGCTACTGGTGTTACACACCTTGGTGCACATTTTTTTAACCACTGACTTCACCACTTTTGATACTTCTGTAGCCAATAAAACCCTTATTCAATCCCATCCTGGTAATTTCTCCCTTTACACTCCTGGCTTCACATAGACAAGTCCAAACACCTCAATGCACCTGGCCATAAATGCCAGTTGCCTCCAGAGCGCAGAACAGAAAAGCTTCAACTATGCCAAATACTTCAAAGACTGTGAAAACTGATGCAAAGTACCTATTCAGTTCTTCTGCCATTTATTTGTTCCCCATTACTACCTCTCCAGCCTCATTTTCCAGTGGTCCAATGTCTATTTTTAATTCTCTCTTTTATATATTGAAAAATACTCTTACAATCTTCTTTTATATTATTAGGTAGCTTCTACTCATATTTCATCTTCTCCCCCATTATTGCTTTTTTAGTTGTCTTCTGCTCGCTTTTAAAGACTTCCCAATCATCTGGCTTCCCACCAATCCGTGCCACATTATATGCTTTTCATTTGCTGTCCCTGACTTCCCTTGTCAGCCATGATTGCCTCGTCCTCCCCTTAGCATGTTTGCTCTTCCTTGGGATAATTAATTTATGTTGTTCCTCCTTAAAAAAAACCTCCTGCCATTGCTCTTCCCTGCTCGGCTCCCCTTCCAATCAACACTGGCCAGCTCCTCCCTCATCTCTTTGGAGTTACCTTTATTAATTGTAATTGGTAGAATAAATACTCCAGGTAGACGAAGTACTCTCAGTGCATGGATTTCCATTCTTATACCTGTCCTCAAACCCCTCCATGTTCCTACATATCTCCTGCAAACTCTCCCTGCTCTACATTTCTACCTGCACCGTCGGCTCTTTTGCCTGTTCCCCTCTTTCCACCCGACATCAGCAGATGTATGCTCTGGTATTTTGTTTTCGTGACTTTCATTTTGAGAGCTGCAATTTTGGTTAATGCAAGTTGAATTCAGAAAATGAGAACTCTTATGTGTTTGCGAGATTTGGAAGAGGATTTGGGCAAGGGTCTGCGTGATGGTGCAAGGTACGTTGACACCATCCTGCATTAGCTGCCGTGTCTACAGACCTGAGGATATCTGAAGAAATCGACCATTGCAAGCTCTTTTTAATTAGATTGGTCTGCTAGAGCACTCCAGGTCTTTCTAATCTGCTTCTAGTGACATGTGCAACAGCTGTGCTCAGAGATACAATTCAGACGACAGATCTGACATTCATTTAACTATTTCATAAACCCCTATACTGCAAGCTGTCAACATTGATAGTTGGGCAGCACGGTGGCGCAGTTGGTTAGTACTGCTGCCTCACGGCGCCGAGGTCCCAGGTTCAATCCCGGCTCTGGGTCACTGTCTGTGTGGAGTTTGCACATTCTCCCCTTGTCTGCGTAGGTTTCGCCCCCCATGACCCAAAATATGTGCAGGTTAGGTGGATTGGCCATGCTAAATTGCCCCTTAATTGGAAAAAATGAATTGGGTACTCTAAATTTATAAAAAAAACATTGAGTGTCTTTATATTTGACCTGTGCCCCTGCCTGGCAATACCTGCATATACAGATAGGAGCTCATAAAACCTACCCCCTTTTTTAACTGTTGCAATTGAACACCAAGCTAACATACAATAGAGTATAATAGTTGGTCAATCTTTTATTGCAAGAGATTTTTGAGCAAGCTCATAAAGTTAATGACATTCATTTTACATACACTCTAATTATTTTCACCTAGTGTTTAGAACTGAATAAATTTAAAAGCTGTGGAACAAGTTTCCACCAACATAGGAATGTGCATACCACTGTTACAAAATGTGGGCATGCATCATCTGCCTAAACAACCATGAAGTAACAAATTTAGAAAATGATTTCACAGTCCCAACTGTGCCTACATCTTATAAAACGGAATACTCCCCCCCTGATTTGAATGATAAATTCTCAAATGTAACAGAATAGGAGCAGACACTAAACATAAACTCAAACTTTACTGCAAGTGTAAGTGATGAACGTTGGCATAATGCACTTTTAGTGATGTCTGCTGAAGAATCAACATTGGCCAGGGCACCAGGGGAAACTCCACTGCTCATCTTCAAAGCAATGCCATGGGATCTTTTGTGTTTACCCAGGGCCTTTGCAGTTTAACATCTCTTTTGAAAGAAGGCACTTCTAATAGTGCAGCACTCGCTCAGCACTGCATTGGAACTTCAGAACTTCTGTGCTAAAATAGAAAAATTCGCAATGTTCTGGCTCAGAGGCCGAGTGTTACCAACAGAGCTTACATGGCTGACATAAAGCAGGAAGAAAAGTCAAAACCCAGCATTAGGATGGATAACAAATGCATTCCAGCGAAGGAAGCACATTGAGTAGCAAGATGTTCTGAATCATAGAGACATAACCAAGAACTAAACAAAATCATTCAGGAGGGAATGTTTAAGGGGCTCTAGAAGAGAAAGGAGGTGTACAAGCTGCAGTATGACGAGTTGAAACGTGCACAGCAGACGGCAAATAAAATTTAGGGCGTGTTTCACAGATAGGAAAATTGGAACAAGAATGAGAAGATGAATGAGAAGTGAAGGATATTGGTTTATTATGAAAAGAATAAATCATCACTTTAAAGATACCTATATTAATACGTTTTCAGTAATCTTTTAACATCCTAAAACTTATTGGAGAGAAGTGAGGAGGAGGAAGATAGTGAGAGATAGTAGAGGAGGGGAGACAGTCAACAAGCTTTTCATTCTAAAGCCAGTGTGAGTGCCTCTTTCTTGCCAAGCTCAGTTAATTATCAGAAACAGTGTCACCTAAGGAACAAGCTTATTAACTTATCACTGGGGTGTTCCCCACTGATTGTGATGCATTACAACATAGAACATAGAACAGTACAGCACAGAACAGGCCCTTCGGCCCTCAATGTTGTGCCGAACCATGATCACCCTACTCAAACCCACGTATCCACCCTATACCTGTAACCCAACAACCCCCCCTAACCTTACTTTTATTAGGACACTACGGGCAATTTAGCATGTCCAATCCACCTAACCCGCACATCTTTGGACTGTGGGAGGAAACCGGAGCACCCGGAGGAAACCCACGCACACTGGGGGAGGACGTGCAGACTCCACACAGACAGTGACCCAGCCGGGAATTGAACCTGGGACCCTGGAGCTGTGAAGCATTTATGCTAACCACCATGCTACCCTGCTGCCCCATGCTACCCTGCTGCCCTGCATTGGAGTATCAACATTGGTTACAATGGACTGGGGGTATTGCAGTGTTATGAATTCAAGGATTTTGGGCAGCACGGTGGCACAGTGGATAGCACTGCTGACTCACGGCACCGAGGTCCCAGGTTCGCTCCCGGTTCTGGGTCACTGCTCATGTGGAGTTTTCACAATCTCCCCATGTTTGCGTGGGTTTTGCCCCCACAACTCAAAGATGTGCAGGGTAGGTGGATTGGCCATGTTAATTGGAAAAATTGCCTTTTAATTGGAAAAAATGAATTGGGTACTCGAAATGTAAAATTAAAAAATCAAGGATTTATGTTTCTAAGTGTCTTAAGGTGCTTCACACACAACGGGGAAGCAACTGAAGAAAAACAAGTGAAGGAGAGAGAGAAACTGAACTGAAAGGACACAGAACCATAATCAGAGATTTCTTCAACACAGGAGAGAGAGAATAATTAAGGAGGCAGGAGTGAGAGAAAGAAGTGAAAAGAAGGAAAACAAAAGAGTCAACAGGAAGGAGAAAAATAAATAGGACAGTGAGAATAATGATATTACAAACTTTGCAGACAGGTACAAGCTTCAGGATCCATAACTAGTGGGGCAGAATCTTCAAGATGTTTCTCAGTAGGGTCCAGCTTAGTTTAAACATTTCAGAACTGTGAAAAGCCCCTCGTCGTCACATTCCGGCGCCTGTTCGGGGAGGCTGGTACGGGAATAGAATCTATGGGATTCTATTCCCGTACCAGCCTCCCCGAACAGGCGCCGGAATGCGACGACGAGGGGCTTTTCACAGTAACTTCATTTGAAGCCTACTTGTGACAATAAGCGATTTTCATTTATCATTTTCATTTTAAGTTGTGAGGATCCTCCTGTTTAAACCTGCTTTCCCCAGTGTATTCTCTTTATTTTCTGTTCCTCTTTGCTTTTATAACTTTTGTGCCTGGACAGTTGCTGGAATTTATGCCTTTCAGATGGACTACACGTTTATTTTTCTTTAAAAACTGGACACCCCCATCAGATGTGCTATTTGATCTTGCCTCAGGAAACGCCCGGTGAGATGGGCCGCTTGGTTTGGTCGAATGATGGCTCATCTTGATTTGGCTGGCAGCCAACCAGCTACTTTAAATTACCAGGTCTTAACTAACCCTCAATGCTGATTGGGGCTAATCATTTCGGAATGTTCCTTGCTGTGTGAGTCTGTGTGTTTGTTTCAGAACTCAGACCTGAACAGAACTCTTTTAAATGTCTCTTCCAGAAAGGGGGAACTCTTTCTCGAATACCTTGCTGAGGCTCACTCCAGGTAAACGGAGCAGCAAGTGTTTTTCTCTCTATCCTGCTAATGAGTGTTTAATGCCTGAAGAGGGAGCTGGGGGGAACTTTCCAGATTCCTCTCAGTGTTAAGATTACCAGATCACTCTAAGACTTTGTGGAAGCTGCTTCCCTGAAACTCTGCTTATCTGGGACAAGCTGTTGGCCAGTCTGCTGGAGTGGGAAACAAATGAGAAATTGAACAGATCTGAAGTGCATCTTCCATGTGAAGGTCCAGGATAACACAAGTTAAAGTGACTCCCTGGAGGGGATCCTACAGTCTGAGAATCCGGCCTGACTGTTTCAGTCAGAAGATCCAAGCTAACTGGTGGTTTCAGCACTTCCTGGGAAGATAGTTGGCTACAACGATCTCAACATCATAACACGGACACTCATCTCTCTTTTTTCAATTTTAATCCCTATCATTTTTACCCTTCCCCTTCCCTTTGTGTGAGTCTGTCTTGTGTGCTTTTGGGTATAGGGTGAGACGATAAAGCGTGCAGGGTGATGGGGGAGGGGAGAAAAAGTAATAGAGTTGGCCTATATTCTACAATAATTATCACATGTTTTATATCTATTGGTTACAAATAAACAGCTTTTTTGTGTTTCACTTACAAAATTGGTGGCTGTAAGTCGTTGAAGGAGTCAAGGGTCAAAGATCTCAGAAACTACATACAAATGATTGATTAATTCACTGCTGTTGGAACTCCAGGACTTGTGGGTCTGGAATTGACCGTGGACTAACCAGGATGTCGTAACATGGTAGTCACACAGGCAAATACTGAGGTAAGCAATTCATCACATGTAAATACTCTGCTGAATTCTGACCTGTGCATTCAGTGCGGCAATTTGATTGGGAGAAGCAAGTTAGCCTAATCTTATTATGCCATGATGTTAGCCGAATAAACGTTTAAAGATTCTAAGAGAGAGACTTGAAGACAAGGGAATCAATTATCGTCAAAATAGTGTCCTTAGCAGCAGAGGCATCTTTTGATTTCTCATCACTGAGCCCTTTCCTGGGGCCCCAGTCTACATCCTTGGGAGCAGCATGTCACTGCTCTGAATTCCTTTGGTGTGAAACTGAATTTATAGACATGAGTAGCCAACCCAACAGGAGACCCATTCTGATGCACTTCTACCAGTGATGACTTTGCCAGAACAGTTGTCTCAATTATTGAACAGAGCAGCTATTAATATTTCTCTACCTGGAGTAAAATTCCCATACTATGGGTGTTAATAAATATTACTTACTGCTTTGGTAATACTTGGAATCGTGGGTCCATCGAAAACCAGTGCACAACCCAAAGTCTGTCAGTTTTATATGGCCATCTCGGTCAATCAGTATGTTATCGGGTTTAATATCCCTGTGAATGAAGCCCATTTTGTGGACACTTTCCACGGCACAGTTCAGTTCAGCAATGTAGAATTGTGCCAGAGGTTCCGGAAAAATGCCCATTCTGATTAGGAGACTCATCATGTCCCCTCCTGGAATGTAGTCCATCACAAAGTAAAGGTTGTCTCGGTCCTGGAATGAATAATAGAGTCGAACCACCCATTCATTGTCAGCTTCTGCCAAGATATCCCGCTCAGCTTTCACATGAGCCACTTGGTTACGCAGCAACACGTCCTTCTTCCTCAGTGTTTTCATAGCATACAATGCATTGGTATCTACTTTCCGAGCTAGGCACACCTCCCCAAACGCACCTATTCCCAAGGTCTTGATCTTCACAAACATGGATTTATCCATCTTTGCCCTTTTTAGGCGGATATAATTGGACTCTTTCTGGCACAACATCTTGCGCATCTGATCCTGGGCATCTTTAGACAACCCAACCTATAAATAAACAAAGGCAGACAACATTTTCAAATTGAAACCCATTGAGGTACAAGTTCTGATCGCAGAGTGCACAATTTATTAAAGAACTGATGTAAAATGATTTCTAATTCATTTCCTGTAGATTGTATATGGGGTGTCCAGACCAAGGGCAGTCTTTGGGTGAAAAGGGTTGGTGGTGCTAATTGGACAAGGACACACACTGAACTGCAGTTCAGCCCACATTTTTAATCATCCATTTGGTCCATGTTTCTATATTTTCATTATAAATGCCTATGTCCACACATAAAATTAAAACTGCCGACGTAAACTTGCCATGCTGTAATTATCTCCCCCTGCCGGTAGTAACAGCAACCAGTGTTACAAATTTTGACTGTGGGAAGCAAACTATCATGGATTCCTCAATGCACAGACCAGAGAATTGAAAAAATAAATTTAAAGTACCCAATTCTTTTTTTTTTCAATTAAGTGGCAATTTAGTGTGGCCAATCCATCTAACCTGCACATTTTTGCGTTGAGGGGGTGAGACCCATGCAGACACGGGGAGAATGTGTGAACTCCACACGGACAGTGACCCGGGGCCAGGATCGAACCCGGGTCCTCGGCGCTGTGAGGCAGCAGTGCTAACCACTGTGCCACCATGCAGCCCTTGCCCACACCAGAGAAGAAACAACTAATCAACAAGGCACGAGAGCAAAGATTAGGTTAGTATTCCATGGAAATTTCAATTTACTCCAGATATTCCCACCAATTGAGAAAAGAATATCAATAAAATGCAATTCATTTAAAATGAGTAAAATCATGTTGTGATTTGTTGGGTAATGACAAAGAGACAATACAATTTTAGTTCAAAAGTAGGAACTTGCCTTTGTAATACTTACCCTTTTAAAACTTCAGGATGTCCCAAATTGGACCACAATCAATGAAGTGCAACGAGTTTTGCAATGCAGAGTAACACACAGCTAACTGGTGCATAGCAAGGTCCCACAAACAGCAATGAGATAATGACCAGGCAATCTTTAGTGGTGATTTTGGTTGGCCGGGACACCAGGGAGAGAGAATTCCCCTGTTCTGCTTCAAATAATGCTTTAGGGCTTTTAAGTCCATCTGAGACAGAACTACAATTTAATATCTCATCGGAAAAAATTGCACCTCCAACAGTGTTAGCCTCCAATAGGTTGTGTGTCCAAATCTCGGAATTGAAAATAAAGTCCCCACTCGGAATTTGGAATAAAGCCCCCACTCAGAGATGAATGTGCTATCACTGAATCAAGGCCGATACCATTTAGAATAATGTGTTTGAATGATCAATATAGTAGTTACTCTACCATGCACAACTGAACAAATTATATCCCAGTCACACTATTAAATGAGGATCTGGTTAGAAATCTAGCACAAATTAATTCTTAGTAGTGTCTTCATTCTTTGAAGATACATTCTCCATATTGTTGTAATTAACCTGGTCTGGGTAAACTATACAAAAGGTCGACTGTCATTTTGCTCTCAGATGGTTACCTCATTATCATGTGGTATTTGAAATTAATGCTGACATCAATATCAGTAACACCACCTCTAGAAGAGGAACAGACAGCAATACGGACATCGCTCAAGGCTTGCCATAGAGGTCTACAGCACAGAAAAGGCCTTTCGCCCTTCGTATCTGTACTGGTCCAAAACCTCCGAACTATTCTAATCCCATTTTCCAGCACTTGGCCCTTTGTCTTGGCATCACTAGTGCACATCTTTTTTAATAAATTGAGAGTGCCCTTTTCATTTTTTCCAATTAAGGGGCAATTCAGTGTGTCCACTCCTGATGTTGCCGGGGGCGAGTGTGCGGAGCGAGATATTCCAGGAAAACTGGCTCGCTGTATGGCACTCTGCGAGAAGGCGGGACATGCAAGGACGGGGGGGATTTCAGGGTCCTGGGATGGAAGCCCTAACTGGTTGTCGGTCTCGCTCCTTCTCTAATTCCTATAGATACCAATATGGATGGTGGTGTCAGTCCCGCAGACGATACCCTCGCGGTGCTGGTAGCAGCAAAGCACCGGAGAAGGAAGCAGCAACGACACAGGCTGGAGGCCGCACCCATGTGCAGGAAGCCACTGCACACCCTGAAGATCCAGCCGCCCATCAGGCCAAGGAGGAACCCAGAGGGGGACGCCAACGACAGCCCATGGTGTATAGGTGTTGTTGGTCTTTCAAGATGGCGGACAGCAAATGCAGCAGGAGACTGTTTCAGCAAAGAGACATTGCGGCACCCAGTGGAGGAGGACACCCACTCCAGGTGGCCGTGAAGGTCATCACAGCCCTGAACTTTTATGCCACTGGTTCATTCCAGGGTTCGAGCAGGGACTTGTGCAGCATGTCACAAGACTCAGCCCACAAGTGCATTTGTGAGGTCATTGATGCCCTGTATGCTCGGACATCAGACTTCATCAATTTTGAGCTGGACCAATAATATAAATGCCCGGGCTGCAGGATTCTTTACCACCCCCAGGATGTCCCAGGTTCAGGGGTAATTGATGGCATGCATGTCACCTTGCACACCGGGGCATCAGGGTGTGCCCTTCATTAACAGGAACCATCACCTCCAGATCAGGCATGTGTGCGCACTCTTCCCAGAATGTGTGCATGACAGCTACATCCTGGGACTTTTGGAGATCTCCGGCATCTTCAAGACTATCCCACGATGTTGGGTTGGCTCTTGGGGGGGGATAAGGGATACCTGCTAAAGTCCTGGTGAATGACGTCAGTGCGGAGGCCAGAAACCGAGACCCAATATAACGGGGCCCATGTTGCCACCCGCTGGGTCATTGAACAACACATCGGACTGCTCAATATGTGGTTCCGTTGCCTGGACCGCTCTGGTGGTGCACTGCAGTACAGGGTCTCCTGCTTTTGGTGGTTTGCTTTTCCCTCCACAACCTGGCACTGTACTGGCGCGACATGCTGGAGGAGGGGGGACATGCAGACTCAGCTGAGGAGGAAGACCAGGAGAGGATGGAGGATGAGCCTGGGGAGGACCCACAGATTGGAGGGTCAGGTGTTGGTGAAGGTTCAGCACGCCTGGAGGAGGGAGGCCTCATCGTCACCTGATTCTCACAGGACGAGGCTTTGTCCATCAGCTCACCTCCCCATTTCCCCACCCCCCTCCGTTCCACCGTCCAAGGGCCTGTGTAACATCAATGCAGAGTGATGGGCCTGTGTTGGCAGTGTCAGGACAGCAGGGTGGCGCAGTGACATCGCTGCCCCACGGCACTGAGGACCCAGATTCGATCTCAGCCCGGGTTGCTGTCCGTGTGGAGTTTGCACTTTCTCCCAGTGTCTGCGTGGGTCTCACTCCCACAACCCAAAAGATGTGCAGGATAGGTGGATTGGTTGCACTAAATTGCCCCTTAATTGGGAAAAAATAAATTGGGTACTCTTTAAAAAAAAAAATGTTTTAAAAATGAACATTTCCATTTCCTCTAGCTACACAGTGACTCCCTCCAGTGCCCACTCAATGCTCCTCAATCTTCTTTATCTTACGTGGTTTAGTGCTGCATCTAGGTGTATCCCCGGGATGTACATCAGAGGTGGAGTCAGCCTGCTGCTTTTCGTGCCCAGAGGCCTTTGATGCCCTTGGCGGATGTTCTCTGGAGAGCCTGGAGCCAGAGGGCCCTGGCTAACTTACAGGTGTCACTGGTGTCACTACGCTACCCTGTTCTGTCCACTGCCTTTGAGATGTGCTGGTGTCAGGAAAAGTGGAGGGGGGATTCAGAAAAACAGAAGGGCGCTGTCGTCTCCTTGGTAGCAGCCCCAGAGTTGAACTCCAGCGCTTCCTCCTCCCTAACGGTGCCCCTAGGGGTCTCTATTGGATAGAGGGCAGCTGAATGAGCTCCAGATGCCTCTCTGTCATATGGCTCTGGCAATCCTGGCACCTCACCGTTGTCTGCACCATGGTGTCAACGCTCTGAGCGATTCTCCTCAGTGACTGGGCCATGCTCTGAAGTGCCCTGGTTATATTCCTCTGCGAATGGGACACGCCCCGCTGTGAATGGGATACGCCCCGCTGCGAATGGGACACGCCCCGCTGCGAATGGGACACGCCCCGCTGCGAATGGGACACGCCCCGCTGCGAATGGGACACGCCCCGCTGCGAATGGGACACGCCCCGCTGCGAATGGGACATGCTCTGCCATACCTCAGCAATGTCCACCTGCCTATGGGGCACCCCTCAGGGACATGATGTTAAGACCCTCAGTAGTGGTTATCACAGACTGAGCCATGTCTTGACACCACCACTCAATATGCTGGCCTCATGCTCCAGGCTTTCCACTGCGGTCATCACCCTAGCAGTGTTGGCCTCGGTACCATGCATTGTCGGTATCATCTCCTGCGCCCATAGCCTTTGAGAGTTCTCCAATCAGCTATACACTCACTGGAATGTCGTTGACATCCCTGCCTGAATCTTATGCCATATCCCAGCATCTGCATCAGCTCTGGGATAACCTTGTCCAGAGGCTTGGCATCTGACTTGGACTCAGCTGATTTCTGGGATCCAGCAGACCTCCGATTGCTGACTCTCTGGGATGTTTCTGCCTCCATGTGCATCTGTGTGGTGCTCACTAGATTGTGCCCGAGAATGTATCCACTAATGTCGTCATTGAGATGTGCGTCTCTGCGCTAGTGGAAGGTGGAGGTGATAGCTGTGACGCCTCAATGATCTCCTTGAAGCTCACGTTTGAGGTGATCACTTGGGTGGCAGGGGGGCGGAGGGACGACTCCGGACGGCCTGGCCCCATCAGATTGAGATCCTGCGAGAGAATGGACATGTGGTCAGTGAGAGGGAAGGATCATTTGTCTGACAAGAATAACTCACTTGAGACAGGTCATTTGGGTGAAAGGGCAATGGATCCTCACCTCTGCGGCGGATGCCAACCTCGAAGCATACATAAAATCGAGGCGACTGATGAAGCTTTGGAGGAATATCGGGAAAGTAGGACAAATCTCATACGTGCAATAAAGAGGCTAAAAGGGGTCATCTTTGGCTAACAGGCTTAAGGAAAATCGCAAAGCCTTTTATTCGTATATAAGGAGCAAGAGGGTAACTAGAGAAAGGATTGGCCCACTCAAAGACAAAAGAGGGAATTTATACGTGGTTTCAGAGGAAATGAGTGAGATTCTTAATGAGTACTTTGCATCGGTATTCACCAAGGAGAGGGACATGACAGATGTTGAGGCTAGGGATGGATGTTTAAATACTCTAGGTCATGTCGGCATAAGGAAGGCAATAAGGTGGACAAGTCCCCAGGACCGGATGGGATCTATCCCAGGTTACTGAGGGAAGCGAGGGACGAAATAGCTGGGGCCTTAACAGATATCTTTGCAGCATCCTTGAGCACGGGTGAGGTCCCGGAGGATTGGAGAATTGCTAATGTTGTCCCTTTGTTTAAGAAGGGTAGCAGGGATAATCCAGAGAATTATAGACCTGTGAGCTTGACGTCAGTGGTAGGCAAACTGTTGGAGAAGTTACTGAGGGATAGGATCTATTCACATTTGGAAGAAAATAGACTTATCAGTGATAGGCAGCATGGTTTTGTGCAGGGACGGTCATGTCTTACAAACCTAATAGAATTCTTTGAGGAAGTGACAAAGTTAATTGATGAGGGAAGGGCTGTAGATGTCATATACATGGACTTCATTAAGGCGTTTGATAAAGTTTCCCATGGCAGGTTGATGGAAAAAGTGAAGTCGTATGAGGTTCAGGGTGTACTAGCTAGATGGATAAAGTAGTGGCTGGGCAACAGGAGACAGAGAGTAGTGGTGGAACGGAGTTTCTCAAAATGGAGAAAGGTGACTAGTGGTGTTCCACAGGGATCCGTGCTCGGACCACTTTTGTTTGTGATATACATAAATGATCTGGACGAAGGTATAGGTGGTCTGATGAGCAAGTTTGCAGATGATACTAAGATTGGTGGAGTTGCAGATAGCGAGGAGGATTGTCAGAGAATACAGCAAAATATAGATAGATTGGAGAGAAATGGCAGATGGAGTTCAATCCCGGAAAATGCGAGGTGATGCATTTTAGAAGATCTAATTCAAGAGCGGACTATATGGTCAATGGAAGAGTCCTGGGGAAAATTGATGTACAGAGAGATATGGGAGTTCAGGTCCATTGTACCCTGAAGGTGGCAATGCAGGTCGAGAGAGTGGTCAAGGCATACAGCATGCTTGCCTTCATCGGACGGGGTATTGAGTACAAGAGTCGGCAGGTCATGTGACAGTTGTATAGGACTTTGGTTAGGCCACATTTGGAATACTGCGTGCAGTTCTCGTCGCCACATTACCAGAAGGATGTGGATGGTTTAGAAAGGGTGCACAGGTTCACCAGGATGTTGCCTGGTATGGAGGGTGCTAGCTATGAAGAAAGGTTGAGTAGATTAGGATTGTTTTCGTTGGAAAGACGGAGGTTGAGGGGAGACCTGATTGAGGTCTACAAAATTATGAGAGGTATGGACAGGGTGGATAGCAACAAGCTTTTTCCAAGAGTGGGGGTGTCAGTTACAAGGGGTCACGATTTCAAGGTGAGAGGGGGAAAGTTTAAGGGAGATATGCGTGGAAAGTTTTTTACGCAGAGGGTGGTGGGTGCCTGGAACGCTTTGCCAGCGGAGGTGGTAGAGGCGGGCACGATAGCATCATTTAAGAAGTATCTGGACAGATATATGAACGGGCGGGGAACAGAGGGAAGTAAATCCTTGGAAAATAGGCGACAGGTTTAGATAAAGGATCTGGATCGGTGCAGGCTGGGAGGGCCGAAGGGCCTGTTCCTGTGCTGTAATTTTCTTTGTTCTTTTCTCACTGTTAGTGACGGCTCTCTCCTCGGACAACCCTGCAATTTCCAGGGCCCGTTCCTCATAGGATGCGAGGGCTTGGACTCCGCCACCGCCTTGGACCTTTGCTGCTGATTGTGGGCTATTCGCTTCTGCGGGGACAAGAGAGGGCATTGTGAGCCATGTGGATCAGGCGTTTACAGCAGGTGACATGTGTGGGGCACCTCAAGTGGACATGAAGGGGTTGTGCTGGTGGGTGCCGGGGTGCTTAGGGACAAACACAAAGTAGGAATTGTGGGAGGGTGCGAGGTATCAGCCAGTGATTTGCGTGGGTGGGGGAATGCAGTTTGGTAATTTGGGTGGTGGTAGGTGGAACTGATGTCAGGAGAGAGGTGGAAACTTACCCTTGCAACTCGGTGGAGACTGTTGGTCTTCTTCGACATTGGATATTGGTCCTCCTATCCACGCTGACTGCCGCGGTCACAGCCACCCAAGTGGCATTGGTGACCCTGCTGCTTCCTCCAACCCTTTTAGTGGAACAGGACGTCCCGTCTTGCATCGTCGGTGTCCAGCAGCCTGTCCAGGTCAGCACCCCAAAGCGTGAGCAGGTCTGCACGCTGCGCTGCCATCCTGGTGTGTTGACTCGGAGTGAGCGGTTAGGGAGCATTTAAAATCAGCTCTCCCTTGTTAATGGCGAGAGGCTGAGGCACGAATCAGATGCTGAGACTCATTTTCGGCAATAAGTGCCATTAAATACAGTAAGAAGTCTTACAACACCAGGTTAAAGTCCAACAGTTTTGTTTTGAATCACTAGCTTTCAGAGCAGAGCATTCATCTGAGGAAGGAGCTGCGCTTCGAAAGCTAGTGATTTGAAACAAACCTATCGGACTTTAAGCTGGTGTTGTAAGACTTCTTACTGTGTCCACCCCAGTCCTACGCCAACATCTCCACATCATGGCTACCATTAAATACAGGCTATGATCTCACCAACACCGTTGTCAAGAAACACCCTGCCAATTGATCCTTGAATGACACTTAGAAAATCTTCCGTAAACCCATAGAATCAAACAGAATTGAAATCATGAGAGAACAGTATCGTGAGATGGACATTTGAAGAATGAGATTGAAATAGGATGGGTAAAAAGCCAGGAGCAGCCAAGACTGAACTCAGTAAAGGGATTCATTGTTTAGAACTGTTCCAGCTCACTTTAACCAACGCTGATAGAGGATACATGCACACAGGTATCATAAGAAAAACTGAGGGCAAGAAATGTTACATGTGTTTGAAAATAATCAAATATGAGAATGGACACCACAAAGATAGTAGAGAAGCTATGAGAAGGGAACATAAAGTATACCCACGTATTTGCCAGCTGGAAGCCTCATATGGCAAAACATGATTAGGCAGATTTCCTACAAGCGAGGAAAAATTTTAGGGGTAAATTGTCATGTTTTGTCTGAATTATTTAATTTTTAATTTATTTATCGTGTAAAAGATCGCATGGTAGTAACTGAAAAAAGCCAGAAGTGCACTTGTGATTTATGCCAGAATTAGTTGTTCAACAGCCACCAATAAAAAGGATGAACCATAAGAAGTTCATAACACAATAAAGTCCATTTGATCTATCATGTCAGTGCCAGCTCTTTGCTGGAACTTTAAACTCCATGCCCTTTACCTTTCTCAGCTTCAAATACTTTCTCAGGTTTACATTAAAAGGTGCATTAGTCTCTGCTTCAACCACTCCCAATAGCAAATCCTATCGACTGTATCCCCTGGGACTATTCTTTCACTATTGTGTTCAAAAAAATATTTTGTCAAATACAAATTGCATTTAACAATTTCACGATGGCCGACCTTTGATAACTCATACAATTCCAAATGCCATTGTCAATGTTTATACAAAGGATTATCCTTTGTTGCTACTCTTTTCTCCTATTTATTTTGCACTGCATCATGTCAGGGGCTGGTTTAGCACACTGGGCTAAATCGCTGGCTTTTAAAGCAGACTAAGGCAGGCCAGCAGCACGGTTCAATTCCCGTACCAGCCTCCCCGAACAGGCGCCGGAATGTGGCGACTAGGGGCTTTTCACAGTAACTTCATTGAAGCATACTCGTGACAATAAGCGATTTTCATTTTCATTTCATTTCATGTGTAACTCTCAGTGATGAGCCAGTTTGCTTTCTCATTCCATAATGTAAGACCAAAGCATCTTTACATTTCAGTGCTGTGATGAAATGTTTTATATAAGCCGGCACCCCAGGAACAACGGTCTGAATTTCTACAGCACCGTTCAGAATTGCAGGGGCTAAAAACTGAGTAAATTAAGGAAATTATGTCAGCAGAGAAAAAGTAATAGCAAAACTTGAGGGGCGAAAATCTGAGAAATCCCCAGGACCTGATGAACTCAGGTCCTAGAAGAGATAGCCGCAGAGATACTGGATGAGCCAGCTATGATTTTCCAAAATTCCTTAGATTCAGGAATGGTCCAACGAGATTGGAAGTTGGCTAATGTTAAGCACCTTTTCAAGAAAGGAGGGTGAGAGGAAGCAGTCAACTACAGGCTGGTGAGCCTAACATCAGTTGTCGCGAAATGCTGGAATCCCTTATGAAAGAAATCTTAAGAATGCACGTAAAAAAGCAGAGTATGCTTAGAACAAGTCGATATGGTTTTACGAAAAGGAAATCCTGTTTGACAACTAGTAGGGTAGATAAAGGGGAACCAGTAGATGTAGTATACCCAGATTTCAAAAAGGCATTTGATAAGGTGCCAAATGGAAGGTTAAAAGGAACAAGAGTAGGCCATTCTCCCCATTGAGCCTGCTCCACCATCCAATTAGATTATGGCTAATCATATAACTCAGTCACTTTCCCACACTATTTCCATATCTCTTGATGGCATTAATCTCCAGAAATCTAGTGATTTCTGTCTTGAACATGCTCAGTTATTGAGCTTTCACAGCCCTCTTGAGCAGAGAATTTCAAAGATTCACGACCCTCCAAGTAAAGAAATTCCTCGTCCTCTTAAATGGCCGATCACCAATCCTGAGATTATGTCCCCTGGTTTTAGACCTGCTAGCTGGGGAAATATTATGCAAACATTTTGTATGTTTCAATTAGGTCTCCCCATGTACTTCAAAATTCTAGGGAATACAGACCGAGGGCGTGATCGAGTGGCCCCGTTCACAGATGGCATGAACCCTGATTTCCATGAAATCAAACACTTTTTAATGTAATTAAAGCATTTATGCCAATTCCCCCCCCCCCCCAATAATGTATCCTCTGGAGGTGCAATGTCACACCAGCACAGATCATGGCTGAGTTTTAAGTGTGAAAACTGGTCACGATGACCTCGCCTGGTAGTGCCAGGGGCACATGAATGGGAGCAGTGCCGCGAGGCTCTAGCAGGGGGGTAACCACATTGGGGGACACACCCTTATGTGTGGTGGCAGACGGTAAAGCTCACCTGGCATGGGATTTATGAACCTTCAAATCAGTTAACTTTTCAAATGCTACCTCTTTACTAATACTAAGTTTTTTAGTTCCTCAGTTTTGTATGTATCTTGGTTGCGTAGTATTTCTGGGAGATATTCTGTATCTTCCATTGTGAAGACAGATGGAAAATAACGGTTTAGTTTCTCTGCCATTTCCGTTCTGTACTAGAAATTCCCCTGCCTCCACCTCTAATGGGCCCACATTTTTCCTTGCTAATGTTTTCCTTTTCACATACCTAAAGAAGCTTTTACAGTCTGCCATTATGTTCTTCACTAGTTTGCATTGAAATTCTACTTTTCCCTTTCTTAATCAGTTTTTGGTCCTCCTTTGCTGGGTTCTAAATTGCTTCCAAAAGGTAAGATAAGTGCTC